>NC_140951.1:89292679-89295179 GCF_014529385.1 Adiantum capillus-veneris | reverse complement strand
ATCCGCGCAACCATGTCGTGCATGACATCCTCAACATGTGTGCCATCCTTATGGAATTGGGGTGGCTTACGCCCGGCACGAATCAACTCCCTCTCTCTCTCTCTCTCTCTCTCTCTCTCTCTCTCTCTCTGTGTCACCTATGCTGCCGGGTTGTAGACACCATTGGCCGGAACAAAGAGCTACCACCATGTGGCAAGGAGGGGAGGGGGGCGGGGGGGGGCCGGGGGGTGGGCGGAAACCCTCCCCCCATGAAGCAATTCATCTCCAAAGCCTACATAATCAACTCAAATTCTAGTTTTAGCATCTTGTATTGTTAGACAATTAGTTTTCTTGTCTGTAAGCTACAACCAGAGGTATTTTGGGAATGGTTGACAAAATATTGGGGGTATTTTGCCAATTTATGAAACATGAGGGGTATTTTGGGTATTCTACAGTGGCAGCGCTGCCAGCGGGGAGGGGGAGAGAGAGAGAGAGAGAGAGAGTGGCTACAGCACGTTGGGAATTGCCCACAAACTATGTCTTAGTGTGTCACTATGGCGTAGAGAGAGAGAGAGAGAGAGAGAGAGAGAGAGAGATTCCTTTTGTAGCGCCTTGGAGGCAGGCACGTGTTTAATGCATGCGCGCTCTCTCTCCTTCTATGTGATCGTACTCGGTGCTTGGACGGCCTTGGAGGTTCTCTCTCTCTCTCTCTCTCTCTCTCTCTCTCTCTCTCTCTGTGTGTGTGTGTGTGTGTGTGTGTGTGTGTGTGTGTGTGTGTGTGTGTGTTTGCACTTGACGGCGCCGATGCCAACGTCGCTCGTTGTCTGGGCTTGCTTGCAAGGCACACTGGCTGGACTGCTTAGCTTCTGCCATGTGGCAGGGGGGGGGGGGGGGGGAATTCCCTCCCCTTTTATCTATTAGTATAGATAGATTCTTGTTTGACAATTGAAATCGGTTTTTGAGTGCTTAGCATGTAATTTGTTGCAAATTACCTCGCAAAAAAGGCTAAAAATAATGAAGTAATTCATCTCCAAAGCCTACATAACCAACTCAAATTTTAGTGCTAGCATCCTCTATGGTAAACAATCACCTTTCTTATGAAAAGCTACAAATTTTTTTAACTCCGTCTGAGGAGTCTCTCTCTCTCTCTCTCTCTCTTTCGAAGCTAAAGCTACAGGGCACACTAGCCGTCTGAGAACTCTCTCTCTCTCTCTCTCTCTCTCTCTCAGTCGTCCGAAGCTACAGGGCACACTGGCCCGTTGCATGAGCTTGCGCCACGTGGCCGGGGGAGTGGGCCAGAATTCCCTCCCCTTTTATCTATTAGTATAGATTATAGATTATCGTCGATATAGATTATAGATTATAGATGAGGAATCTACTTCACACCAAGTGACGAATCTATGTGCATAATGTGTATGAGGAATCCACCTCACACCAAGTGACTAACCTATGTGCATAATGTGTATGAGGAATCTACCTCACACCAAGTGATTAAATTAATTAAGGAAAGCACTCGCATACTCAGGTCCACTCTAGTTCTTGGTTTTCAATGAGAAAAAGGTACCTGAATTTTTTCTAATCCACCGAGATTAATTTTTTCCTTGAGTGTCTTAATTTTTTCAGTGCCTTAGCACATATTCCTTTGTCCTTTATGTGATGCAAACATTTAAAAATAGAGAGATAAGCAAAGCAATTCCATAATTATGAACAAGGAAAAGCATTTTAAATCATAAACCTTCAATCAACTAGCACAATTGAGTCATCTCAATGCACCAAGTTATTTCCCTATGGAGCAGTACACCATCTTCACTACTAGAAGGGCTTATAGCACGAGGGAACATCCTCTTGCACTTTGTCATAGACTACTAGTGTGCCCCTAGCTCTACCGTGTATCCTTAGATAGGAAGCCTTATCCCTATCCAGATTTAGGTTCAATCCTAAGTAGTTAAGCTAATGCAATTCTTCGATCAATATTGGCTACCGTTTAGGATGAGGATAATCCCTTCGTGAGGACATATATGGCAAAAGAGTGGGCAATGGAATGTGGTGGGTGGGGTGCAAAGCATGTGTGAAAATTGCACTGAGAGTCCACATTCTCTCTCTTTCTCTCTCTCTCTCTCTCTTCCTTCTTCTCCCTCTCCTAAGCAAGAAAGAGACTTGATAGGTTCATGGCGGAGGTGCTATTGCAAACCCGTGAGGTGACACTATACGATGAAATATAAATAGGCGCCATAAAAGTGCTCAAACCTTCAACCACTTTGGACATTAGTAAACTTTCATTTTCATTGAGGTCCAACTCCCTCTCTTTCTCTCCTCCGCGTGCCTCCACCCCCCATTTTCCCATCAAAGCCACGAGAGCATTTCCTAAGATGCTTGCTATTAAACCCCTTATGTAAAATTTAACAGACCTATTCCGTATTCTCAAGGCATTATAATTTATTGTCACTCAATGCATTAATCTTCCTTGTCCTATCAAAGCCTCAGAATAATAACAAGGCAAGCATTATCTTAACAAAAATTT
>NC_140951.1:89237679-89287679 GCF_014529385.1 Adiantum capillus-veneris | reverse complement strand
TTATGATGTGGGCTTCTCTGTTGTTATCATAGAGGTCAAGGCTAGAGTATTGTGGTGGCATGGTGCATGTAATTGTTGATGGGGAGCTTTAATTCTGACCTATGATTGTCTATAGCATGAGCTGTAAATAAAATCTATCATTTCTCTTTGTATGGCTTCATCCAAAACCATCTTCACTTGATAGTACGACAAGGTTAGCCCCAAAATGAGAAGGCTCACTCGAGGAGTTTCTTCATCCAAAAGTTGATAAGTGGGTGCTTTTAGTAGTGTATGTGGATACACGTATGCACAAATGTCTTATTGCAAAAAGGTGTGTTAAAGCATTCAATATAATAAATGCAACTTGTGAACTATAACACACATTTTAGGATAAGAATCCTTGTGTCAATAGAGCTTTAGAACAGCTAGACAAATGTTGCTTTCTCCCAACGAGTCCAAGTTCGAGTGAAAAGCATGGTGGTGGCCCACGAACCTACATTTCCTTAAACTGCAAACCAAGGACGTGTACAACACCCATATGATCTCGTCGGATTGGTTTTCCCCCTAAACAAGTAGTGGGGCAAGCAATGGCCGGAATCAAGATGGGTGACAATCATGAAGAACATCTGGTGCCCATAATGACCCCTTGGATTGAAGGTTTTTCTTTAGAAGGTCCTATCGGGAGCCTTACGTGATAGATGCTTGGAATGGGGAATAGCTAGTGAGGGACCTTCCTCACTTATTCAAGGAGTGCCAAATGATTTGTGGCATGGAAGGGAAAATTTGCAAATGGGCTCAAAAGACCTGGAAGATAGGGTTCTTAAAGAACGATCTCTTCCTGGGTGGGAAGGTATTCAATAGTCACACCCTTCTGATCGGCATGCAGACTGTTAGATTCTGCTACTTCAAACACGTGTGGAAGGCCAGGAACTATCAGATCTTCAAGAATGCCCTGAAAATAGCTAGGTCCACAGAGATTATACAAGATAGTAGGGAAGTGATTGTGGGCATTGGAAAATAGAGAAAGTTTGATGAATGGAATAGGGCAATTGGTGTTGCAATGATTGGTTAGTATATGGAGCTTTGCTTAAGTCAAGATTGGTGTCCTTTTCACCCGGGGGAGGCGTACAAAGGGGAGCACTTGAGCCGCTCCACCCTCATTCTATTTTGGCATTGGGAGAAGCCTCCCTCCTACCTCTCTCATGGGAGGTAAAGGTGGCTTGGATCAAGCCTACGTGCTACTGACAAGGGATTGTGGCATGGCACGATGCATCCCTTGGTGGAAGCAATCTGTTTATTTCCATACTCACAAGTGTGAGTGAATCAGTTAATTTAATTAGTCCTAACATAAGTAACAAAGAAAGATGTAATACTAACCTTTTTTTTTTGGCAATACTCAATCAACAAATTGAATTGAAATCAATTTAGAAAAAAAATATTGTAGTAACATATTAGACATTGCTTTGACATTTGACTCCATCCACCTCGATTACCATCCCACCTTGCCTTGCTCACCAAATGGCGACTGCGCCCGTTTCGTCCTCACTCCTCAAAATGCGCATCTCACAAGATTTGTCCTCTATGTCCAAACACACACACACACACACACACACACACACACACACACGGAGAGAGAGAGAGAGAGAGAGTGCATGTACGCGTGCAGGCTTGCCGCACACACGTCCGCAAAGGGACGTCTTAATGGATTATGGCGTTTCTAAGACTGTTTGCATCTCCACGCCATCGCCATTTGCCTACACTGTCGCTTTTGCTTGCGAGACAAAGAAAATCAAATATCTATTACCTCTCTCCCTGTGCACGCAACTCCTCGCTCACGCGACACCTATTCCCCCTCCCTCCCCCTTTCTTTCTTTCCTTCAGATTTAGCTTTTCATTTGCATTGGCATCTTGTTGGATTCTCTATAAAAGAGACTGAAAAAATGTATGAGGAACATATGAGAACATATGTGACTCTCAATGTGAAGATGAACAGAAAGTCTTCCTCTCAAAAATGCATTTTGAATTTCTACCGACCAAAGAGAAGGCCAAAGTGGGGGTCTCGATGGTGGAACATGAATCAGATGCAACCAGCAAACAAAGACAATATCTCATCTAATATGGAGATACCCAACCATGTTTGAATAAGTTCATGAAAGATCAATGAAAATAAAAAAGTTCAAATCACATATAAAACGAAGTATTAAGAATTATGGAGATAGAAATCCTCTCATAATCATTCCACAGTGCCTTTCACAATGTGATCCAAAACTGCACAATTGATGTGTCAAAAAGAAAGTCTTCAATGTTTTGCAACGATGGCTTTGCTTTGCTTATGATGTGGTCTTCTCTGTTGTTATCATAGAGGTCAAGGCTTTCGTGCTCAGTAGAGCACACCAGCTCCATCTAGAGTACTGTGGTGGCATGGTGCATGTAATTGTTGATGGGGAGCTTTAATTCTGACCTATGATTGTCTATAGCATGAGCTGTAAATAAAATCTATCATTTCTCTTTTTATGGCTTCATCCAAAACCATCTTCAAAATTAGCCCCAAAATGAGAAGGCTAACTCGAGGAGTTTCTTCATGCAAAAGTTGATAAGTGGGTGCTTTTAGTAGTGTATGTGGATACACGTATGCAGAAATGTCTTATTGCAAAAAGGTGTGTTAAATCATTCAATATAATAAATGTAACTTGTGAACTATAACACACATTTTAGGATGTAATAATATATGTTAATGTCAATAGAGCTTTAGATCGGCTAGACAAATGTTGGCTGTCTCCTTGTGAGTCCAAGTTCGAGTGAAAAGCATGGTGGTGGCCCACAAACCTACATTTCCTTAAACTGCAAACCAAGGATGTGTACAACACCCACATGCTCTTGTCAGATTGGTTTTTCCCCTACACAAGTAGTGGGGCAAGCAATGGCCGGAATCAAGATGGGTGACAATCATGAAGAACATCTGGTGCCCATAATGACCCCTTGGGTTGAATATTTTTCTATATAAGGTCCTATGGGGAGCCTTACCTACTGGTGTGAAGATTCTAGCCAGATGTAGTGGTCCAGATAGATGCTTGCAATGCGGAACAGCTAGTGAGGGACCTTCCTCACTTATTCAAGGAGTGCCCAACGATTTGTGGCATGGAAGGGAAAATTTGCAAATGGGCTCAAAAGACCTGGAAGATAGGGTTTTAAAGAACGATCTCTTCCTAAGTGGGAAGGTATTCAATAGTCACGCGCTTCTGATTGGCATGCAAATTGTTAGATTCTGCTACTTCAAACACGTGTGGAAGGCCGGGAACTATCAGGTCTTCAAGAACACCCTAAAAATAGCTAGGTCCACCATAGAGATTATACAAGATAGAAGGGAAGTGATTGTCAGCATTGAAAAATAGAGAAACTTTGATGAATGGAATAGGGCAATTGGTGTTGCAATGATTGGTTAGAATATGGAGCTTTGCTTAATTCGAGGTTTGTTGCTTCATGTTCAGCCAAGTTTCTCTCTGGTGTCCTTTTCACCCGGGGAGTTCACTAAAGTAAATGTAACATAGCACGTGCATTCAACATAAGGGATCTTAATTTCTTGTAAATTTACAGAAACATGTGTACAAGAGGGATATAAGGGGTGATTAAAATCAATTTTAGTGAACGCACGTGATGTAAGAAAATTTTAGTTAGTGAACATACCGAGCCTTTTCAGTGTCGTGGGGTGGCTTCCCTATTAGTCCATGCATCTAGGTTTATTGGGAGACGTCATGGCTCGACACAAGCATGACTAGAATTTGTATTTTTTGGTTGTGCTAAAATAATTCACTCACCATTTGAGTTTTGAAAGAAAAAAAGATATATTAGTGCCCTAGAAATAATAGATGCAAATGTACACTAGGGAGGCGTACAAAGGGGAGCACTTGAGCCGCTCCACCCTCATTCTGTTTTGGCACTGGGAGAACCCTCCCTCCCACATCTCCCATCGGAGGCAAAGGTGGCTTGGATCAAGCCTACGTGCGATTGGCAAGGGATTGTGGCATGGCAGGATGCATCCCTTGGTGAAAGCAATCTCTATAGGGTAGGGCTTGGTCCCCTCTCTGGCCAAGGATTTATAGGTTGGTCTTGGTTTTCTGGTTCCCAACGGGTCGATGAGTGGCAGGTGCCATCCACTTGTTGGCATCGATCAATGTCGGATGGGAGTATGGCCTCGTGATGACCTTGAAGATGGTGCATGGCTCACTATACAAGCGCAAGAACTCTTTATTGTTGATCTCCTTGTGGCTGTTCAGATCTAGCTCCTTCTAGGTGGTCCTTGGTCGTTGGAGTCTCTTCGGTTGGTTTATGGAGTTCATGACTCCGTCCATATTCAACAATATGCTCCTTGTTTGATTGACCCCGGTGATGTGGTATCTATGCTATGTAGCTACGTTGAACTTTATCTGATGGTTGTGATCGGTTGGCTCCCCTGTTAGCCAATGGAACTTTAATAATTCTTTCTGGACATGTTTAGCTCAACTCTCTCTATTGAAGAGAGCATTGAAAAAAAGAAGAAGGAGATGATTGCCTATGTATTTTTCACCAGTTAACAATATCAATAATTGTGTTTCAATTGAAGTGATTGTACGGATCCAATTGTATTGTTGTTTTATTTCGGCGAGCTTCTTTGAAGTTTCCACTGAAGTTGGGTAACATCATCTACAATTCGAGAGCAACAAAGATATTTAACAAACCACAATGGGATCCACAACCCTAAACATCTCATGAAAGCAGTGTTCGTGAAAAGTGTGCCTCAGTTAGCCTTGAGCCGGTTGGAAAATCAAAAAAGTTGGTTGAAGGGAGGAGGAGAAAGAGAAAACCTGGTTAAAAAATTTAACAAAATAGAGTTAAATTGCAAAAAAAGCCAATTATTTTGGAAATTTTCCTATCCTAAAGGGAATTTTGTATGTATGTGAAGTTGATTTTCCCCGAGTCTTGCATATCAATGGAACAAGCTTGATACATTGGGCATAGTATAGTATGCTCTTTATTTGTGATAATTTTTGAGATATTGTTTCCACAATCTTGAGCTTTACATTGTTCCTACAAATGCAACTGCTTAAATAACATTTTATTGACAACTTTAGTGCAACAACTTTAGTGAATGGAAGGACATTATCCAAGGAAGGGCATTGGAAGAAGCCTCCCTCCCACCTCTCCCATGGGAGGCAAAGGTGGCTTGGATTAAGCCTACGTGCGATTGGCAAGGGATTGTGGCATGGCAAGATGAATCCCTTGGTGGAAGCAATCTCTATAGGGTAGGGCTTGGCCCCCTCTTTGGCCAAGGATTTGCAAGTTGGTCTTGGTTTACTGGTTCCCAACGGGTCAGTGAGTGGCAGGCGCCATCCACTTTTTAGCATTGATCAATGTCGGATGGGAGCATGGCCCTCATGATGACCTTGAAGATGATGCATGGCTCACTATACAAGCGCAAGAGCTCTTTATTGTTGATCTCCTTGTGGCTGTTCAGATCTAGCTCCTTATAGGTGGTCCTTGATTGTTGGAGTCTCTTCGGTTGGTTGATGGATTTCATGACTTCGTCCATATTCAACGATATGCTCCTTGTTTGATTGACCCCGGTGATGTGGTATCTATGCTATGTAGCTACGTTGAACTTTATATGATGGTTGTGATCGGTTGGCTCCCCTATTAGCCAATGGAACTTTAATAAGTCTTTCTGGACATGTTTAGCTCAACTCTCTCTATTGAAGAGAGCATTAAAAAAAAGAGAAGGAGATGATTGCCTATGTATTGTATTTCTCACCAGTAAACAATATCAATAATTGTGTTTCAATTGAAGTGATTGTACGGATCCAATTGTATTCTTGTTTGATTTCAGCGAGCTTCTTTGAAGCTTCCACTAAAGTTGGGTAACATCATCTACAATTTGAGAGCAACAAAGATATTTAACAAACCACAATGGGATCCACAACCCTAAACATCTCATGAAAGCAGTGTTCGTGAAAAGTGTGCCTCCGTTAGCCTTGAGCCGATTGGAAAATCAAAACAGCTGGTTGAAGGGAGGGGGAGAGAGAGAAAATCTGCTTTCAAAATTTTAACAAAATAGAGTTAAATTGAAAAAAATGCCAATTATTTTGGAAAATTTCCTATCCTCAAGGGAATTTTGTATGTATGTGAAGTTGATTTTTCCAAAATTTTGCATGAAAGGTTTATGAAGTCCAAACAAAGCATATCAATGGAACAAGCTTGATACATTGGGATAATTTTTGAGATATTCTTTCCACAATCTTCAACTTTACGTTGCATCTTGACATGTTCCAATTATGTCTATATGTACAGATAACACACGTATGTGTGCACGTGCGCACGCACGCACACACACACACACACACACACACACACACACACACACACACACACATATATGCTTGAAAGAAAGATTTGTCACATAGGTCTTGAGGCATCTTGCTATTGTTCCTGTATAGTAACTAAGACATTCAAAGTTTCTATGCTCCCCTCGTCTCCCCCCCCCCCCCAAACCCTCTAGTTGAAGTGACGATCCCATGTGGACATTTAAAAAGAAGAAGCAAACTCCTTTTTCTCATTTTTTTGAAAAAAAAAGTATATATGGCTATGATTGGTCTGCCTCTCTCTCTCTCTCTCTCTCTCTCTCTCTCTCTCTCTCTCTCTCTCTCTCTACCATCGAATAGATCTTTGAGATCTCATTGGATGTTCCTACAACATTTTACATTCTCCTTTTATCAAGACATGTATGTACGTGTGTGTGTGTGTGTGTGTGTGTGTGTGTGTGTGTGTGTGTGTGTGTGTGTGACAGAGAGAGAGAGAGAGAGCAACAAAGAGAGAGAGAGAAGATGAAACAAAAATAACTTTATTCTTACCCATGTTGTGAGATATATATTTTGGAATTGTTCCGATGGAAATAAAAAATTTCTTCTTCTCTCTCTTATCTCTCTCTCTCTCTTCTCTCTCTCTCTCTCTCTCTCTCTCTCTCCCCCCCCCCCCCCCCCCCTCTCCTCCTCCTCCTCCTCCCCCCCCCCATAGATACACTTTTGTTGAAGACTTGTCTTGTAACTTTTAAAGTCACTTAGATTGTTCCTACATGCAAACATTTTGTTTTGTCTCCCTCTCTCCTTCTGCGTCATTTGTTGAACTTTGCATTTCAACACATTAAATACGGCACTAAAAATTTTTCCTCTCTCTCTCTCTCTTCCCCCCCCCCCCCCCCCCCCCCCCCCCCCCCCCCTCTCTCTCTCTCTCTCTCTCTCTCTCTCTCTCTCTCTCTCTCTCTCTTTGATTTTAAATTGGCACCCTTGCTTGCCAAAATTTAAGGAATCTATAGATTTTGAAGCATGGCCCACATGTTAACTCTTAAAAACAAAAACAACAAAATATCCAAGAATTGGTAAAAGGTCCATCAATTTGGAAATTTCTCTACCCATTTGGGGTGTTCTCTCTCGTTGATTTTAGATTTGCACCCTTACCTACCAGAACTTAAGGAATTTATAGATTTTTAATCATGGGCCACATGTTAACTCTTAAAAATAAAAAGAATAAAATATCCAAGAAGGGGTAAAAGGTCCATCAACTAGGAAATCTATCTACCGATTTGGGGTGTTAATGTGAGGGTTGGTCTTTGTTGGGCATTTAATCCATTTTCTACGGTGAAAAACATTAGCTATCCTTTTAAAAATACACTAATGCCAAAAAATAATATCTTGAAAATTTGAAAAGTGTGTGAGCTCAACGGTAATATATTTCTTTCTCTTCTCCCTCTCATAAATGTACATGTGTATGCACACAAGCAATGTGATGGTCTCTCTCTCTCTCTCTCTCTCTCTCTCTCTCTCTCTCTCTCTCACACACACACACACACACACACACACACACATAAGCAATGCGGTGGTCTCTCTCTCTCTCTCTCTCTCTCTCTCTCTCTCTCTCTCAACCGTTTTTTGACCTAGTAGATAGCAGTTCACTCTTTTGACCATAACTTGCTCATCCGAACTCCGATTTAGGTGATCTATAGCCTCAATCGAAGAGCACGAAGCCCTCTACGTATTGATGTAAAGACAGAATTTTTCTGTGTAATGGAAGGATTTGCTATACCAGCATCTCAGAACTGAAAAAACTGTCAAAACTTTGCGTTTTTGTTGCCGACTTGAAGGCAATGTCGGACAAAACTCGCAAGGGTGGAAAAGCCACACTCGCCATGGAGAATGATGAAAAATCTCCAAGGAATTTGGATGCTAATCCAACCACACCATCTACAACAACGAAAGCAATGATCATGGCTTACTTGATCTCGTTACAAGAAACCGTCAACAAACAAGGTGAAGAGTTGCGCGCACTTGCAATGGAGAATGGTACTTTAAGAGTTCTCGTTGTGGAGAATGAGCACCTCAAGAAGGTCCTTGAAATGCAAACAACACGCTTGATGCATCTTGAGAATGAAGTTCAAGAATGTAAACGCTCTCTTGTTGACATGAATGTATTGAAAGAGCGCTTGAGCAAAGTTGAGAGTGATCATGTATTGAAAGAGGAAACAATAGATACAATACGACATGATGTATGTGAGATGAGAAATGCATCCAAATCATGGGCTGATATATGTAAGGATAATGTGGTTTCTACATCTCCTATCACGCAAGCCGTTGTCCAAGCAAAGAATGTAGAGAATGTGGACACTCAAGAATTGCACGAACGACAAAAACACTCAAAGAACATCGTCATTCGTGAAATCAAGGAGGAAATCATGGAAACACCCCAATCTCTTGCAGTTGCTATTGAAGAGTTTTTTGCTACACACTTTGGCATGTCAGGAATCATGGCTTATGGTGCACATCGAGTTGGAAAACAAGGAGTCCCTCGCTCGGGAGAAAGACCTATTGTATGTACCATGGATGATGAGGTAAAGAGAAAGATCATCCTTGACAATGGTTGGATCTACCTCAAAGGAACAGGTTGTAATGTATATGAGGATCGCACTATTATGCAACAAAATGTACGTCGCAAAGCATATGAGGAAAGAAGCAAGAAGGTTAAGGTATCACCTCAAGAAGAAAATCCACTTAAGGAGGATGCAAGTCCACCCAACAAATAGGGACACATGATCTATGAGACCATTTCATGCTTGCGAATAAGCTTTTGGAATTGTAACGGGTATCCATGGAATGTGGGAATTGGCATTGATGAGCTTACCAATGACTCCGATGTGATACTTCTTGTCGAAACATGGGAGCATGATGCACAACGAATTCTTGGATTTGACAAATACGATGTGCATTCTTTGATGTGGGCCAAAAATGCAAAGCAACGAAGAGGCCAAGGAGGCGTAGCATGTATGACCAAAAAGGGTTTGAAAGATGTTTCCATTGTCAAAGAAGATAAGTATAAACGCTACTTATGGCTGAAAATCAGCCCACCAAATGGTCAAGTCATATTTGTGGCCGGTTGCTACATTCCTCACTATGACTCCAACTTTTATGCTTGCTTGAATATGGATAGAGATCAGCCCTTTGTTGAACTAGAGGAAGACATTGCTCATTACAAGGATCAAGGTGAATTCATTGTTTTTGGAGACATGAATGCTCATACAAATATGTTACAACACAACACACAACAAGTAGACATGCCGCATGTCTCAAGAAGAATGGATGACTCATACATGTATAATCGAAGTTCTAATGATGCAAAAGAAGTGGTCACTATGGAAAGTCACTTCTACATATGTGCAATAGTACCGGAATGCTCATTGCAAATGGTGTATCTCTATGGCAAGGCACCAATGACTTTACATGTAGAAAGCACAACGGTGCTAGCGTGATTGACTATATGTTGTTCTCGGAAGCCACTCTAGAATGCATACAAAGCTTTACACTTGGTGAATGGAATCCGGAATCGGATCATAGGATGTTATGTATTGACCTCAAGTGTGGTAAATGGCCCGAGCATGTAGCCTCCAATCATGATGTGAATCATTTGTACCTACGTCTAGACTTCAAACGCGTACTTATATATGCTGATATGGTGGACCAAATGTTAAGCATGATAGAGCATCAAGAGAGCCCAACATTAGAATGCAAGTGGAAAGTTTTCAAAGAAGTAATTTTCTCTTGTGCGAAGGAATGCTTTTCGGTGAAACACATGTCTTGCAAAAGGTCTAAGAAGGGTAGCACCAAGAAGAAATGGTTTGACATAAAATGTAGTCAGGCCCGAAAACACTTGCTAAGATTGGATGCAATCAAAGACAAGGAAGTTTACTTGGAATGTTCACACACATACAAAGCACTTGTTCAAAAGAAGAGGAGAAGGTGGGAAGTCGAAAAACAACTTCTTTTAGCACAAGAGAAAGCACATGCATGTGGCAAGTTTTGGCAAAATCTAAAAGGAAAGCGCGTTGAGAGCTTTGGTGACTTGACTCTTGAGGATATGTATATGCATTGTAAGAACCTCTATGAGCAACCCAATGTTGATAAGATGGAGTGTTGTAGCTCCCTTCCGTTTATGTCTCCCTTCTTTACCATTGAAGATGTATGCCGCGCGCTTGAGAAACTTGCTATCCGCAAGGCAGGTGACCTTCAAGGTGTCAAGGCTGAAATGATTAAATGGACAAGCAAGAAAAAACGATATTGGATATGCGATATGTTTAACCTTGCACTTCAGTATGGCATGCTTCATGATTGAAGTGCAAATTGGATCAAACCTTTGCACAAAGGAGGAGATGTAAACAATGTGAACAACTATCACACTATAATGGTTGGTTCTTTAATGGAAAAGTTATTTGGATGTATCATGGAGATAAAGATAAGTGAATGGGCTGAAAAGAATGGCAAACGTGCACTTGGCCAAGCAGGTTTTCGAAAGCATCATAGCACTATTGATCACCTTGTCACTCTTCGAGTTCTTATGGAAGCGTCTCGATTGAAAGGAAAAAAGTTGTATTGTTGCTTTCTGGATTTCAAGAAAGCTTTTGACATGGTACCGCGAGGAAATCTTTGGAGACGTATGCAAAGCCTTCAAGTGCCGAGAGAATTTATGCATGCAGTCTTTCGCATCTACCAAAAAGTGATATGTCGATTACGTATGGGAGATGGAATTTCAGAATTTTTGCAAGCACTATTGGTGTCAAACAAGGATGCCCACTTTCCCCAAACCTCTTTGGGCTACTCATTGATGAATTGGAATGCATGGTTCTTGACTTTATGCAGCAAGAAGGCATAGAAGAGGTTAAGATCAGAAATGCGGTGATCATGCTTTTGCTTTATGCCGATAATGTAGTGCTCTTGGCACATACCTTAGAAGATGCACAAAAGCTTATGAGTGTCTTGGAACGCTTTTGCCTACATAGCGGGCTGATTGTGAATGGATCCAAAACCAAGGTTATGCTTGTAAAGACCCTCAATGATGAAAATCCATGCATTGTATATAACAATGAGAAACTTGAAGTGGTAGATCACTTTGAGTACCTTGGCCTTGAGGTTCCATCCAATCATAAATGAAAGGATTGTGCAATGCGTCGCTTGGAAGCCGGAAAGAGGGCCTATTATGCATTTGAGAACATGTGCAATGCAGGAGAGATCAAGTGTTGGGCTCTCAAAAAGTACCTCTTTGACACATTGGTGACACCGGTGCTTCTTTATGGAGTGGAGGTGTGGGGTGGAAGCATCGGGAAGTCTACTTGGAAAGAGTTTGAGAATGTTCAAAAGCGTTTTCTCACCAACTTTCTCCAAGTCAAGACACAAACACCCTACATGCTCTTACTTCTTGAGTCCGGATTGCTTCCCATTGAGGTCTTAGGCATGCAAAGGGTTGTGGAGTACAGGCGTAAGACACAACGTAGCCCTTTGCATCGACTTTCTAGAATCGCATATGAAGCGAGTCAAATGGTTCAAAAGACATGAAAGAGCAAAATACTAAGTTCGGGGTGGATGCTTGATATCAAGAAATGGTTTGGAAGATGGGATGCATGTCACTTGGTCAAGGATGCGTCAATCGACTCCCAAGTTAATGAGGCCTTCTTACAACGCCAATGTATCACGGCTTGGGAGAAATCCGGAGGTTCTCGCTTCAGCCATTACACCACACACGTTGCCCCAAACTACAAATCTCTCTTCTTCTCGGAATGAGGTAACCGAACCCATTCCTACATCCTTGAGCCCATCTCGTTGAGTGCGATCCGCACCATTGCCTCCATTCGTCTTAGCTCCCATTCTCTATGCTGCGAAACAGGACGTTGGGGCACTGGCGAGGAGTGTCATCGACTTTGCACCTTATGCCCTCGTCAAGTGCAAGAGAGTGAGTACCACACACTACTTGAGTGCTCAGCTTTTGACCACATCAGGTCCTCTTTTCCCCATATATTCAGCCATGATCTCTCCCTACATACCTTCCTCTCCCAACCACGATGTGGACTCTCTATTGCGACGCTCATTTCAGCCATTTTTGAGCATCGAGAGTCACTTATGAACTCCACTCACACCACGTGACATGTTCATTTGGTCCCATAGGTCATATTTGATCTCCCAGGACGATGATAGAACTATCTATCTCTCTCTCTTAACGACCCCTGCATTTGCATGTCATGCATGTCCTCAAAGAGAGACATCCCTAAGTTTACATTAGATGAGCTTTTTTCTTTTTCTCAAGCTCTTTAATGAAATAAATGCTTCTATTTTTTTTAAACATATCAATATTTGTCTTGAAAAAACCCCCTTGAAAAGATAAAGCCAAATATATCTTTAAAAATTACATTTCCGTTAAACATAAAAAAAATCACTAAAATTTTTCTTTTTTTGTTATATCTTCAAAAAGTAAATTCGCATTAAGTAACAGACTATAGAGCTCTATCCCTTTGTTGACATCGACAGAACTAATGTTGTGCATAAATTTTGCAAAGTGCGGCTCATCTTGTTCCTTCAAGCAATATCCGAGCATGCCCTCAAATGTATGCATTTTATGTTGTTTTAACCCTCAACACAACACCATCCCGCGTGCAGGAGCCACTCGGTCCCAACCCGGACCACTTTGCTTCGCAAATTGCAAAGCATCTCGACAGATTTTGGTAAATCAACCCGTTGTGAAAATTGGCAGGGCCTACTGGGAAATTAGTTTACACTCCTTGTGGGTCATCAATCCTTAATCCACTTAGTTATCATGCCATCTAACATTGGATACATAACAAGATGGTTCATGATATTTTTAGTATTTGACTCTACCAATGTAGTAAAGAGGTACGCTATCTATTCGGGCTCATTATCTACCCATAATTATATCTAATGAAGCACAAAAAGTGGTAGATGGTGTATCTATTGAAATGGTACTAGATGGTATAAAAGTATTACAACTCTTAACGATCATTGCACAATTGGATGTAGAAATTCCAATGCTTTTATCTTCCAAATTAATTAACCAAAATGCCGTGTTCAAGCTACTTGGGAAAATAATGTTGCCACAACAGCCGCCGCCGAGGCTACTGCACAAGCGGCTTCTCAAGTGGTCAAGCTTATAGGAGCAGGCCAATCCGAGTGCAACAACAATAACACAACTCTTTATTCATCCATCATCGCATGGCATAGCCAATAGGAGCGAGCTTGCTGCAGTCGGAATCCAGGAAGCATTCCATGTTGGGGTATAGGCGTCTGTGCCTTGCCCGGCCGCCCAGAGTCTGGGCGCCCACTGACTTGTATACCTTATACATAGCATAAGTGTATAAGGGGCTGCTCACTCTTTTGAGTCTCCCCACTCATATATGTGTGTGTCTCCTTCTCTCTCTCACTCTCCGTCTGTGGTGCTCCCCGATCCCCTTCAATTGGTATCAGAGTGTAGGTGCAGAGGGAGCGCGTGTGTGCACAGTCACGACGACAGCGAAGAGCCAGTTTCATTCCCGAAATCGCGTCCACGCGCGTGCGCACTTTCAAGAGTGCAAATAGGGTTTCGACTTCGGCATCGGCAAATTCAGCTTTTCGAGAGCGTTTCCAATAGGTGTCCTGGGGTTTTACCCCCCTTTCAAAGCCATTTGAGCCATCAGAAACCTCATTCGAGCTACGGTTGAGGAGCTGCATTTTTCACCCCTCTTTAAGCAGTTTATGCTGCGTTTTTGGGTCGAAACGGAGGTTTTTTGGCATAGCTTTCACACCCAGACTCGGATACATGTGATCCAGGAGTCTACCATGGGGTTTTGGCACGCTCCACTACAAGAGGTTGTGTGCTCTTGTGACGCTGTTAGCGACGGAAATACACTTGGTTTTTATAACCCCCGACGTCGCTAAAATCGTCGCTAATAGCGTCGCTACGAGAGCGTCGCTATAACCGTCACTATATAGAGACGGTCATAGCGACGGTCATAGCGATGGTTATAGTGACGTTTACACAGAAGTCTATAGCGACGCTCATAGCGACGCTACAGAGCCATAAATAGCGACGGTTATAGCGACGCCCGAGAGAATTTTTTTTTGGTGACAGGGCATTGAATGCCCTGCCACCCATCAACCATATTGTACTTGATTCACTTTTTTAAAAAAGTGCAAGGGTAGATAATAGACCCAAAATAGTCACCCACAAGACGCATTGCTTGCAAAATTGACAAGCGTAAAATTGACAATTGTACACATCATAGGCAAAATGAATTGATTGACAAATGTAATAATGACAATTGTACAACATCATAGGCATAAAGAATTGATTGGCAAAATGAACTGCGGTGACAAATGTAATAATATACATGGTTCAAAAAGACGTATAAAATCCGTCTCATGATACATAAGCTATGAGAAACCCTAAACTAATGCTATCTAGCTACGGCTAAATTGACGTCGTCTAGTCAGACGTCTCATCGCGTCCAAGCGGCGTATCTGTCGAATTCTGCAAAAAAAGACAATAAGACAGCTTTCAGTAAGTATAAACATATAACGACATTTATAAAACAATACAAAAAATAGAAAAGAGTAAACCCTAATACTAACCATGCTGCCGCGAGAACTGAGAATGTCCATCAGGGCGTTTAAGCCCTTCCTGCCTGCGTACTCGCGCTCGTACGGTGTGGGATCACGTCCTGTCATCGACCACTGTCAAAACATACAAAGAATTCATTATGTTAGAATTTAAAAACCCATAGACTATCGAACATAAAGAGCAATGCGAAAACACCTACAAAATCGGCCTCAAATGATGCCCATCCACCGCTCCCCAAGTGGTGCGAGCTCCCTGCCTCTACTCGTGCTCTGGCTGCATCCTTTTGTTGCTTCCACTTGTCGGGATTCTCGCGCGCTGCTTTCTTCGCATTCTTCCAATCTTCTTTGGCCAGCCAATCTGGCCTGTTCCACCCATGCTTGATTGCTTTTTGCACTTCGGAACGCTTGTGTTTGCAGTATTCGCGCATTCGAATCTTCATCAGGTCTTCATTGAAGCACTGATCCCGTGTTGGAACGGGAAACTCATCATGAAGTATGCTGATGACTCTGTTTTTTAAATCACTTGGTACTTCACTCCATTTGTTTAGTATGTAGTGTCTAAACAGCTGAGAGTAAAGACCACGCATGCGCGAGATCACCTTCTTGCCGTCATCATCCATGATGATGCCTCCGCTGAAGTCGACGGAGTAAGGCAAGCCCTCTGGCCGGTGACGCGTGAACCTGGGTGTCCTGGCAGGGGTCTTTAGCGGCGTGTCGATGGGGGTACGGACGTCAGGTGTCTCCACTGGCGTCTGGGCCCCGAAGCGAGGAGTGTCGAGTGGGGTGGCCCCTGGCGGAGTAGGTAGAGGTGTGTAGCTGCTAGGAACAGTCAGCCGTGCAAAACCTAGCGTAGATGGCGATGATGTGGTTGGTGTGGGGGCGGACAAAGAAGGGGAGGGTAAAGAGCCTCGTCGAACACGAGGCGGTGTGGAGGCATCGGTGGCGGAATCCCCACAACAACCGCCACCGCCACCACTAGAGCCCCGGTGTCTAGACGAGTGTGAAGCTCGTCTCGTCGACGCCGAAGCTTCGGAGCGCACCGAATGCTCCGAAATAGAGGGAGATGCGGATGGAGTAGGAACGCGCGATGATGCGCCAGAGCGATGACGCTCCACGTACCACTGTCTCTGCTGCGGTGACAAAGAAGAAAGAAACTCCTCATCATCCATACTTGCATTAAACACACAAATATTTAAACTTAATATTGAATGAATAGAGTAGACAATGACGCAAAGACCATTAAATACAATGACGTAATGACGCATATAAATACAATGACGCAATGAATTGAGTGATAGAAGAGGCAAGTCGAAAACTCAGAATTTTCAATCAAAAGATGTGAGCGCGAGTAGAAAAGAGCGTTATACACCATGGAAGGTACTTAGAGAGCCAGAGCTTTTACAACACGGAGCAAAATTGTTCAAATACAATATTTGTGGCTTTAAGAGATCTCTCTCTCATCCTCGCATAACTCAGCATAACTTCCTATATCTATATAGAGCTCTCCGTTTGAACACATATCCTCTGTTTCATTTTGTAGCTCCTCTGCATGCACCCCATATAGAGTAGTAGCATCTTGATGCTCGTCTGGCACCACCGCAGCGGCTTCTGATTGAGCATCTTCTCTGATCTCCTCCATTGATGCCGTTGTGATTGGCACAAGGTAGCCTTCATACGTCCTTGCACTACGAGGGGCTACCTCTATGACGTACCACCAGTTTGATGTAGACTTTGTAGGATGAAATATTACCTGCCAGAGCCACATAACTTACATGAGAGCTTTCAAGCACATAACTTGTAAAAGGGGGATGTTAACTATTTACATACTTACTTGTTCACAATGCTCGGGTAGTACGAAAGTGTCTCTTAGGTCAGTCCATTTCTTAGTAGAATCCACCTCAAGAAAACCAGACTCTCCTCTACGCACAGTAGCGTTGCGACCCTCCATGATTATCTTGAACCATTGCACGTCGAACAAGTCAACAAAAAATCCTCTGTAATCGATCCTCAAAATCTCTTGCAGCGTGCCGAAGTAAGTGAGTTCTGCCACCACAGGATCTGCATCAGAGGAACGTCGTCGACTAGACTGTTCAAATTTTTCCATGATTCCACAATCTTCAGTAAAACGCTTTTTGTCGATTCGTTCCACCCTAAAATGTCGACCTTTACACCATGCTGCTGTGTATGACTTATACTACAACGAACAAAGATTATGAGTGGCCGTTCAAACGTTTAGAAACAAAGTCACTAGCTAGTCGTACATTGCAAACTTACCTTGGTCGCGCAACCCCGAGAGTACTCCCACTCTTCCTCAGTCACTTCGTCACCGCATTGTTGTGCGCTTTTCAATTGGTTGTGCAACCATCTTAAGCTCATGAAGGTTGGTAGGCTCTCCAGAACCGTTGGATAGTGCATCAGTGGTCGTCTTCCCCGTCTCCACTCGATTCGTGCCCTTTGTCGCTCTTGCTTTGCATCCTCATATTGTGAAATCCACTTTTGCATCACTGGATTGTGAAGCATGCAAAATCGGTTGATTTTAGCCTCTAGATCTTCCGTCATCTTCTTCTCAACACCGAGATTGCACATGACAATCCCAGATATGCGCTCATCATCTATGGTTCGCCATAGCGTGTCCCGGGCTTTATCAAATCCGTATAGCCACTCTCCAATGTACACTAGGGACTCTGATACCAACCAACCTTCTGCCATGCTACCCTCCGGACGTGCCTTTTGACGCACATATCCCTTAAGCGTTTTCATGAAACGTTCTAAGAAGAACATCCATCTGGAATGAACTGTGCCAGCTATTTCCACCTCATCAACTATGTGAACAAGAAGATGCACCTGAATGGTTAGCATGGTAGTAGGAAAATTTTTCTCAAACATGCACACAAGCTCCGCAGCATTTAGTTTGGCGAATGGTATGGAGTCTACGTTGATCTTCTTTTGTGAGATCCATTGCACCATCTTTGCAAGTTTGTAGATTGTGTTACGGATGTCGAGAGACAAACATCCCTCAATGGCAACCGGTAAAATAAACTGTAAAGTATGTGTAGCAATGATATTAAAGTCCACATTTTATGCAATGATATTAAAGTCCACTATGAACGTACCTGACACATTTTATGCCAATCGTGTGACTTCAAACCGGTAAGCTTTCCTTCTTTAGTAAAACACGTTCGGAGCGAGTGCATTACGCCAGTGGGGGTCCGCAAAGATCGAATGGTCTCTTTTACTTTGCGTTCTTGGGCTCCTGTGAAAATCCATGGTGCTTTAGGGAGTTTTATCGATCCATCAGACGCTGTTTGCGGCCAATATTGCTCCATACGATCCACATTTCTAAGGTCAACTCTGGCTCCCAAAGTATCTTTCTTACCGGTCAGATGGTCCCATAGTAGATTACCCACATTCTTGAATATGTGCATTGGATCGAGCAAGTGATTGATCATGAGTCGGGGCCAGTATGGTAGCTCGTACCATAGAGATAGTCTCTTCATCCCTGGAGGCAATCTGTCATCGCACATCTCCTTCTGCTCTAACCATGCTTGTGCAGACATCCTTGGTGGCTCTCTTCCCAAAAAGCCGTCGCGTAACACATGATTCTCTGGAAGATACGCTTGATGACCTTCATAGATTTGCTTCTTCAGTGAGGGCGCCCTACGTGCATTCAGTCTAGGTCCACATGTGACAGATGCTTTGTATCCGCTTGTTTGAAGCCCTGCATGTATACACATGATAATAGATCAACTATGGGAAAAAACAAGATTTACAGTGTCTGAGTGAGGAGTGTCAATAGATCACCTGAGCATTCTATTAGCCCGGGATAGTCATGCATGGTCCACATTAGAATGCCTCTGATCAAAGCATTCCGTCGTCCTGTGTGTCGGCTCATATCCACCACCTCTATGCCAATCCACAATTGTTGTAGCTCTTCCAATAGTGGACGAAGATACACATCCATATTCCCCACTTTATATCGCCCTTGCACAATCAAGCTTAACCATAGGTGCCCCTTCTTCGTAGTCAACCACGGGGGAATGTTGTAGTTGACGATGACAACGGGCCATACACTGTAAGATGTTGATCTTTGACCAAATGGATTTACGCCATCCATAGCCAGGCCTAAGCGCAAATTTCGAGCTTCCCTGGCAAAATCCGACCATGTTCCATCTATATGTTTCCAGGCTGCGCAATCTGCAGGAATTCGTAGCACACCATCCGAAGATTTATTCTCATCATGCCATGATGCTAGGGCGGCCATGGACTTACATTCGAAGAAATGCTTGATGCGAGGAAGCAGAGGAAAATGTCGCAAAACCTTTTGTGGAATTTTTGTCCCGTGGAGATCTACTCGATATCTTTCGGAATCACATTTCGGACACTTCTCCATGTCTATGTATTCCCCTCTGAAAAGAATGCAGTCATTAGGACAAGCGTGGATAGAATTGTAATCCATCCCCAAGTTTCGCAAAATCTTTCTTGCTTCATCTCGGGAATCTGGCATCACATTGTCACCTGGTAGTATGTGCTCTTTAAGCAATCTACACAACATAAAAATACGATACAGTCGTGTAAAAATCTATCAGATCATTATACATTTAGAGTTTTATTAAAGTAAACTAATTGTAATAGATCACCTGAAAAGCACTGTGACGCTAGTGTCACTCCATCCAAACTTTGCCTGCATGTTGAGAAGAACCAGGAGTGCTTTCAATCTAGACATACGTGCTCCATTATACAATGGCGTATCGGCTTCACTTTTCATATCATCATAGATAAGCCTTTCTGAATCCATGATCGTCTCGATCATTTCATCAATCTCGGGCTCAAACATTGCCTCGTTGGGAATATGCTCTGCATGATCATCCCCCGAGCTGCCAAAGGCTACATCTTGTGGCCTCACATATGCTGCTTGACCAAAGCGCCTGCGAACACGTCTATTGGGTTGCAAGATTGCTGCTTGTTGGCCAGCGTCAGAGTCCGACGAGTTATAATTGGCAACAACTCGATCTATAATAGATGGATCGAACTCGCCAAATTCGCGAACGTGCTGCAAAGAAACACGTTTTGTCCGTCATACAACATGCTTGCATTGATTACAAGGACATAAGACCCTCGTTGAGAGATAGGTGTTTCGGTTGGACGGTCCCACATCCTCGTCACTACTCATAATGAGGATAAAAATCTTATAACCTCGAAAACAAATTTAATATTCTATTGGCATTCTTCGTCTTATCTCTCTCTCTCTCTCTCTCTCTCTCTCTCTCTCTCTCTCTCTCTCTCTCTCTCTCTCTTTACCTCACATTCTCTAGTCATGTCCAATCCCCACACACCTCGGTCTAGAGGTGCACGGAGATTAGAACCACCGGTTATAATCTCGTCTTTATTGGTCAATATCTATATTTGTGGGTACAAGAAATCTACAGACCCACGTCTACATGATACTGCATGTAGTGGACAAAACCCCTTTGCCTCTTCTCTAGCTGTAGCACTTCACAGCATCTTAACATCTTTTCATAGTAGATCTTTTCACTGTTCGTCTAACTCTAAACCCTAAATCGTAAGTAATTCTTGCGTGGACTCGATCTAACGTAAATAAGCGTAAATCTAAATAAACGTAAATCTAACTAAAAATAAACCTAAATCTAATTTAACGTAAGTCTACATCTAACCTAATCTTTAACGTCTTTTAGGATAGTTTCCTACGATGTTAAAACTCTCTTCTTCTTGTGTGTGTGTGTGTGTGTGTGTGTGTGTGTGTGTGTGTGGGTAAACCTAAATAAACCTAAATAAACCTAAGTCTAATCTAATATAACATAAATCTAAATCTAACGTAAATTATGTTATATTAAAAACAAAGAACTAAACTAATAGGGATTATAAGAATCTTAAAACTAATTTAACACATAATTTTTCACATAACTCGGCAAGAGTTGGCATTCTCATCACTAAAGATGTGAGAGTTAACTTCCGGCGGTGACGCTGCCTCATCTCCATCCACATCTGACAACAGCAATTGGCCCTTTAGACCGTTCTTGCTCTTGTTACTAACTTTGAAGTTGCTGTTGAATGACTAGAGGTTGTCTAGATGGTCATTGTGTCGGGGATGTAGTGACTCTTGCCGCTCTGAAGATCCACCTTCTTCCCTATCTTCTGAAGACATTTCACCAGTACTTTTGGATCGACGGAGCCCACCATGAGTGAAGGCAGCAATACCCTATATTCCATTGTGGGCTTTCTTCACCCGCTTCATGCAGGCATCGCAGTCTATGGAGACCTAAATCTAATCTAATATAACGTAAATCTAAATCTAGCGTAAATAAACGTAAATCTAACTAAAAATAAACCTAAATCTAATCTAATTTAACTTAAATAAACCTAAATCTAATTTAACGTAAGTCTACATCTAACCTAATCTTTAACGTCTTTTAGGATAGTTTTCTACGACGTTATAACTCTCTTCTTCTTGTGTGTGTGCGTGTGTGTGGATGTGTGTGCCAATAAAAAGAGATAAATGGTATAACCTTTCTATCACCCATGCCAAGTATGATAGATTGGTTATGCCATTTCCCTCTTGAATAATAGGTCTTGAGTTCAACTCCTCGTCGGCTAGATCTTTAGGTCTTTTAATTTTAATTAGTTTCCTACAACGTTAAATTAGTTTCTCTCTCTTTCTCTCTCAATGTGTGTGCGTTTTTTATTTTATGCATGTTTTCTCTCTCTTTTCCTCTCTCAATGTGTGCGTTTTTTGTTTATGCATGTTCTCTCTCTCTTTTCCTCTCTCAATGTGTGCGTTTTTTGTTTATGCATGCTCTCTCTCTCTCTCTTCCTCTCTCAATGTGTGTGTGCATTCTTTGTTTATGTATGTGTGTGTACGTTTTTGTTTATGTTTGTACTCTCTCTCTCTCTCTCTCTCTCTCTCTCTCTCTCTCTCTCTCTCTCTCTCTCAAAAACACTATGTGTGTGTGTGAGAGAGAGAGAGAGAGGGAGAGAGAAAGAGGGGAAGGGAACATGAGAGTGAGGAGAGGGAAGGAGCATACCTGGCTCTCCTTCCTCTCCTCGTGTGTGTGTGTGTGTGTGTGTGTGTGTGGAGAAGAAAAAGAGAGAGAGAGAGAGAGAGAGAGAGAGAGGGAGAGCGTTACCTGCTCCTTGCTTGAGGGCGCCGAAAAACTCAGATCTGAGATCTGAGTTTTTGGGCGCTCTCTATTATTTTTTTAGCCCAGTCGGCGTCGCTATGAGCGTCGCAAATTTCTTTGTAAATTTGCGACGCTCATAGCGATGCCCGGAAATTTTTTTTTGAGCGTCGCTGTGTGAGCGTCGCTAATATGAATAGCCTCTTGTAGTGCTTCGGACACGCTCGTCATATCAGAATTTTAAAATTCTGAACGCTGAATTTTCTGCAGCAGCAGTTGTTAATTGTGTGTCGAGGATTCCACACATGGTTTGCTCTCAGATGTGAGAGTGATATTTGCTGCAAGTTTCCTCACACGTGGGAGGATACGATGTATGCCTTATGTGGTTTGATGCTTAGGGAGACTAATGTGATTGCATTTTGAGCTCAGCAATGTATGCCTCGAGCATGTTTTTTGGCAGTCACAGGTAGAGCAGATATTTGTGTACTAGATTTGCAGGTGTTTGCAATGATGTATGCAAAGTGTGGAGATTGGTGCATGCATTTGGAGTGCGGTTTGATGCGCTTTGGTTGCTCATGGTTTTGAGCGTGCAGTCAGTTTGGTTACTGGTTTTGTGGCCGTTTTACTGACGAAACTCTGGCGAAATTTTCCCAGGATTTTTATGCGTATCATTTATGCGATCTAGGTAGAGATTGCGGGTTGCACTCAGCATTTACGTGCGCTGTTCTCTGCAGGTGGGAGATTTGTGCGTGTGTATGCATCGATACCGCACATTGTGGGCTTGGTGATTCACTCACGGGTTTGACAGGCGTACAATTATCTTGGCACACTCACAGGAGTGAGTATTGTGATGTATGCTTGTGTGGCTACGAGCTAGGTAGCCGGATTCGAGCACTAATGGCTTGAGGTTTTTCAGCAGGTTTCAGCTACAGGTTTACAAGTTTACAGGCAGGTTTGAGGGCTTATTTGGGTGCTGAATTTTCAGCCATTGTTTCCTCTTTGCAGGTGTCCATGTATGGCTCAGTTGTGGGCTGATTTGGGACACATTTGTGACTTGTTTATGCAGCTGTTTAAGAGCTGAATTTTGGGGCTGTTTTGGGACTGATTTGCAGCCATATCTTACAGCCATATTTGCAGACTTTTGTTGATGCGATTTGAGCCAGTTTAGGGCTGATTTGGTTGACATTTGCTACTCATTGTTGGTTACTCTTTTGCGAGCATTATGGCTGATTTTTCATTTGACTTCCAGCGTTATGGTCTGACATAGTTTGATGGTGTAGATTTTGTTGCTTGGAAGGAACATATGCTTGTTGCATTGTCGGATTTGGGGCAGGATAAACCCTTGCGTGGTTTATCGGCAAAGCCCAAGTCTATGCGTGATGATGATTGGAAGGATCTTGATGAGTTGGCAATGTCTACGATTTGTTTGCATCTGGTTGAGTCTGTTGACTGGCAGGTCTCGAGGGAAACTACAACTCATGCTTTATGGCAGAGTTTACATGCTATGTACGCGACATCCATGTCTACAAGGGAGTCTAGTCCCACTTCTATGTCCATGGGAGAGATTGGTCCCACACGCAAGTCTCGACGGCATAGAGACTTGACATGTTGGCATTGTGGACATAGAGGGCACATTAGGCGTCGATGTTTCAGGCGTTTGAGACAACGGATGCGACAGATGTGTGATGCAGATTTGGGCACGATAGATGCTAGTGAGATCAGTACGGTGGTTACTGAGTATGCTTGTGACGGCGATGTCACATTTACATAGCTTGTCTTCAGACGATCTTATATCTACGGATTGCATATCGGATTGCACATTGTCTTCACATTGGTTACTAGATTCAGATGCTACTTTTCATGTCACGTCGCATCGTGAGTGGTTTAGCACGTTTTCTAGTGGGAGACTTGGTTGTGTGCACATGGCTGATGGTGTTGTGTATGACATTGAGGGTACAGGAGACGTATGTTTGTCCTTGCCCCGTGGTATGAGATTTACCCTGCGTCATGTGCGTTATGTGCCAGATCTGAGACGGGATTTGATCTCAGTCAGACAGCTACGGGATAGTGGATGTCGGGTATCGCTGCTTGAGCGATCTTTTGCGTTGCATTTGGGTTCGCTAGTGATTGCGAGAGGTGCCAGGAGTGATACAGGTTACCCATTGCATGTGGATCACGAGAGAGACGGTGTTGTCTCTGTGATCACGCAGCCAGGTAGAGAGCGAGAGAGCAGGCGAGTCTCTTTTGCTTGTGGGTTGCAGGATGCTTTGCATGGAGTGCAGAGTAGTGATCTCGTTGTGCACACAGTTGGGGCACGACTTGAGCAGTCACACAGAGAGGTGACAGAGTCAGACATGCATGCTTTGCTAGTGACTGAGCAAAGCAGAGAGTCAGTTGTGCAAGATACTTCTATGCAGGATAGACAAGTAGAGCGGTCTTGCTCTAGTAAGTCACGAAAGGAGGACGTTGTGCAAAAGTCTATGCATACGGAGTTAGAGCATGAGAGCTCTAGTGAGTCACAACAGATTGAGTGTTCATGTTTGCAGTGGATGATTGCATAGGAGGCTGAGATGTCAGCGATTATGCAGTCATTCCTTTCTATGCTCGACAGTGAGCATGGGGATATAGTTGTGCAGGATATGTCTTCCAGCAGACACCTAGAGCAGCTGGTTTGCTCTGAGGTTGCACGACAGGTTGATGCGTCTTTTGCGGACAGTCAGGAGATGCATGTGGCTGACACGCCTTGTCACTCAGAGATGCCTATTTCCAGGGATATATATGTTGATGCATGCACTGTAGAGCTAGCAGGGCCCGCTAGCATTGCATCGACATTCGGTGGTCTCATGTATGAGATGCTGATCTTGAGACCGGATATTGCAGCTGCAGTGGGAGCATTTGCAGTTGGGGTTGTCAGTCGTTTGTTGACTGATGATGGCATAGTGCACGAGGAAGATATGCAGGTATTGCATACATACTTGTAGTACGTGTGCGGTACGTCTGGTGGTGTATGGACTTACACGGGTGCAGGACAACCGGATGCACACGATCACAGCCAGCCAGTGGGCATCGATTGAGAGCGGTTTTCTCTCACCTTTTGTAGTCTTTAGACTAGGTTGCCTTGCTTAAAGGCACAGTCGCCTTTAAGTGGGAGGTTGTTGGGGTATAGGCGTCTGTGCCTTGCCCGGCCGCCCAGAGTCTGGGCGCCACTGACTTGTATACCTTATACATAGCATAAGTGTATAGGGGGTTGCTCACTCTTTTGAGTCTCCCTACCCATATCTGTGTGTGTCTCCTTCTCTCTCTCACTCTCCGTCTGTGGTGCTCCCCGATCCCCTTCATTCCACACCTAACTGGTAAATACATTTTCCACTTCCTAAAACTTCCATAATAATGATAGAATTTTCATTCAATATGCGTACCAGCTTATATCCGAACAAAGTTTTTCTTCCAAATATACGTGTCAATGTACATAGGGTGCATCTATGTGTCTTGTGGACTTATGATGGAATATATCTCTTATGTATAGAACTCCAAGAGTAAAGCTTCTCCTTGAGTATAGGCTCATAAAACTATAACAAGTTTTCACTTTGCATAGGGTCATATTATTAATCGACTCAAATGGATTGGCGCATATTGGCCATCAATGAGGCAAGATGCCCAAAAGTATGTAGAACAACGTGAACAATGATGAAAAGTATCTCCCATACCACCCACTACATTGTTTTAGATTATGGTGGTACCTAAGTGGGGTTAATATCTGGTGGAGTTCCTTTCAAGCAAAACGTTTCTTGACAAAATACAAAACATAGACAATGAAATATTGAGACTGAGGCTCCAAATGAGGCTATGATAGATGATCATTTGAATAGGTGATTGAGAGATACCCCTCCCCAGGGGTCTATGCACAAAATATACAATTTATACATTTATATAATTTTCAATATACATCAAAGTTACGGAAGCATTTGCATAGGGGAGGAGTTCTCAACGTTCGACCTAGCATGGAGTTTAGGCCATGCATCGAACTACATCCAAAGGCACCTAGCGACTAGTGCTACCCCTGAATGGGTGTTATGGATGAAACTCTACTCAAGAGAAAATAACATCGTGGAGGGTGAATATATATATGTGTACACCGCATTGCGGGCGGAGAGAGAGAGAGAGAGAGAGAGAGAGAGAGAGAGAGAGAGAGAGAGAGAGAGAGAGAGAGAGAGAGAGAGAGAGAGAGAATATAGTGGAGGATGAAATAGAGTACACAGAGACATGAGCGAATGACAATAGAGAATCTTTAAATTCCCTATCTGAATAAAACGAGCAACCATGTATTAATACAATAACAAAATCCGGGTATAGTATAACAACAAAAAGAGGTATAAAAAAATAACTAGCAGAGCATCGGACCCTGTGTAGGGATTGACCCCGGTCCAGCCATCCACTTCGGCTCTACTATAGACAAAGAGAATTTCACTTTGCCAGGAGCGTGCCAAAACATCTCCAGCCTACCTGAGGGAGACATAGGCGAGGCCGCTTCACCTCCCTCCATGAACCCGAGCTCTGAAAGGATCCCAAATACCAACAGGTGGTAGGGTATCAACACCAACCATACCACTTTAGGTGCCACGCCTCTTTGATGCTCAGCATAGGAAGTTTAGGAAAATCCAAGGCAAGATCCCCGATGTGTTAGCCGTGTAGGTCATTCAACCCCCGATTAGCCGTGTAGATGAGCCTAACAAAAAAAGAAGACCTAGACAACATCCCCAATCCACCAAAGCCCAGGTCAATGACCCTTTTATCTAAGGCTAAGTGATGTAGGCGATCATAGTCTTGTAGGACGCTTCCATGAGAAACGTAACATGTGAGTCCAGTCACAATAGCATCCGTCATATGCACAAACAATCTTCTCCAAGCAGCTAGACTGTACAGGGTCTCTACCCTTACACGTCTACCTTCAAATTTTTAGATCACTTCATGATCCAATACCAAAAACATAACCCATAACCCAATCACATCACACGGGTGAGCACTCTACCCAACTCGGGGTGAGGCACAACCAATTTTTCATAATCACTCTAGAACATTACATGGTTGCATAAATTTCGGTAGCATAACCATGTTTAGAAAAAAAACCAAGAGCCACACTGGGTTCCACCATAAAATCACAACCATAATCCATGAGGGATGTCAGTCCTTAACCATAATTCATATTCACACTGACCCAACTCCCACACTTGGAGTTTGATATATCCACTATAATAAATATGAGTCCACACATATGGCCCTTAAGACATGAACCTTTTATGCATACAATGAGTGCACCAAGAAGCTAAACATGATATAAAAATCCAATATTGAAAACATCCAGTCATGCAAAGTTGATACATCATATTTACACTTCACCCCTCTAGCACATAGGGCTAGTTTTGACCTAGAAATATGGAAAACAATGTTACCCATGCACATGAGGTATCCACATTTATCCGTATGGCTCCATACATCATGTGATATCATTCCATCACCATAAACATGATGCAAAATAGCTCCGATCCTTAGGTCAGCCATAAACCATAACTTCACACATATGCAAAAAACAAACTTTTTGCCATTTTTCGAGAGCATACATAACATGAAAATGAAAGTGTTTGACCTCAAAACAATGCATCAATCTCAACTCCATAATATAGACTAACACTTCATCTCATCACTTTGCCCATACGATACTCATACAACAAATGGTAACACAAAGAGAAATCCACTTTGTTCATATCTGCCTGTGCGGTTCGGATTGACTAACCATATACCCTCACATAAGTTTATGGACATATAGCACTTCAAATGATCTCACCAAAATAAACCATAAATCATTTAAACAACTCGGTTAACTCATGACGTCATATGGTACTTCCCCTAGGTAGCACCCTACACGCCTAGGTATACCCGATTATGGAATGATTAATAACTCGCATACCTAAGGTGATAATGGAGACCTAAATAAATTTAATCAAGCTTTTCAATTGTCTAAGTGGGTCTGCCCATCCAATGAATCTATATAGTGGTTCTCCAAAGAGCCTGGGGTCTTAAATTTTGACTAAGTGCAGTGGGCAGCACATTCGTGTGTGATTTTCACATCATGATACCCAAAAGAGAAAATTTCTAAATAATGTGTTATATCTCTGGTTTAAAGGGTTCGGACTGATTCATAACGGTTTGTGAGTTATGACCAAACAATGTTCCTACTGCTTCTATGACGTGAAACGAAAAGTGCTTTTTATGCATGCACATGATCATAAACACATCGTGTGCATAAATCATCTTGTTAAAATATGATGAAATAATCATGGGAAAACTTTGTACGCACTCGGAAAATCCATACATAGACTCATATACAAACAAATAACCATTGAGAGGATATTTACTCCGAAAAATGACATAGAGAGAGAGAGATGATGATGGCTATGGAGTTTAGAGCTTCTCACTGTGCTGTAGAATTGATTAGAGGCTGTCAATAGGCTTCTTGGTTTGCCGCAAGAGAGTGGTGATGAGAGCTAAGTAGAGGTTTTCACCACGAGAGCCTTCGGAGAGCTCGTACACCGTAAAACGAGAGAGGAGATAGTAAGCAAGTAGAGAGAGAGTATTCTTCTTCTTCTTCTTCTTCCCGTAAACAAGAGAGAAGAGCTTATGGAGATGGTGATGAAGAGCTTGCATTAGTCCGTATAATATGTACGTATTGCCTTGCGGTAGTAGACAAAATTGATAGCACTGAAAACTGAGCACTGCCTGCCAATCTATAAGCACTGCAGGAAGCCAGAGTGATCCCAAGGCAAGCTACTAGCACCCCCTCTTAGCCTAAATTAGCTGCAAACTTTTGAAAAAAGACTCCAACCTTTTCTAAAACCATGGCACAGGTTTTGGCAATCAACTCTCCCACTTACCATTCAATTTTTACATTGAAACGTACTATCTGAACAATATCCAAACAACTAATGAAACCGTGACTACACTATGTGACATCGTGACGCCGCGACATAATTATGACTTTCCCGTACTGCCCCAGCGTATTTATGATACTGCTTTCGTAAAAATCCCGTTCAATCCCGTTTTTGCCCCGGGTAGTCTTTTTAAATCCGATGGAGACTAAAATTATTATTTTTATGATTAGGTCATCCTAAAAAGCACGTTGCTTTTCAAAAACGCCAAAAACACGAAAAGCTTAAAATAGCGTAAAAAGAAAAAAAGAGAAATCTAAAATTGAATCATAGGTTCCCCTTGTCGAATGGAATAAGAAAGCGGATTCGCTTTTCACTAAAAAGCACTAAAAATCATGAAAAGCTAAAAATAGCATGAAAAACACTCGAAAAGAAAAATTTTACAAAATTGAACCATAGATTCCCTAGAACTCGCAGGTTAAGCATCTGGACCCGCTTTTTGCAAAAAAACACCTAAAAGCATTAAAAAAACTGAAAAGGCTAAAAATAACGACATTCTATGCATGCATTTCCATTCTCAATAGCAAGAAATTTGGAGCGATGTTGATCCATTAACACATGTAGCAATTCTGTCATGCTTGCCCACTTTCTCAACTCCAATAAGCTTCACTTGTTCCCCAATTTGAAAGCACTTATGATAATTGCTTACCTATACTAGATGCATGCTATCATGAGGCTATATGTCGACCTATCAAACACATCACACGAGTCATTTCCTACCTTTGAGGCATCATTTCCATCAATCTCTAAATTGCTAAAAGCATAATCAACATTATCTAAGACGTAGTCATATTTTTGCAACTGCTCCACACATCTCTTCTACCCCTCCCTTCCAATAGCCTCCATTTTTTCTCTCAAGTCTATGCTCGGGTTTATCCTCCTATGTAGGCCTATGTCCCTCAAAATAAAATCAATAGCGAGCCCTCCTAGCGTGTTGTACTTAGGTGTTTGATACCTTTATTGTTAATTTCCGTGGCAACTTTCCTCCAAAAAGGCCTAGGTCTTAAGTGGAGAAGTGAAGAGTGAGCTTTAGAAAATGAAAAGACAATGTAAATGGAAATTCAAAAGACTTTTTGTGTCCATATAAAGAAGAGATCTCACAAAAGTATTACAAGGGAAGAGGGGTGCCATGGGTAAGATACTGCTTGCCTTGCGAGCTATGGTGGAAGGGACAACAAATTGCACTTCTAATAAAGAGCGAGACAAAGAGGGAGAGATACCATATGTGAGGGCATCTACGTGTTGTGGAAAGCGCAGAGCATGAGAGCTAGTCCTTGGATTGCACTGTGTGTCAATGACATTGTGGCATCATCCTTCCGGGTGGGTGTTGTCTTGAGCTACAAGAGCTGCGATGGACACAATAGGCACGATGGCGAGATTTCCCATGGTGTGCACCCAATGCTGTGAGGCATGGTGGAGTGGATAGAAGCAGAGATTTCATTGACGTGATCACGATCGTGCGATCACGTTAATAACGCAAGTAAGTACACATAAAAAAGATGTGATCACGTTAATTGTTAACGTGATCTTGATGATGATGACCTACAAAAACCAATAGAGCCGATAGGCCCGCCGGGCTTTTTCATTTTCCTAACGAGCCTGCTGGGCTATAGGGTTTTCTTGGCGGGCCAGTCAAGAAAATGAAAAGCCCAGCGGGCCCGACTGTATATAGTAAACCTCTTCTTACTTTGGCATTTTAACTAGGCAAATCCCTGGGGAGTGTATCGGAGTGCCGGATGTAGTCATCTTCTTGTGAATTGACCTAAGGGTACGGAGTCACAGGTCCTTTTTTTGGATCGAACATGATTCTTAATTCGGTAACCACTTCTAAAAATATTTTAATCCTTCACCGAACAGAAAGGTACGAAACCAAAAAAATTGAAAATTTAGAGAGTCATGCTCATTGTGACGAAGCCATTGGTTCAAACAAGGGTTGTAATTGGTTTTAGAAGATAAGCATATGCAAATGACGAGTCAATAGTCAAGGGTTGGATGTCCTATACTAGTGTACTGGGCATATAAAGATTTGAAGTTTTGCATTTTTCACCATCATAAATTTGAATTGATATACATTGTCACTGCACAATATGAGATCTATAATCCTTAATTGGGTGAAATTAGCTTTTATATATTGAATTGGATACATAAGGGGGCTACAATCCTTGATTGTGTACAAGTAGTCCTCAATTGTGTAATTGTATTGAAGATTTCATTGCCTTATGCATTGGTTTATATGGGGAGTGTATTATGTTTATGAAAGATTGTTAGTATATGAGATGGTCAATCATCGACATTATTGCTTTCGTGTGTGTTTTGCAAATAATTATAATCATTTCAATGTAATTGTTGATGATTCTCGGTAGCATGTGAAAATAGTTGTGTTTTATTGTTTTCAAATCGCAGAGGATGTATAACTAATGATTGAATATATAATTGCATTGACAATTTCATATTATTTTTGTATCCATAATGCCATGTAGAGAGTGCATTGCAATGTGTATGTTATCTCAAAACATATGTGGTCGATATGTTGAATTGACTAGAGTGCATTGCAAATCTCATATTGTGTAGATTTGATTGCTTTCTTAGTGATTGTTTTTCTAATAAATATTGAAAAGAAAAAATTTATCTTTAAAACTAAACATCTAATTTTTATATCTTCAGTATTAAATTGAAAGAAATGGATCAAAATGTCAGCACAAGTGATACGAAGAAGGGAAAGAATAAAAAAACCCCTAGCGAACATGGGTTTTGAATCTCAAATAAAAAAAATTATCTCCCAGATTCGGCCTGACAGACAGACTTTGTATTGGAGTATAACTTGGCCTAAACAAGTTGAAGGTTTATCCAGACAATTTCTACAGAATCCTTACAAAGTTGTCATTGGTTCATAAGCTTTGAAAGCCAATCATTCAATTCTACAAATTGTAGGAATTGTTTTTTAGAATGAGAAATACTCAAAATTGGCAGATTTACTGAAGCGACTGATGGATGGAAGTAAAGTGATCATATTTATGGAAACAAAAAGAGGTTGTTTTCAAGTTACTAGACAACTTTGAATGGATGAATTTGGAGCTTTATCTATCCATGATGATAAGAGTCAAGCTCAACAAGATTGGCTTCTTTTTTAATTTAGATATGGCAATAGCCCTATAATGACAACAACAGATGTTGCAGCTCGGGGTTTGGATGTGAAGGACATAAAGCACAAGAAAGCAAAACGACAAAAGACCGCACCAACATTGACAATGAGGTCATGTCAGGGACGAAATGAATTCGGCGAGGAGAAGTGTCGACCCATGGGCCAACAACACGACATAACTCAATTTCCATACCAAAGTCTTATTTTTTGATAGTTATAAAATGATGTGGATTATGGTTAAAAACATAATTTATAATGAGTAGTTATTCTAGCTGTAGAAGCCGGGGTGCAACACTTCCAGATTGTAAATACAAAGCCAATTGATTATGGTAGCCTTAGTATATAAGGTACCTAGGTCATTTTGTAAAGAGAACTTAATCATAATCAAAGTTTTAAGCTGTCAATGACCATGTGTGAGAGAGAAAGAGAGAGAGAGTGTCAGCTTCATCCTGACGCTACTTCTTGCTTGCTCATCGCATTGGAGATTCAACTGCACCATCACGATTGGCTCAGAGAGAGCTACACAACAATGCCAAGCATTCCTTGCAAGCCAGAGCACGTGTGCTAACGCATCTACGAGCTATTTGTGGTTGTAAGTGTATCAAACGATGTCTACTTTCTGCTTGCAAGTAGTCATTATAATCGTGGAAAAACTAGTAGCTCTCGCAACAAAGGTAGTCGTTGATCTCTCTCTCTCTCTCTCTCTCTCTCTCTCTCTCTCTCTCTCTCTCTCTCTCTCTCTCTCTCTCTTTGTGTGTGTGTGTGTGTGTGGCTCAACAAAAAACACACAGCGGGCCCGATTAGGGCCCTCTATATATTAAGCCTATGGAACTTTAGGGTTTTATCGGCAGGCCCGCAGGGAAAATGCAAAAGCCTGATAGACCCGTGGTAATTACGTAAATATAAATCCCTAGATAGAAGGTGCAAACAACGAGGATTGGATGGGGCGGGGATGGCAAGTAAGAACGGGGGGCTGGCTCAGTGCAGGAATACCTTCTACTTTCATTTCCCTTCAAGTTCAAAGATTTGTGCTGGCAGAGGTGCGATGGCAAGGCCTTGAGACACTCCTCCTTCTCTCTTTGTTAGCTCGGTGTCTTCCAACAAATGTGTATCGATGTGTGTGTGTGTGTGTGTGTGTGTGTGTGTGTGTGTATGTGTGTGTCTTGCCTTGGACATCAACGAGACGCAGGAGTGTGTGTGTGTGAGAGAGAGAGGAAATCCCAAAGACACATAGTTGCAGGCATTAAGGAGAAGGCTGCATGGAAGGTGTGCATGCTGTGAAAAGTAAGGGATGGGCAAGGTGAGATTGGTCATTCTATCTAGGTGGATCAGTGCAGGGTAGCACCTAGAAGTATTGAATGTTGAGTAGGGGCGGACGTCTACGCCAAAGCAGGAAGGGAGGTGTGTGGGCTTTTTTATTTTGGCTTTGATGTGTCTTGGCTGGGGCATGTTGATGGTTGTGGCAGGGCTTTCGGTATGGTGGCAACCCGCTTGGTCGGATGGAGATGGGACTTGGGCTCCGTCCACACGGAATTATATTCAACATGCTAACTAGGTGAGGTGGTTTCGGTGGGCTTGGTGGACATGGTGGAGGTGGTGGCAGTCTCTCGACATAGTGGCATCCTCCCGGCCTGCTATATCATCGGGTGTGTTTTGTATGGTTTTATTATGTACCAAGGTTGTGGATCCTTGTAAAAGCCAGGACTCTAGATTTCGGTGACGTTTGGTATGGTTGTCCAGCGATGTCCTGGCTCGGTCTGAGCAAGACTTTATTTGTAAATTTTTTGACTTTCTAATTCATTTCACTCACTAATATGAGTTTTGAAAAAAAAAAGTTTCATGAAACAAAAAGGAAGGGTGGAAGGAAAGAAAAGGAAAGGGGGGTTTGTAATAGTTTATTTTATTTTATGAATAAGGTCGATTTACACACCATTATAGGCTTGACCATTGGACATTCAAGGTGATGGGTTCAAATGTGAATAATGAAAAGTGATATACCAATGTGAAAATTCGCGATGGCCTACATAAGGCTATTGTGAAGAATTTTATAATAAGAGGCTTCTTTGTGATAGAGCAAAATAGAAAGTGACATTAATATTTTAAAACATGTGATATTATAATAAAATTATATGTTTTTTGAAAAAAATATAACAATAAACTATTTAAATTATAAATATATTTTAAAAGCATAATAAATAATGTTTGACACAATACTCAATGCTCCTCTTTGAAAAGAGAGGTACACAAATGTCAACACCCTTTCACAAAAGCATAAAAGAATAATAGTTGGCTATTTTCAGGTAAGGCAAGGCCTTGCAACTCCCCTCATTCAGCACTAGCTTCGAGCGTCATGATTAGAGGATATGATCCTATGGCGAAAAGTAGGGGGGCCAGAGGGCATCTTTGCTTAATAGACTACTTGTGCCTTGTTGTCAGCAGACGGAATGCCTAGATTGGAAACAAATCTTGGCCATCGGTAAATAAAAGATCTCAAAATGATAAGATTATGGACCTTGTGTATCAAGGATGAGAGGGCGAGTTGGTAGGGGTGGCTGTCTTGATAGCCGATGTATTTATGGTCCCTGGATGTTGTCATGGCTTAACATGAGCGTGACAAGACCTTGTAATTTTTTGGGCTGTTCAATTTAATTCACTCACAATTGTGAGTTTTGCTATTTTAAAAAAAAGCATAAAAGAGTAATTATAATTATTTTATTATCATCAGTGGCCCTAATCAACAAGCTTTATCCAATGGTCCAAAGATGCACCCAAAATCCAACCCTTTACTAAGGACTACTTATGTAGTCCAAAAAATGGTTTTGTTGTGTCCTTTGAAATGGAGAGTGGGGGGGGGGGGGGGATGGGGATTATGAGCATTTTGTGAAGATTTCACATAATGAGAAGCGGAATAGACTCGGTAGGCCGTGCCAATTTTGATTTGGGGGTGTATTAAGGGATATCTAAACAGATTCCTCCTTTGAAGTAAATGAAAAAAAAGAAAAGATGTATTCTCTCTCTCTCTCTCTCTCTCTCTCTCTCATCTTTCCAAGTGTCTCTCTTGGGGATATTTTTCTCTCTCCCACTCTCTCTCTTTTAGTGTGTGAGTGCTCTTTTTCTCTCTCTTTCTTGATGGTTTTCGACAATGTAGAGCTCTCAACTCCCACTGTTTTGATAAATTGCCTCAAGTGGCCATGGCCACAATGGGAGATGGCAAGAACAATTAACATTGCCTTGCACCTCGTGGCCAACTGAAGTCTCTGATCTCTCTCTCTCTCTCTCTCTCTCTCTCTCTCTCTCTCACACACACACACACACACACACACACACACACACACACACACACACACACACAAGGAGAGACATGTGGCCTCTGGCCCTATATCATGCCCACGCAATCGATTCAAAGACTTGCAATGTGCCTAGCATTGAGAGTGTCCGAGCTAGAAGTGCAAGGCAACAAAGATGGGGTCGAAGGTGGAAGCAGAGTGTGTGTAGGAGACACGTTGTCTCTCTGTTTTGCAAGGCAAGAACTGGTGTGAAACCACCAAAAGAGTGGGGATGAATGGTGGCACAAGAACAAAGTGTCGGTGCATATGTTTGGTTGGGTCGGTGGGTTGGAAATTGTTTTGTGTGTTGTTTTAGTATTATAAAACCTAATATTAACAAGCTATTGAGAAGAATTTCATAATAGTGAGAAAGCAAAGTAAAAAGTGACACTAATATTTTAAAACATATTGTATCACACCAAAATATTATAATTTTTGGAACAAAATTGTGACAATGAATTCCTTAAATTACAATATATTTCAAAAGCATAAAAAATAATGATTGACACAATACTCAATGCTTAAAGAGAGAGATACACATGTCTAAAAACTATACATAAAAAAAGTTTATCATCATTAACTTGCCACATGGCACTAATCAACAAGCTTTATCCCCAATGATTAAAATATTTAGTGTATTTTAATCGACTAAAATTATAAAATCTCGATTAGATTTTGAGCTTGCCTTTAAAAGACCCGGAAAATTTACACAAGTTTAAGTGTAATTATCGAAAAAAGCTTCAAATTTTGACCTAAAAGTGGGGAGAATTTCAAGTTTCCCCTTATTTTGATCGGTTAGAAAAAATTTAATTTTCTAGGCCCGGATCAAGAGATGCACCCAAAATCGAACCCTTTACTAAGGACTACCAATGAAATCAAGTCAAACTTTGAGAAATGTTATTTAATGGACATATCAAAACCAAGAACAAAATAGACAAGTTTATTCATTTTGTGCAGTCATGTCAATGACATCCTTTTTTTTATTGCCAATGATGTATTTTTTTAGGATATAAAAAAAGAGATTTTAGTTGACGGGCTTTGCACTTTTGGGGTTAAAAGAAGTGTTCAAAGGAGCTTTACAAAAACAAGGTTGATTTTCTCAAAGAATGTGCACATGAGCTAAAGGAGTACTTGAAAGCAATGATTTTCTTTTCTTGAAGACTGTAGTCGATGCTTTCTTTCGCACACAAAACCTCGGACTCGCTCTCACATCTGTCAAGCGGTGAGAGAAAGTAGGGTTGCAATAGCTAACTACGTGATAAATCCTATTATCAAGGGATAGCCGCAACCGGAATAATTTTATTACCAATTCATCACTTCTAATATGTTACAACCCTTCCATCGACTTCACCGAGAAACCTAAGTGATCTTATACAATACAAGACCCATGCTCAAGAGATGTGGGAAACACAATGAATGAACCTCATAGCAAAGAACATGCAATTGGACCAACTTTACCTAGAGACCCTATGCTTATGATAACTCATCGATATGCCTTCTTTACCATTTTGATAGGTGAACTATGACTTTGTAAGGGTTTTTTTTTTTTTGGTAAATCGTTGCAAAATGACAAACACATCTGTGAGCGTTGCCAAGGTCGCTTGATTGCACTCGAACCCATGACTTGGGTCACGACGATCGAGTGTTCAACCAACTAAGCTAGCTCCTTTGAATTGACTTTGACTTTGTAAGGGTTTTATGAATGATTTGGTTGATGTTATCATTTGCGAGGTTTGTTTTGGCCCATAAGTAGTACATTTTTGGATCATCCATTGTAATGGACAAAAAAACTCTCAAAAATGGTGCTCACATATTCTAGTAAGAGGTCCAAAATTAGCACCACTCCGTTATTACATTTTCTTTGTCAAAATGAAAAATTCAATTTGTAACTCCATTGGACCTTACATTTTAAGGTAAAGATTGAGATTTTTAATTATGATTCCCTATATATAGCTTAAATTTTTTTGCATAAATCCCACTTGTGTCATTAGCCTTAGCTTAAAAAAGAAGGCTAAAACATTAACATTGTTTTTTCTTAAGCAATATTTATTAAAAAAACAAATGTTAGTTGTTGGTGACACGAGCTATTTGGTACATACCTGGGTCTACCTCACTCTCCATTAAATAATTAGCTACAAAGATTCTTTCACCGCCTTAGCTTTTAAAACCAGACACTCAATTGGAGGCCATGCACAAGCTCCCTTCCGTCTGTCTGTCTCTCCCTCCCCACTCTACCCCGCGATCTTGCGAGCAAACACGCAGCACAAAAAGAGACACAGAATACCATCGTGCTACCCTTGATCCTCGTCCTCATCCTACCCCTGCCTTCCTTGGGTGTCACCTCGTCGAAGCCATTCTCTGTTGTACTGAGCGTGAGACAGAGAGAGAGTATCGCCAGTTTCTCTACCACACCCTCTAGTAGTACCCGGCCCATTAACCCTGCGTGCTTTGGGCACTGGCTCCTCTGAGTTGAGAAACTCGACAACAGAGCGAGCACCCTCTCCTACCCGGCCATGCCTCTCTCTCTCTCTCATCGCCTTCTAAAACTCCTATCAACTCTCTGTCTACATGCCCCTGAGACCGGGCCGTGTCTCCATGCGCCTCCACCTTCACCCTCTCCTCTGTCATCCGCTGCATGCTCAGACGAAGCATCTCTCTCTCTCTCTCGCTCTCTCTCTCTCTCTCTCTCTCAATGGATGTCCGCAAAACTAAACCAGAGAAAAAATATCTATCCCTCTCTCCCCGCTCATCCCCTCTTTCTCTCTCCATCATGTGCCCCCCCCCCCACCTCTTTTCCCTCAAAGCTTAAAGAGCATCTACTGACATTCCTATTAATCACCCCCAAATGAAAATTGGCACGGCCTACTTGTATAACCTTGTCAAATGTCTAAATGATAAGATGTTCATCATCTTCTGTTCTTGTCATGTCAATCTTAGTGGGATCAACAATTAGACAAGAAACATCCTTTATGTGATCTTCAAAAAGGTGACTTAGGATGTCATAACTTGATCATCATGAACACTTCTATTTGTTTGTTGTGTTACGTTCGTATGTTTGGTACGATTTTGGAGCGATTATTCTATGATGTGAGATTTGTTTAGTAGCAATGAGAAGCCAATTACTTGGGATTGAGGTAATACTTAGCAGCTCTTTGTTAGTCTCTTGTTGTGTTTTCGTACAAGCTTCCTTTTCGGAAATAATACCCCCTCAAGGCACATGTAGCGCTTGTATATTCGTTTTTTGAATCAATATGACATCTCGACTCACAATTGTGCGTACTATGGCAAAGTAAATACACATATTGGAAGTGCATCATACTCAGTATGATGAGAGATTTTTATTTTTCTTATTATAATCAGTTAAGGTATGTTAAGTAGTCATGTCAGAAACTCTTGAAGATTGGAAAAGCCGCATAAGTGTTGGCTCGGAAGGGATGGTTAGCATGGACAACTACTGTTTTTTTATGGTGTTTGTTAATAAGAACATAATAGAAAATTAAGTTTGACATAGTAACTAAAAATGGATTGTATAATTGATCACAAAGTGAGAGATTATTATTATCAAAAGTGGATCAAAAGAATCGAACAGTATCACTATAGTGTGACAACCTATGTATATGCTTTGTTTCTCTACTAATATTTCTTGTCTGTGGGTCAAGTGATCTGTTAAGCATTGAGATGCTCATTTTGTAGACACTGTTATCCCACTTGATGAGAAACATCGTCGAAGGTGCCTTATAACAAGAAAAAAAAGAAGAAATTGACTGCTTTTTGCATATTTAACAAAAAAAAACCTTGATTTGTGAGCTTTTGCAAGAAAACATCAATTCATAGTTTTTTCTACATTTGTGATATAGGCAACTGCTGCATTAAGTATGCTTCTTTTTTTTAATGCATATCATTGAGCTCTATTCATGGTTCTATTCCTACTACATGGGAAACGGTAAATTGTGGGTGGGACAATTTTTGGGGCACTCTTCATGATTGCACAAGCATCAAGGGGTAACCTTTCCCATGCCTCTACTCACTACACCCCTTTGAATTGCAATTAGAAAAAACCCTAAACAAATCCAATCCCCCCCCCCCCCCCTCCCCCACACTTTATAAGTGATGGGGTGGGACTCGTGGGATCTACGACAGGGGTGACTTATTAGTCGGGCGCGTGATATGGGCCGTTGGATCGACATAATAGGGGGGGGGGGGGGGGGGGGGGGGGGTGGTAGGTTTTTGATCGTGCAAAGACGCATTGTTTCCAACAACGCACGTCAGTGCAGGTGCTTAGAGCTAAAGGTTGTGGAGTAAATTGTCTGTGTAAATTGTCTGTGGGACAATTTTTGGGGCACTCTTCATGCTTGCACAAGCATCACGGGGTAACCTTTCCCATCCCTCTACTCACTACACCCCTTTGAATTGCAATTAGAAAAAACCCTAAACAAATCCAAACAACACCACCAACCCCCCCCCTTTATAAGTGATGGGGTGGGACTCGTGGGATCTACGACAGGGGTGACTTATCAGCCGGGCGCGTGATATGGGCCGTCGGATCGACACAACGGGGGGGGGGGAGGTTTTTGATCGTGCAAAGGCGCATTGTTTCCAACAACGCGCGTCAGCGCAGGTGCTTAGAGCTAAAGGCTGTGGAGGGGTAGGTCGTGGGTTCAATGGGTCGACACGAAACACGAAACCCTAATCTTTTTATTTACATTGGGGAAGATCGACGGCTGATCCATCTCAGCCGTTGATCTTATGAGTTTTGTCTGTGTCCTTTATTGAAGAGCCCCCCCCCCATAAAGAAAAAGAAGAAGAAAAAAGCAAATTCAGGTAACCAATCATAGCATACTTCTTTGCTACTAGGCTTAAATGCATACTAGTGTGTGACCCGCACATTGCTCCGGCTAAGAAAAACATGGCCATTGTGTCACACACATACACATATCTGTAGGTGTGTGTATGTGTATGTGTGTTTGCACAAGTGAGAAGGTGTACTTTAGTTCTTGTAATCACTCTAGGAAAAATTCTCTTCTTCTTCATCACTCCCTCTCTCTCTCTCTCTCTCTCTCTCTCTCTCTCTCTCTCTCTCAGTCTCAGTGTAGGAGATTGATTATCATACTTCCCTCTTAAACACCACACCACGTCTTAAGTTCAAGACTAGTTAGATAGAGCTTTGATGCATGGAAGGATCTCAAGCTCGAAATTTGTGAAGCTCTTTAAAATAGAGTATTAAAAGCTCTCTCCTCTCTCTCTCTCTCTCTCTCTCTCTCTCTCTCTCTCTCTAGCTTCAAGTCTTGGCTAAGTGGATCTTTGAAGTCTATTAGAACTCTCTCTCTCTCTCTCTCTCTCTCTCTCTCTCTCTCAAGTTGTGGTCAAGTGGATCTTTGAAGTCTATTAGAATTCTCTCTCTCTCTCTCTCTCTCTCTCTCTCTCTCTCTCTCTCGCACACACACACACACACACACACACACACACACACACACACACACACACACACACACACACATATCGCTGCCCCACGTGAGGTTGTAATAGATTTTCAATAGGTGTGCCCCTCCTCTTGTGTCATAGCATGTCCTTGAGGTGGTGAGAGAGTGATCATGGATGTACTCGGCATTCAACTTTTCTACATCCGTCATGCCCTTCCATTTTGGCTGTTTGAGATTCTCAATGTTTATAATACCTCAAGGCTAGAAAAACATGATACATGAAGCTGCGAATTGCAAGGTTTTAACTTAACATTATGCAATGTGTGGAAGGTTCAAGACTTCTTCATTTGTTGAAGCTCAAATATAAATTTTGTTGAAGCTCAAATATAAATTTTAGGGTTAGGTGCATTTATTCCCAATGTTTGTAATACCTCAAGGCTAGAAAAACATGACACATGAAGGTGCCAATTGCAAGGTTTTAACTTAACATTATGCAACTAGTATGTGACCCGCGTATTGCTGCGGCTAAGAAGAAGCAATCGTGGCACTCTCCTCCCTCTCCTTTCCCTAAAGATGAAAATATGTACATATATATAGTAGTGTGTGATCCGTGCATTGATGTGGTTAAGAAAAAGCAATTGTGGTACATATATACATATTTATGTATGTATTCATATATATACGGATATATTTGAAGAGAGAGAGAGTTTTTGCAGAGTGTGGTTTTGGTGGAACAGCCTTCTTTCAAGAATGTTGTCATCCTCTCTCCATTTAGCTTACAGTGGAAAATTTTACTATCTTTAAGAGAGTCTTTTCTTGTTTTTTTTATTTGTAGATGTAGCTAGCTGTACTTGGTTTTCACAGTTTCAATTTGGTTGCTTCAAGTCTCTCAAACTTGTCATCATCTAAGCATTCTCAGAGATTTTTCAAGTATTACATAGATTGGTTATCCAAAGTCCCTTCTAAGGAGCAGATTCAAAGTCCCTCATTTATTGGAGGTAGAACTAATCTTCTTCTTCTTCTTCTTCCTCTCTCTCTCTCTCTCTCTCTCTCTCTCTCTCTCTCTCTCTCTCTCTATCTATCTTTTACTAAAAACTGAGGATACTTTGATGTGAGTAGTTGTTGAAAATCAATCTCTCTCTCTCTCTCTCTCTCTCTCTCTCTCTCTCTATATATATATATATATATATATATATATATATATATATATATATATATATATATATATATCAACATACACACAACGTCTCATTGCTCTCTTCTTCTCGTTGATTGGCTCTCTCTTTTAACACACACAACCTTTCTCTACTCTCTTCTTCTCATTGAGCGATCTCCTATGATCTCTCTCTCTCTATCTCACTCTCTCTCTCTCTCTCACACACACACACACATACATGCATGCATGCATCTTTGTGTGTTGGCATTGGCCTACCCATAATCTTAGAAGCAGATTCACACAAGTAAATGAGCTCTTGTCAAACCTTTCCACAAACCTCCTCTTTCTCTATTCATAGAAACATACTTAACCTTCAAGTTTTCCTCTCTCTCTCTCTCTCTCTCTCTCTCTCTCTGTGTGTCATCACAACAATCAACAATTCGGTGGGAGAGGGGACGAGGTAGCACGTTTGCTCGTCACATGTGGCGGCAATTTTTCAAGAACTTTAAGAAAAAGTATAGAACTCTCTCTTTAGAGTAATTTTTCAAAATTTTAGAATACAAAATTACACAATTTGCTAAAATAATATCAATATTGTTTTTTTTTAATTCCCTTGAAAAAAAATCCAAACATATCTTCAAATTCAAAAGTCAAATTTGCGTGGAGTAAAATTACCCTCCAATTTATCTTTTTTCTATGAGGCATATTTAACATGACACATTTGCCATATGTAGAGTGAGAAGTCTTTTGACAAAAGAAAGAAAGTAACTCTTTTCACTTTTCATTGTCAAATTGTCATTTCAGCATACTTTTTTTCGTGTGCAAAACTCACAATTGTAGTGATAGTATTAAAAACATTAGAAATATACATTTTTAGTCAAAGGATTACAAGTTATCTCCTCCCCTTGTTTTGTGGTTTTTTGGCTTTCTAAAAGAAACCCAAAGTGCTGGGCTAGGTTATGGGCCTTCCATGGTTTCGAGTGCATGATGGAGACTTACCTTTCATTTCATATCATTTCTTTACTTTTTTTGCATTCTATTGTTTTAGAATGCTAAAGTGAAGTTTCACCTTACATAATTTTAGTAAATTTTACACACACACACACACACAACATATATGTTTTTTTTTGCATTCTATTGTTTTAGAATGCTAAAGTGAAGCTTCACCTTGCATAATTCTAATAAATTCTACACACACATATATATTAATTATTTCTTTTTATTTCACCTTACATTTCACAACTTTACATGGCTTTACATTTTTTGCATTTTATAGCTTGATTCCAAGTATTAGTGTTAACATTCAAGAAAGTCTCTTTTATTAAGTGGTTGCTGATTGAGTTTCCTTTTCACAAAGAAAAAAAGCGAAAATACTAGCAAAAATTTTGAGATTTGCAAAATGTTTGGATGAATTTTTCACATATTTCATCTGTTTTTCGTTTACCATGGTTTGTAGCTAGCTAGTCTCGATTTTCAATTGGCTCAAGACTAAGCTGATGCAATCCTTTCCCAAACACTGATACCAGTTTAAACAATTTTATCACTTTCTTATTGTTTTTGAAAGCCGTCGTGACCCTTTCACTAGTTTTTTATAGTGAACCAATGAGTAACACATGAAGGCCCTCTCCTCCCTTAAAATTTTTAAGCTGCATTATCTATACTAGAAAAACGGTGCCGCCTTCGGCGGCGGCATGGCCACTCTTACCCTCAAGTTTCTCACTCTTGACAAATTTCAAAAAAGAAGATCAAGAAAATTACTCTCTCTCTCTCTCTCTCTCTCAATCACACCGGACCACGTCAATCAACTTCAAAATTTGAAGCAATCTTGCATGCGTCTTCCCTAGATTTGTGAGTGGATTTGTCGCCGCTCGGCGCTTAGTGAGAACAAAATAGATGAAGCTGACAGGTAGTTGCCGGCTTGGTTCTTGCCTGTATATGTGTGCATGCAAGCATGTGTGGCTGCATTCAAAGTGTGCACCAGCATTGTTCAACAACTTCAAGTAGCTCATCGTAGCTGAGAGCAGTGTTCGAAAAAAATGTGTCTCAACTTAATATCGTGCCATTCTCAATTTAAAAATGCCGGTTGAGGGCAAGGGAAAAAGGTGAAACCCTGCCTTGAAAAAGAGAAAAATAGTGTGAAACCCCGAAAAATAAACGTATTTTTTTAAAATTTCCCCCGACAGTGTTCCAAAAGAGAGCGAGAGGCCCCCTATTGATGATGTTGATGATAATCTAGCTCTCTCTCTCTCTCTCTCTCTCTCTCTCTCACACACACACACACACACACACACACACACACACACACACACACACACACACACACACACACACACACACAAAGTCATATATAGGTAGGAGTGTGTGTATCTGCGTGTCCACGTGTGAAAAGAATGAAACTGTAATCCTTGGAATTACTCTAGGAAGATAACAATCTCTCTCTCTCTCTCTCTCTCTCTCTCTCACACACACACACACACACACACACCAATATCCCTTTTTGGATTGTTCCTATGTTGTTTAAAATTATGTTCTCTCTCTCTCTCTCTCTCTCTCTCTCTCACACACACACACACACACACACACACACTTTGTCTGACTTGTGGCTATAACTGCTCCCACGTAAGCCATTAGCTCTTTACTCTCTTTCTACCAGACCAAACTCCTAGTGGCTCAAGCAAACCCATGCACACCTCTTGCCTTGAGCACCCATTTTCTACTACCAAGCACTCCCCACCAATGGACAATGCTTGTCCCATGCTTGCCTCTACATGATCATTAGTAGCTATCCTCATGAAGGTCTTGGTCTTGGTCCCAATGACCCACCTCACTCTTTCTCTTTCTATGTCTACTTGCTAGTGGAAGAGTTCTCTCTCTCTCTCTCTCTCTCTCTCTCTCTCTCTCTCTCTCTCTCACACACACACACACACACACACACATAGGTTGACAACAGGTTGTCAGGCGTACAATTTTGACTATTGCAGGCCATTGAAAAAGGATGGAATCACATAGAATCTGAAGTAGTTCACTCAATTTTCAAAGGCTCTTTAAAGTGTCCATTGTAAGGAGAATGACCCAACAGGAACTCAACAACTTAATTTTGGTGTTGATCCAACACGCCATGCAAATCAACCAAAAAAACACACGTGGAGGCCCTCTTCTTCCTCTAATTTTTCAAACTCCATTATAAAGAATATAGATAATGGACTATTGAATAATAACAATAATCTATTGTGTACCCTAGTGCTCAAGAAAAACCTAGGTTTAGTATAATCCCACCTACAAATTTTCTCAAATATATCTAATGCACCTTGGAGGCCCTTGCCACGTGACATAAGGAAAGGGCTTGAAAAAGAGGGGGGGGGAGTCCAAGGCAAAGAAAGAAAGAGAGTGGATTGGGTGCCAAGAAAAGGGTCTCTCTCTCTCTCTCTCTCTCTCTCTCTCTCTCTCTCTCTCCATAGGAAGGACCACACACTCGTACGTTTTAATTTGAATGTTAGGACACCCACAATGATTGGAGGAAAAAACTTAAGTTTAGTATAATCACATCTAAATTTTTTGAGATTTATGTCTAATTGTGAATGGTTGTTATCAAGTTGGAGAAAGCGGCTTGTCAAGAAGAAGAAGATAGGTCCTTGATAGAAATATAGTGTACTTGTAAAAATATTAGGGTATGTTTTGGGTCACAATGTGAATATGTTGTATTGATTGGAGACCCCTGTACAAAGGATATGCCAAGGTCTACATGTATTCTTTTCGAGTTAATTCAAATCATGCTCTTAAGAGTATTTTTTAAAAAAAGAAACTACAAAGGTTAGAGAAGATAAATTAATGTTTCAAGAATCTACAAAATGTAGAGAGGTTTAGTGCAAAAACCTTCAAATATAGTAAGTTTGCCTCTATAGTAAGCTTGCCTCTATAGTAACCTTCAAAATCTCTTTGAGAGACAGAATAGAAATAACAAATAATAAGCATTAGTTTAAATCTCTTTGAGAGAGACAATAAAATCTCTCTCTCTCTCTCTCTCTCTCTCACACACACACACACACACACACACACACACACACACACACACACCTCCCAAAAGTGTTGCAGTGATTGCTTCAATGTGAGCACCGTGCTTGGCATGGACGGTCACCACATTTGTGAATAAGGGGCCATGTTTTGGTATCCAAGTAAGCTTTTGATGGTGTGTATCATATCAATGCCAAGGGGCTAATGCATGCTATTTCCCTATGCTCTCACTTTACACCGCTGCAATAAGTTCAATGCAATGGGTAATGCAAAAAAACAAAAACATGTCTCCGTATTTTTATAAGAACCCCTATGATACTTGTCAACTATGTTGTTTAATAGTAAAGAAAGAAGATGTGCAAGAGAAAATGGTATTTTTAGAGGGTTGCATGCTCTTACTATATTGTCAATATCTATGAATAACATATTTTTTTATATGATTCATATCTCAATGGTAGAGTTTAGTGTTTTACTCTTTTTTAGGCATGCAATAAGTCACAACCTATGATCCTTAGAGAAACATCTAGATCCCACATTCCCTCCAGCTTATCTGATTCACACATGTTATTGCAATGCCAAGAATATTATAAACCTTCCTCACACTATAGACGTCTTGATCTCAATAAAAGTAGCTTTGATAAGCAACAAACACAAACTTTATCAGTTTGCCACCATTTCTCCTTTGTGAATTTGTCTTTGTTGCCACCATCCATTTGATGGATTGTACTCAATTTTTATGGCTATATGGGCATGCACATCCACACTTCTCTACAATTAAGTCCATTTTGATTATAAATTAAACTATCACAAACCTACTTTGCTATATGTTGTCCCTCTTATGCCTGTATCAAAATGCATTGGCCTCACTATTGGCTTCTTATAGGGCTATCTTCTCTTCCAAGTGGAACACTGTCAATACTCTCTTCCTACACGTATAGTCTATCGCATTTATAAAAGTGATGCACGACATGACCTCTTAATAGATGCTGCAAATCATTTTTTGATACCAAGATTGGAAGTTTCTCATAGACATTATTTTTCATGAGGTGCTAGCCCTTGTTCAACAAACTTAGGAGTGCTCTAATTCTATTGGTGTGTGTGTGTGTGTGTGTGTGTGTGTGTGTGTGTGTATATATATATATATATATATATATATATATATATATATATATATATATATAGAGAGAGAGAGAGAGAGAGAGAGAGAGAGAGAGAGAGAGAGAGAGAGAGAGAGAGAGAGATTCCTTCATTTGGTCTACCTTGATCTAGCAATGCCACCAAGCTTGATTATAGAGATTAGATAAGTTAGCATGGTGTGAAGAGATGAAATCTAAGAGAATTCAATGTAATAACAAAACTTTTTTTATAGCTGGAGTGAGTTCTAGAATTGGTTTCAATGATAGGAATGCAATTGGATTCAATATCTCTACTCCACTCTCTTACTTGCTTCTATCCTTGTACGTATGTATGGATGTATGTATACATATATATATCTAGATGTACACATAGTACACACACTCACACACCCACACCCACACACATACACACACATATATATATATGCTTGAAGCGAAGATTTGTCACATAGGTCTTGAGACATCATGATATGTTCCAATGATGTCTATATATACACATAGCGCTCACACACACACACACACACACACACACACACACACACACACACACATATGCTTGAAGGAAAGATTTGTTACATACGTCTTGAGTTTGTCACATTTTTCACAGAGAGGCATCTTGCTATTGTTCCAATACAATAACTATGACATTCAAAGTTTCTATGCTCCCCTCGTCTGCCCCCCCCCAAAAAAAAAAACCCTCTAGCTGAAGTGACTATCCGAGGTAAACATTTAAAAAGGAGAAGCGAACTTCTTTTTTTAAAAAAGAAAAATATAGATGGCTATGATTGGTCTGCCTCTCTCTCTCTCTCTCTCTCTCTCTCTCTCTCTCTCTCTCTCTCTCTCTACCATCGGATAGATATTTGAGATCTCATTGCATGTTCCTACAACATTTCAAATTCTCCTTTTATGAAGACGTGTGTGTGTGCGTGTGTGTGTGTGTGTGTGTGTGTGTGTGTGTGTGTGTGTGTGTGTGTGAGAGAGAGAGAGAGAGAGAGAGAGAGAGGATGAAACAAAAATAACTTTATTCTTACCCATGTTGTGAGATATATCTTTTGGGATTGTTTCGATGGCATTAAATTTTTTCTTCTTGTTTATCTTCTCTCTCTCTTGCGTCATTTGTTGGACATTGCATTTCAACACTTTAAATACGGCACTTAACAATTGTCCTCTCCCCCCCCCCCCCCCCCCCCCCTCTCTCTCTCTCTCTCTCTCGTTGATTTAGATTGGCACCCTTGTCAAACCTTTCCACAAACCTCCTCTTCCTCTATTCATAGAAACATACTCAACCTTCAAGTTTTCCTCTCTCTCTCTCTCTCTCTCTCTCTCTCTCTCTCTCTCTCTCTCGCATCACAACAATCAACAATTCGGTGAGAGAGGGTAGCACGTTTGCTCGCCGCATGTGGCGACAATTTTTCAAGAACTTTAAGAAAAAGTATAGAACTCTCTCTTTAGAGTAATTTTTCAAAATTTTAGAATACAAAATTACACAATTTACTAAAATAATATTAATATTGATTTTTAAAAAATCCCCTTGGAAAAAAATCCAAACATATTTTCAAATTCAAAAGTCAAATTTGCATGGAGTAAAATTACCCTCCAATTTATCTTTTTTCTATGAGGCATATTTAACATGACACATTTGCCATATGTAGAGTGAAAAGTCTTTTGACAAAAGAAAGAAAGTAACTCTTTCGACTTTTCATTGTCAAAAGGATTGTCAAATTGTCATTTCAGTAGTCTTTTTTTTTTAACGCAAAACTCACAATTGAATTGATAGTATTAAAAACATTAGAAATATACTTTTTTTAGTTAAAGGATTACAAGTTATCTCCTCCCCCTTCACTTTCTCACTTTAGATTATATGTTTTGTGGGTTTTTGGCTTTCTAAAAGAAACCCTTAACCCTTAGCGTTGGATTGGGTTAGGGGATTTCCATAGTTTTCAATGGATGATGGAAACTTATCTTTGATTTCACATCATTTTTTTACTAGCTTTTCTTGCATTCTATTGTTTTAGAATGCTAAAGTGAAGTTTCACCTTACATAATTTTAATAAATTTCACACACACACACACAACATATTTGTTTTTTTTGCATTCTATTGTTTTAGAATGCTAAAGTGAAGTTTCACTTTGCATAATTCTAATAAATTCTACACACATATATTAATTATTTCTTTTTATTTCACCTTACATTTCACAACTTCACATGGCTTTACATTTTTTGCATTTTATAGCTTGATTTCATGTATTAATGTTAACATTCAAGAAAGTCTCTTTTATTAAGAGATTTGCTGATTGATTTTTCTTTTCACAAATAAGAAAAGCGAAAATACTAGCAAAAATTTTGAGATTTGCAAAATGTTTGGACGATTTTTTCACATATTTCATCCGTTTTTCGTTTACCATGGTTTGCAGCTAGTTAGTCTCGATTTTCAATCTGCTCAAAACTAAGCTGATGCAATCCTTTCCCAAACACTAATACTAGTTTAAACAATTTTATCACTTTCTTATTGTTTTTGAAAGCCGTCGTGATCCTTTCACTTGTTTTTTAAAGTGAACCAATGAGTGACACATAGAGGCCCTCTCCTTCCTTAAAATTTTTAAGCTGCATTATCTATACTAGTATGTGACCCGCGCGTTGTTGCGACCAAGAGAAGCATGGTTAGTGGCTCTCTCTCTCTCTCTCTCTCTCTCACACACACACACACACACACACACACACACATACACACAAAGTCATATATAGGTAGGAGTGTGTGTGTA
>NC_140951.1:88915179-89232679 GCF_014529385.1 Adiantum capillus-veneris | reverse complement strand
GCATGCTCTTACTATATTGTCAATATCTATGAATAACATATTGTTTATATGATTAATATCTCAATGGTAGAGTTTAGTGGTTTACTCTTTTTTAAGCATGTAATAAGTCACAACCTATGATCCTTCATAAAACATCTAGATCCCAGATTCCCTCCAGCTTATCTGATTCACGCATGTTATTGCAATGCCAAGAATATTCTAAACCTTCCTCACACTATGTACATCTCGATCTCAGTATAGTAGCTTTGATAAGCAACAAACACAAAATTTATCAGTTTGCCACCATTTCTCCTTTGTGAATTTGTCTTTGTTGCCACCATCCATTTGATGGATTGTACTCAATCTTTATGGCTATATGGACATGCACATCCACACTTCTCTACAATTAAGTCCATTTTGATTATAAATTAAACTATCACAAATCTACTTTGCTATATGTTTTCCCTCTTATGCCTACATCAAAATGCATTTTGGCCTCACTATCGGCTTGAATATGTTACCATGCCTCACATGGACCCCTTACATATTGTCATAGCCTGTAGTAACATGCTTCTTATTCTTTCACATTTTGACATAGTATCTTTTTGGTTAGCTCCCTACCTTACCTAATCCCCTATTCCTTTTACTCAGTTCCCTTTTATACATACACGAGCTTACTATTATCTTTGAGTTATCTTCCCCTTTCTTGAGAAAGTACCTACATGTAGGCACCAAACTTGGTTTTTCACTTAAATATTAAGCTCATAGTCCTTAGTTTGTAAACAATTCCAAGTTATTCAAAAGACACCTCACATCCCAAGAGAGTCTCAACTAGCTCTTCATTACATGAGTTTTTTCTTTTAGGGCTTTTTATATCAACAGGGCTGATCTTTCTATCTAACACATAGACACTTGCCTATCTTGCTTCCACTTCTAAGCAGGTGTTTATTTTCTTGGAAAGTTAGTATAAATGGTTTAATTTTTCCTTGCAAACTAAATAGTTCCCACAATATTTCTATAATTTCAAAATTCCAGAGGAATTATGGACTCGCAAAAGGCCAAGCTATGAGCATTTACGTGTATTTGGATGTGAGGCATATGCACATGTTGTTAGAAAATAAGACGTAGCTAAATAGATATTTGAGTAGATTACTTAATGGAGAGAGATAGATTTCACACACAACAGATTATAGATTAGAGAGAGAGAGAGAGTACACACAATATATGTGGTTCACCCAATGTGGGCTACGTCCACAGGAAAGCAATCACTCAATGGCTTTAGCACTTCAAAAGAAGAAGTAGTTTACAAAGGGATTAAACCCTTGATAGAGCTTCCGCCTTGCTTCACTCTCACCACCTCACACTCACCTTGTTGTATCAACTTCACACTATGAAATGTGTGTAGAAATGGCCTCCTTTTATAGGCCAAAAGTGCTACCCTCTCTTATGAGAGACAGCCATGTGTAGCCGCCCTTGTGCGAATAAGTCCAAATCGGACCTCCAATCCGCCCATGTGTGGCCGCCCTTGAGAAGACAAGTCCGCTTTTGAATTCGGCCACCGGCCACCGGCCATTGACTTCCGACCACCGGCCATCGGCCATTGACTACCGGCCACCGGCCAACCGACCGGTTGTTTTCCGACCACTTTCCGGCTGCCGTCCGGCCATAATATTCCGGCGAAAAAAAGTCTCGGGGGCCTCCGCCCCTGAGGCCTCTAAAGCTGCCCCTGATTCTTGTCCGTGAAAATTTTGGTTTCCGGTGAGTGATTTTCCTTCACGCACGATGGCTTCTCCTCATAATGGGGGCCTTACAAATGTGCGCTTTTACCACAGAAAATTACAAGGGTAAATCAGGCTCCATACTTAACAATCTCCCACTTGGAGACTGATCTCCAAACCAAACCTGTGACTGCTTTCCATTCTGGCTTCTTATCCTTGAATGCCGATTGAAGATGAGAAAAAGCTCAACTTCTCCTTGTTGACCACCTTTGTAAACATGTCTGCAGGATTTTCACTTGTATGCACCTTTCCTAGCTTCAGCTGTCCCTCTTCCAAAAGAGAGCGTATGAAGTGATATCTCACCTCAATGTGCTTTGTCCTTGAATGAAAGGCTGAGTTCTTCGCAAGATGGATAGCGCTTTGGCTATCACTGTACAAGACACAATTGTCTTGTTTGAATCCAAGCTCTTCTAAGAATCTGTGAAGCCACATAATTTCTTTGCTTGCCTCCGTCATTGCTACATACTCTGCTTCCGTGGTAGAAAGTGAAACCACTTTTTGCAGCTTTGAAGCCCAACTTACTGCTGTGCCTCCAACCGTGAACACATAGCCAGTAGTGCTCCTTCGAGTATCTTTGTCACCTGCCATATCTGCATCAACATACCCTTCTAGAAAAATATCAGTTCCTCCAAAATACAAAGCATTTTTTGTTGTCCCTTTTAGATACCTAAGTATCCACTTCACAGCTTCCCAATTCTCTTTACCTGGGTTTTCCATGAACCTACTCACAACTCCCACTGCATGTGCAATGTCTGGCCTTGTCCAGACCATAGCATACATTAGAGAACCTACCGCTGCAGCATATGAAACTTTAGACATATAGGCTATCTCCTCTTGTGTCTTTGGACACATATCCTTCGTTAGTTTAAAATGACCAGCCAAAGGTGTAGAAACTAATTTTTCATTTTGCATTGCAAACCTTTCTAGTACCTTCTTGATGTAATCTTCTTGAGATAGCTTTATTGTCTTCTTCGTCTTGTCCCTTGATATTTTCATACCAAGTATCCTCTTTGCAGCACCTAAATCTTTCATTGAAAAAGATTTGGACAGCTCCTCTTTTAGGTCTTTGATGTCGTGCATGTTAGCACTTGCAATCAACATGTCATCAACATACAACATTAGGATGATGAATTTCCCATCTCCCAAATTCTTCGTGTAGACACAGTGATCCGAGTTGCATCTTGTGAATCCATGATCCAACATCCATCAATCAAACTTCAAGTACCATTGTCTTGATGCTTTCTTTAAACCATACAAGCTCTTCTTTAATTTGCAAACCATTTTCTCCTTACCTCTTACTTCATACCCCTTTGGTTGAAGCATATAGATTTCCTCCTCTAAGTCACCGTGAGGGAATGCCGTATTTACATCCATTTGCTCGAGATTTAGATCATGAGCAGCCACAAGGCTTAAGACAAGCCTAATTGAGTTTATTTTTACAACAGGAGAAAATATTTCATTGAAGTCAATACCTTTCTTTTGAGAAAAACCTTTTACCACAAACTTAGACTTGTACCTTTTCTTCCCACCTTCTTCTTCCTTCAGCTTGTACACCCATTTGTTTTGAAGTGCTTGCTTACGTTTAGGCAACTCAACCAACTTCCATGTTTGGTTGTGATGTAGTGAGTCCATCTCCACTTGCATGCTCTTCGTCCATTGTTCTTTGGATTCATGTTGCATAGCTTCTTCGTATGATTCCGGCTCTCCAGAATTTGAGATCAAGAGATGGTTGAAGGAAGGAACAAACCTTTCTGGAGGTCTACTTGCTCTTGTAGATCTTCGGGGAATAGGTTGAGGCTCCTCATTTGGTTGACGTTGTTGCACATTGTCACCGTTTGCAGTCCTTGCCACTTCACTGTCCTCAAGCTCCATGTACTCATCACCTGTTTCTTTTGTTTGTTTTCTTTCCAAGTAATCTTTGTACATATTTTGTTCGTTAAAAATTACATCCCTACTCCTTAAGATTTTACCATCTTCAGGATTCCATAGGCGATACCCAAAGTCTCCTTGTCCATAGACAATGAAGAAACACTTTTTGGACTTTGCATCTAGCTTTGATCTTAGGCTTCTATCTATGTGCATGGAAGCCTCACACCCAAACACTTTGAGAAATGCATAATTCACCGGTTTACCTGTCCATGCCTCTTCTGGAACTCCCCCATCCAATGCCGCTGAGGGTGACCAATTGATTAAGTACACAGACGTACTTACAGCTTCCGCCCAAAGCTCAAGCGGTAGGCCTGCATGTAGTCGCATGCTTCGTGCTCGTTCCATGATTGTCCTGTTCATACTTTCCGAAATCCCATTTTGTTGAGGTGTCCTTGGGGTTGTCCTTTGCCTCCGAATGCCTTTGCTAGCACAAAAGCTTTCAAAAGCTTGGCTGCAATATTCGCCTCCATTGTCGGATCTGAGGCATTTAACCTTGGTACCTGTTTCATTTTCCACAAAGGCTTTCCACCTTTGAAATATGGAAAATACATCGGATTTATTCTTCATGACATAAAGCCATGTTTTTCTAGTCGCATCGTCTATGAATGTTACATAGTACAATGAGCCACCAAGTGATGGTGTACTTGCAGGACCCCAAACATCAGAATGAACCAACTCAAGTTTTTTATTTTTTCTTTCATTTCCCGAATTTTGAAATTTTACCCTCTTTTGTTTACCATAAACACAATCTTCATAGAACTCTAAGTCCACTTCTTTCAAACCTGGTAGAAGCTTCTTTGTTTGAAGGATTTGCATTCCTTTGGCACTCATATGCCCAAGTCGATAGTGCCACACCGCACTGTCAACTTCTGTAGTTGTTGCACAAGCTGAAGGTTGCGTGCTAACAGTACACAAGTAAAGTGTACCGACTTTTTCTCCCTTGGCAACCACCAAAGATCCCTTTGAGATCTTCCACCGTTTGTTTCCGAATGCAATGTTGTGACCTTCATCGTTCAATTGTCTTGTAGAGATCAAATTTTTGCGAAGAGAAGGAACATGCCTAACATCTTTAAGCTTCCATTCATTTCCGTTAGCAGTTTTGAGAGAAACTGTACCTTTGTCGACAATCTCACAAGCTTCATCATCTCCCAAGTATACATACCCAAAATTACCTTTGGTGTAGTCTTGGAAATGTTGCTTGTGTGGTGTCGCATGGAATGAAGCCCCAGAATCTACTATCCACGAATTAGACACATTGTCTAATGAGAGAATTAGAGCATCTTGCTCTACTTTACCTGCCACATTGGCCTCCGATGTTGGCTTGTTGTCTTGAGACTCTGTCTCCTTCTTCTTCTTGGACCAGCAATCCTTCTTGACGTGGCCCTTCTTGCCGCAGTTCCAACATTCAAGAACTGACTTTGTGCGTGACTTGCTCCGCCTTGAGCGATCACAACCCTTTTTTTTTTGACCCTCTCCTAAGGCCTTCCTCTTGTTTCCACTGATAGTGCAGCACTTGATGATTCTCCTGTGCTTCTCCTTTGCATTTCCTCGCTTAGGAGAACACCCACAACATCATCAAACTTAAGAGTATTTGTACCAGAGATAGAATTACTTACAACCATCACAAGGCTGTCCCAACTATCCGGTAGAGATGATAGTATAAGGAGAGCTCGCACTTCGTCATCGAAATTGATTTTCACATCGAAGTTGACTTATGTTTGTGTTAAAGTCATTTAGGTGTTCTGTAGCTGAACCATTCTCTGCCATCTTTAGATTGAACAAGCGCTTCATAAGAAATACCTTATTGGATGCCGATGGTTTCTCGTAGAAGTCGTCAAGTGACTTCATCAAGTCCTCCGTGGTCTTCATCTCCGAAACATTGAAGGCCACCGTTGACGCTAAGCTTAACCGGATTGTTCCCAGTGCCTTTCGATCAAGGAAAGTCCATGCTTCATCTGCCATTGTTGCGGGCTTCTTTGCAAGACCGCCTAGTGGCAAATAGAGGTCCTTCTGGTAGAGATAGTCTTCAATCTGCATCTTCCAATGATGGTAGTTTTTGCCGTTGAACTTCTCAATCTTGAGCTTCCCTTCCTCCGCCATAACTCCCACTCAATTCCAGGAATCCTTTCCTTGAGATAATTTAGCTACGAGCAAACCTTGCTCTGATACCAGTTGTTAGAAAATAAGACGTAGCTAAATAGATATTTGAGTAGATTACTTAATGGAGAGAGATAGATTTCACACACAACAGATTATAGATTAGAGAGAGAGAGAGAGAGAGAGTACACACGATATACGTGGTTCACCTAATGTGGGCTACGTCCACGGGAAAGCAGCCACTCAATGGATTTAGCACTTCAAAAGAAGAAGTAGTTTACAAAGGGATTAAACCCTTGATAGAGCTCCCACCTTGCTTCACTCTCACCACCTCACACTCACCTTGTTGCATCAACTTCACACTATGAAATGTGTGTAGAAATGGCCTCCTTTTATAGGCCAAAAAGGCTGCCCTCTCTTATGAGAGACAGCCATGTGTAGCCGCCCTTGTGCGAATAAGTCCAAATCGGACCCTCCAATCCGCCCATGTGTGGCCGCCCTTGAGAAAACAAGTTCACTTTTGAATTCGGCCACCGGCCATTGAATTCGGCCACAGGCCACCGGCCATTGACTTCCGACCACCGGCCATTGACTACCGGCCACCGGCCAACCGACCGGTTGTTTTCCAACCACTTTTCGACCGCCGTCCGGCCATAATATTCCGGCGAAAAGGAATATTCCGGCGAAAAAAAGTCTCGGGGGCCTCCGCCCCTGAGGCCTCTAAAGTTGCCCCTGATTCTTGTCCGTGAAAATTTTGGTTTCCGGTGAGTGATTTTCCTTCACACACGATGGCTTCTCCTCATAATGGGGGCCTTACAAATGTGCGCTTTTACCACAGAAAATTACAAGGGTAAATTAGGCTCCATACTTAACACATGTGCCCAAAGAACTTCGTCGGAAGTTAGATCCCAGATCACACAAATGCATCTTTATTGGCTATGGTGCAAACGGAGAGATGGGATATCGTCTCTGGCACCTGAAATCAAACAAAGTCATTCGTAGCTCACATGTGATTTTCAATGAATCAAAAATGCACAAGAAGCCCATCAAAGATGTTGAGTACAGACGTGTTCGTTTTGAGGATGTAGCCTCCGAACCAACTCAGTTCAGTAGTGTTGCACCTACTCCTCAATGGCAAGATACTACTATTGCTCCGGAGAGAGCAGAGTCCAATAGTCAGGCACTTAGACGCTCTGAGACAGTATCACGTGTGCCCGAGCGGTTTGAGCCGGGTATACACCACATTTTGGTCACTGACAGCGCAGAGCCAACCTGCTACAAAGAAGCTATACAAATGGAGGATAGCGTTAAGTGGGAGCAGGCTATGCAATCAGAATACAATTCGATTGTGGCTAACGAGACATGTGATTTGGTTGAATTACCAAAAGGCAAAAATGCTTTACCTTGCAAGTGGGTATACAAGAAGAATTATACAGCGGAAGATCCCGAGCCTAGATACAATGCTCGTCTAGTTGCCAAGGGTTTCAAGCAGCAAAAAGGTGTGGATTTTGATGAGATTTTCTCTCCAGTAGTCAAGATGACTACACTTCGCACCGTGCTTGGCTTGGTTGCTATCTAGGACATGGAACTTGTCCAAATGGATGTGAACACAGCATTTCTTCACGGGGATCTAGATGAAGATGTCTACATGAAACAACCAGAGGGCTTCGTATGTGAAAACCAAAAACCAACGAAGACAGAATTGGTTTGTAGACTTAAAAAGGCACTCTATGGCCTCAAGCAAGGTTCAAGGAAATGGTATCAAAAATTCGACAAATTCATGTAGTCTAAGGGTTACATTAGAAGTCAAGAGGATCACTGCTTATACACAAAAAGGTTGAACGATGTTTCTTTAATCATCTTGATCTTGTATGTATATGATATGATTATCGCAGGCAAATCAATTGATGAAATCAATCAGTTGAAAAAGATGCTAAACACTCAGTTTTCCATGAAGGATTTGGGAGATGCCAATCACTTTCTTGGTATGCACATCAAGAGAGACAGGCAACGTGGAATTCTTGCATTATCTCAAGAAAAGTACATTCACAAAGTCTTGCAACGTTTTAGTATGCAGGGGGGGAAGTCATTGAGTACCCCAATACAAGCATACTCCAAACTTAGCAAGGAAGACTCTCCCAAGACAGTGGCTGAGAAAGAGGAAATGGTGAAAGTACCATATTCTTCAGCAGTTGGCAGTTTGATGTACGCTATGGTAGCCACAAGACCAAACATTGCACATGAAGTGGGAGTGGTTAGTAGGTACATGGCAAACCCTGGCAAGAAGCATTGGGAAGAAGTGAAGAAAATCCTCAGATATTTGAAAGGTACAGCTAGCAAGTGTTTACGCTTCGGAAACAGTGATGCATCTATTGTAGGTTACACGGATGCGGATTATGTGGGTTGCGTGGATCGTAGAAGATCCACATCTGGCTATGTGTTCATGTTTGCTGGAGAAGCTATCTCTTGGAGATCGTGTCTCCAAGATTGCACGTCTTCATCTACCACTAAGGCAGAATATGTTGCTGCGTCTGACGCCAGCAAGGAAGCCATATGGTTGGCTCGTCTAGTGGGAGATTTGGGCATTCACGAGGTTCGAGTACTACATTGTGATAGTCAGAGTGCCATTGCTTTGGCAAAGAATCCAGTGTTTCACTCAAAGTCGAAACACATAGAGGTCAGATACCATGTCATACGAGATGCATTGGCTGGCAAGCGTATCGAGCTTGTCAAGGTTCACACTGATGACAACCCCGCAGATGCTCTCACAAAGAGCCTAGCCTCGGAGCGATTTACACATTGTATAGAACTTATGGGTGTAGGATGAAGCCTCGGCAATGCTTCATCAATTTTTTATAGACTAACTATACTAATGCCACTATTGGCCACCATGACTTTCAAGTGGGAGGTTGTTGGGGTGTAGGCCAGGTGGCCGTGGGAAGCCACCCTTGTACACTTGATTTTCCCTATTGAATATAGGGAGAGAAAGAGGAAGGGTTGACCTCTCTTTTCTTCTTCACTAACCCAAGACACTGGCTGCCTGTGTATCTCCCCCTTCCCCATTTTCTCTTCTTCCCCTCTCTTGCACACACTCTGTACACGCACACACGCACCTCATCAATTTTAGCGCAGAGTGCACTTACAATCCCGCTGTTCATGATGCATGCTTGTCAGCTGTTTGCTGCAGATTCACATGTGTGGTATTTCGACAGTGGTGCTACAAAGCACATTACCTCACATTGTGAATTGTTTACCTCTCTCGAGTCTATCCCTCATGGGAATTCTGTCACTTGTGCCAACAATTCCTCTTATCCGGTTCAGGGAGTTGGAAAGATTGTGCTTACTGCAGCAAATGGCAGTTCCTTTATACTTGTTGATTCCTGGGATCAAGAAGAATCTCTTGTCTGTATCCGAACTTGCTAGACTTGGACTTGTAGTCAAATTTGTGGATTAGAGATGTACAGTTCATGATCTTAGTTTTGGTGATGAAATTGTTGCATCTGGCCTTTTGTGCCGTGGGCTATATAAGCTCACTTTGTATGACAAGTGTGGACAAAATTTTGCAAATGCTGTTGCAGATTCAAGGGCTATTTCAGATGCAAAACTTTGGCATGCACGTTTTGGTCATCTGAATTTTTCCAGTTTGCTGCGTTTACAGAAATCTGATATGGTTGCTTCTTTGCCACCTCTTGAAGCACCTGTCAAACATGTTTGTGAAGGCTCTATTTTGGGTAAGATGCAGCGTTCTAAGTTTCCAAAGGATGGTTCAGTTCGGGCCACATGTAGGTTGCAGCTTGTGCATAGTGATGTTTGTGGGACCATGCAAACTCCGTCCTTGGGCAATTACCTCTACTTCGTGACTTTCATTGATGATTACTCCAGGCATGCATGGGTATTTCCTCTTAAAGCGAAGTCCAAAGTTTTTATGTGCTTCAAACAATTTCTGGCTATGGCTGAAAATGTCTCGAAATGTACTATGGGCACCCTCCGTTCCGATCGAGGGGGGGAGTATATGTCTCATGATTTTAATGCATTTCTAGCTAGTCATGGGATAAAACACCAACGTACAGTGCCTTATACACCTCAGCAAAATGGTGTTGCTGAGAGGAAAAACAGATCACTAACGAAAATGGCACGATGTATGGTCAAAAGTCAAGCTTTGCCGCATTCTTTTTGGCTTGAGGCCATCATGTGTGCCACTTATGTACTTAACAGGTGTGCTACGAAAGCTTTGCAGTCTATTATTCCATATTAAGCATGGCATGATAGAAAGACTTCTATTGAGCACATGCGTGTTTTTGGATGTTTGGCATATGCTTTGGTGCCACAAGTGCAGCACAAAAAATTGGATGATAAGGCTGTCAAATGTATTTTTGTTGGTTATAGTGCTGAAAGCAAAGGTTACAGGTTGTTTGTGGAAGATTCTGTTCAGCCATTGCTGTCATGTACTAGAGACAATAATGTAGGCTCACATGAAATTTATGACACTTTGTTGCCTCTTTTCAGTGGTGGAAATACGAATGTAAGTTCCAATGAGGAAAATGTATAGCCTATGGGGGTTTCTGAAAATGTTTTAGATCAGCCTATTACTGATGCAGATGTACATGATGTACTTGATGAGGAAAGGGCTGAAAATGAGCAGGCTAGAGGTATGCCAAAATGGGTGGTGCACACTTTGCGTGACAGTAAATTGGATGCACCTTTGTCTAGTCGTACTCGTTCAGGCTCTCGCCATGCATCTTATGCATCAGATTGTTATGCTTTGGCTGTGTCTAGCTTACATGATGTTGAGGAGCCTCTGTCTTTTGATGAAGCACAGAATTCAGAAAATTGGATGGCTGCCATGTAATCAGAATATGATGCACTTATAGAAAATGACACATGGACTTTATGTAATTTGCCTCCTGGAAAAAAGGCCATTGGTACAAAGTGGGTTTACAAGTTGAAACGCAAGACGGATGGTGAGATTGATTGCCATAAGGCTCGACTTATTGCAAAGAGTTATGCACAACAAAAAGGCATAGATTATGAAGAGACTTTTTCTCCCACTTGTCGTATGACTACTGTACGCTTTCTATGTGCATTGGCAGCTCATTTTGGTTGGGATGTACATCAATCAGACATTGTTACTGATTTCTTGAATGGTGACATATTTGAGGAAGTTTATGTAACGTAGCCTCGCGGTTTTGTCATAAAAGGACAAGAGGACAAAGTGTGCAGGTGTAAGTAGGCTTGTATGGGTTGAAGCAATCTGCTCATGCTTGGTATGAGAAATCTGACACTCATTTGGTTAAACAAGGCTTTCGCAATAGTCCAACAGAAAGCACATTGTATGTAAAGCGTGAGGATGATGTACTTATCATTGTGGTTCTTTATGTTGATGATTTGCTGATCATTGGACCAAATGAGAGACATATTGCTGAATTTAAGGCTGATTTGAATTCTACTTTAAAGATGAAAGATTTGGGGCTATTGCATCATTACTTGGGTATACAGTTTAAGCAGTGTGATGGTGGTATTGCCTTGTGTCAGAAAAGTTACATAGAGACATTGCTATGTAAGTTTGGACTTGAGGATTGCAAACCTATTGCCACTCCCATGGAAATAGGTTTGAAGTTGAGTCTACATGATGCTGGCGATCCTGTTGATGTCACTTTTTACCAAACTGCTGTTGGCTGCCTCATTTATTATGCAACACGAGGCCGGATATTCAGTTTGCAGTCTCACAGGTCAGCAGATTTATGCATAGCCCAGGGTCTAAGCATTGGCAGGTTATCAAGAGGATTTTTCGCTACCTTAGTGGCACTTTACATCTTGGCTTGTTTTATCCCAAGGGGGGATCATTGCCGCCGGACTTACATGCTTTTTCGGACTCAGATTGGGCTGGTTGTTTTGACACACGAGTGTCCACAAGTGGTTTTTGTTTCATGCTTGGCAGTTCATGTATATCATGGTTGAGCAAGAAGCAACCTACTGTGGCCACTTCGAGTTGTGAGGCTGAGTACAGGGCAGTCTTCACAGCTACGGTTGAGTGTGTATGGCTCAGACGCCTTATGGCTGATTTGGGTGTTGGACAGGACACTGCCAACACTATCTACACTGACAGTCAGAGCGCATTGGCAGTTGCGAGGAACCCAGTTTTTCATGCTCACACAAAGCGCATTGAGGTGCATTACCACTATGTCAGGGAGAGGCTCTCAGCAGGAGAGATCAACTTGGCTTATGTGCCAACACAGGACAACCTTGCAGATCTTTTCACAAAGGCATTGTCTTGTGAGAAGCATGAAGCTTTCCGCAAAGCTTTGGGCTTACTCCCCTTTGTGGACTGATCCTGTCTTCAGGGCATGGAACTTCCCTTTACTCATGTGCCAGCTCTCATTCACCGCATCACTCCAGGGGGGATTTGTTACCATATACATGTGGTAGTGATGTGTGTGAACACACTAGGACCGCCAGGGCATTTTTTCCCTCTTTAGGAGGTTTTTTCCCCCGTGCATTGTATATACGCCCATCACTCTAGGGCTATCTATCTTTCCAATGCACACTAAGTAACACGCTCTCTATTGTGTGCCTTGAGCTTCCTTCGTCTTCTCCAAGTTGTGTGTGTTTCTCTGCAACCCTAATTCCAACAAGTTCTTGAGAAATGGATTCTAAAGAGCCAAGGTCCGAAAAGTTTGGATGACTTCTATGAAAGTTATGCCATTTTTTTTCAATCAGCCAGGTTTTGTTACCGTTACGGTAATCTAAAATCACCTTTTTCTAGATCTACATGAAGGCAATGTCCGATACATGCATGCTATATATCAATAGATAGCATTTGAAGAGTAGATTCTAAATATCCAACCTCCGACAAGTTTGGATCTTATTTGCAAAAAAAATTACCGATCCCCACTTTTTGAAAGCTATGCCACATGAACAATTCTTACAAGGCCCATTTTTGAGTCCAAACTTTTCGTAATGTTCATGGATTTGAAAACCCTCTGCTCCCATTCCAAGGCTTCCTTAGTCGTCTCTCTGATCTCCACCTCTATTGCTTTACGCAGCTTTTCTTCCTCTACCTGTGTCAGATCTTGTGGCTCTTGAGAGGATCCTACTAGGATTTCCTCTTGCATAGGTGTCCACAGGATCTGCCACATTTTCTAAATCTATGCCCTCAGTGGCCGCTGGCCTGTGCCTTCTTGCTCTCCGGCTTGCTGTCCTCTCAGCTCCTCAATCTGCTTTAGGAGTTTCTGTTTTTCTGTTTCAGCTTCTTCTCCCATGTTCACGAGGAGGTCGTTCAACTCGGCGTTTATCTTCTCCGCCTCCTCAAGCTTTCTTTTGATACTTTCTAATTCCTCTTGCATGGCTTTTTTTTCTTCTTCCATTCGTGTTTGCATAACAATTGACCCTTCTGCCATCATCAATCGTTGCTTTTTCTCTAGAGTCAGCTCTTTCTGAATTTCTTTCATCTGTTCTTCATAAATTTGGCTTTCCGTAGTGATGTGAGTCGAGCTAGTAGCTCTGACTCTGGCAGGAGATGCCCGTAGCCTTTGGATGGTTTGATCTTTCACTTTAAGCTGGTCCTTGAGCTCAAGGATCTCATCCTGGCTGGCTTCTTGATCTAACTCCACCTTTTCTTTGGCATTTCGCATTGCTTCAACTTCTTTGGACTCCTTAGCCAGCTGTAGGGTCAGGTTATCCCTTTCCCTCTCTGCATCTATCAATGATTTGCTGAGTTGCTTACAATCCTCTTCGACTCCTTGCATTCTTTGGGCCGTTGCTTGATTTTCTTCTTCCATTTCCTGGCATCTTTGCAATGCCTTTGCCAGACTGGCCTGTAGCTCCGATTCTCTCTCTTTCTGCCTTTGACTTTGTCTTTGTAAAGAGTCTACTTCCAGCTTTATCTTCACTTCAGTGGCCATGAGAGTTGCCATCTCACTTTCTGAGGCCATGGACTGCGCTCTTAACCCGGTTAACTTTTTCATCACCACATCCCAATCGTTGGAGGGCGGGTGCAGGTCCACTGTATCTGTGGCCATCTCCTTTAGTTCTACTAACCTGATGCTTTGCATTTGCTCCTTAGGCTCTGTGCTTGCCAAGTCGAATGCGACTGTGGCAGCCTCTTCTTTTGAGTATCCTGTAGCTAGCAGGTCCAAAAATGTGATGTATGCTTCCTGTGGCTTTGGCTTCTCACTCTTGGGTTTAACCTCTTTCCTCTCCTGGCTTTGTTCTTTCTTGGACTCTTCCTGGCCTTCGTGTTTGTCTTCCTTCTCTTTATCTTCTTGTGGAGGGCTGCGAGGAGGTGGTGAGGGTGGTGGGCTAGACTCAGGGCTGGCCGGTAGGGATGTAGGCTTTTTCTTTAAATCTCGGTCTGTCTTTGTCTTCCTTTCTCTCTCTTGGCCCTCCTGCTCGTCTAGCAATTTCTGTCGTACTTGCTCCACTTCCTCTTCTGTAAAAGGTACATGTGGAATATTTTCTGATGTGGCATCAAGAATCTCAAAATTTTTAATGTAATCTTCGAATCTGTCCCTTGCACCCTTCGGGATGATCCCGACATTGCTTCTAGAGATGGATTCCAAAGTTCACTCAAGTCGCCTTTAAGGGCCCTTTCTGCTCTGAAGCTCTCCATTAGCCGCTCTAGTCTTGCCGCTTTTTGTGACTTTGTCTCTTTTTTCAGCACTTCGTCAAATTCTTTCTTTCCCTTCTTTTGCTCTGGCTGCTCTTCTTGAATAGGCTCTAGCCGTCTTTTCAATCTTGTGGCAACCCTTGGTGCTTTGGGCTGTTCCTCCTCCTTGTCTTCTTTGAGCCTTAGCCAGTCGTTCTGTGATGGGGGGTCAGGCCATCTTCCTTTTGCGTGCAAGGCCCCATAAATCACCTTAGTGATTAGTTCTCCTGGCACAATAGATGTGGGCTTCTTGTTACCCATTTTCACTAGGCTGTCATGTATATATGCTGCATAATTGATTAGCTTTGGAGTGCTCTTCATCATTGCCCAAGTGAATGTCGTGGCAATTGCTCCTGGCGGCATTCTGTACTTTTGTGGGCACTTCGTACACATATGGAAGTATTGGTTGTACAACTGACTCATGATTGCCACTTTTGGGTTGGCAATATCTTCAAAAGTGTAGTTACGTTTCTTCTCAGTGTACACCTTGACCTCATCTCTTCTTTTCGTTACACTATCCCCCTTGTTGGAGAGGTCTAGTGCATTTTCTACAACTTTCTCTGTGATGACTATTTCTGTCTCTGGCCTGCCTTGCAGATCTGTAACTTTGGCCACACCATTCTCTTTGATGGTCTTCACAAACTCCCACACTCTCTTTATGTCAATTCTGGCAGGTACAGCTTCAAAATAGTTGTGGAGATCAATCTTCTCCAAGTACCCGGCCATCTTGCTTCTTACGAACTCATTGAGTTCCCACGGTAGCATTGGTAGCTCGATCACATTCCCTTCAGTGTCTTTGAACACTCCTTGGTAGATCTTTAGGTCGTTGGAATCTAGCAGATCTTCTTGGATCCATGTGCTGGTGGGCTTTAGTGTTCCTTCTGGAATGATGAAGGGCTCCGCTTCTTCTAGGTAATCCTTAATGGTCATTCTTTTCTTCTTTGCCGGTGACTTCGCGGCTGCCATAGATCCAATTGCACTCAGTAGTCCGAAGTTAGCGTTTTTTCCATCTTAGCTGAGAAACTGAGTTTTAACTATCCAAATGACTTGAAAATTAAAAATAAATCTTAAAAGAAACTCTTGAAACTGTGCATGTGCTCACAGTGTAATTCTGGCCAAAAATTTCCATTTAGACATTCTACGCGTAGGATGTCTTTTTCATCAGAATTGGGTGATACTTGACATGCTGGTAGTTCTTGGCTTATGGAACATGGCTATGTGCTTGGATATGGATTTGGGCATCAAAAAGTGGATTTTTTTGGGCTGATTCAGGCTTTAGGTCACAAATTGGGTAGAAAGTCCATAACAGATAGCAAGTGATGTCCAAATGGGTTGAAAATTGATATATGGGCTCATTGCACCATGGTATTGGCTCCCATGATGTCACTCTTTGCACAGAAGGTCTAAATTATGCTAGAGACATCCTACGTGTAGGATGTCTATTTCATCAAAATGACATGGGATTTGTTCTGTGGGTAGTCCTTGGCCTATGGAGCATGGCCATGCTCTTGGATTTTGATTTGGACAAGAATTGATGCTTGTAAGAGCATGTGTAGTGTTTTTGGGCTCCAAAAGTGTATCTTGAAGATGTTGGGGTAAAAAATGATTAGAATGGCTTCAAAATTGGTATATGAGCTCTTGAAGATGATGTGATTGGATCTGGAATGGACAAACATCCTCTGTAGGCCAAAAATATCAAATAGACATCCTACGCGTAGGATGTCTACTTCACCAAATTTTGAAGGTGAGTACACAGATGGATTGGTTATGTGCTTGTGAATGTGTTGTGCAAGTTTCTTGTGATTTGGTAGGTCTATGGCCCATTATTGCCTTTATGCCCTAACTTTGCGCTTTTTCATGCATATGAGGTCAATCTTGGTCCAATTGTGATGAAACTTGGTGGCTAGCATGTAAAGGTCATTCAGAAAATGTGTGTGATGAAAAATGTTGGGATCTGTGCCCAGAAATGCCCTTGAGACATCCTACGCGTAGGATGTCTCTTGATGATTTTTTTCATGGAATGTGCCACTACTGCTTGCCCTTAGTCCCCTTGAGTCCCTTTTAAGCCTAATTTCAACCAAAAAGTCAAACGGATAGAAAGTAACTCCCTGTGTGGACTTCAGAGCCTTCGAGCCGTTTTCTGACTTTTGAAGTGCTTTTCGGCGATGAAATTTCTTGATATTGGTCTTCATAGCTTCCCGATTCCTTGGGGATCCTTGCCGTATGTTTTTTGTCGACTTTGGCTTCACCGGAGCTCCTTTTGGAAATTTGTCGCTCTAGAAGCACCCATGGTTGCGTTTACATATCTTCGATGATTTGTGGTGGTCTACCATTGTAGGACTTGGTTGTTGATGGTATATGAAAGCCGCTCGTGAAGTTTGGTGGCAAACGGGCATGCGGTTTGGCCGCGAGAGCTATTTGACGTTTTGTGTGTCTAATGCCGTTTCTGAAGTTTAGTGCCGCTTCGGGTCACTTTTTGGTCATGTGGGCCACATAGACTTGTCGAGCATGTCGAGATGCTCCTACCCATGAATTCTGGTAGCATTTGGGTGCCTTTTCGCTGATTTCCCATTTGGTGGCCCCTTGCGGGATTCTAGGAATTAGGGTTTTTCCCGATGGTTTTCTACTGCCTTTGGGCATCCAAGACTGGTCTCCTATGCTAGGGTAAGCTGCTGATGAAGTCTCTTTGCTTTTGGGTTAGCCGTTAGGTGGCTGCTTCTACTTGTAGGTCTCTACCGCCCGCTTTGTGTGTGAACCCTACGCTAGTTTTCGCGACAAAACGACAAACATGCGCAAAAACCTAAAGGTGGTGAGCCTACCTCTCATGTCGGAAGACCGTCGGGTAGTCGTGCGCGTCGTAGAAGCTGCTGGAAGTTCCGCTCGCTCTAGGTGGCAGAAGCTCTCTCTCAAATGTCAATAGTGAAAATGAGCTAAAAATGAGGTGAAAATTTCTTATAATGGAGGTCCCTGAACCATTTTTCATGAAATTTGACATGTGCTCCCAACTTCTTGCGAGATGCGGTTTAGGCTCAAAAATTTCTTGATTGGACTCCATTTGCTCTGTTTACCAGAAATTTGGCATTTCGGTCAAAACCTGGCTAAAACACGCTTTCCGCTCCAGTCTCATAATTGCACCCCCACTGTACCATAGGTTGTCCTATAGTCACTGATCATCCCCATATTTTTTGTTTTTCATTACGATCGTTTTTCACCTGCTTTTTGTATTTTTGAAGTTTTTTTGTCAAAAATTTGCAAAACTAAAAGGAAAATAGCAAATCAAACCCAGAAAATCCCCAAAAATCATAATAAATCACAAACATCACCGCCAAACATTATATATACTCACATGAAATTTTTATGGCCGGATTTCTCTGTTTTACCAATATTTTGTCCGAAAACTGGCTGTTTCTACTTATATACACACACCTAGGGGCTTGATTTGGCGTTTGGTCCCATATACCTATAGATACATGCTGTATAAGGGCATATGTACTTGGGTTAGTCCGGAAAGTTTCGCAGTCAAACAACACACCTTAAAATAGTCGAAAATCATGCCCTTTTTTGCTCTTCCTGCTATTGATTCCGCATTTGAGAATGCCTCCCCCCCTCCTAGCCGGAGTCCTCCCAAACGACAAGTTATCGCCGCGGGGTATGTGCCGTGTGTAAGGTTTCCAGTTTCTGAAACCTTAAAGGTTGTATAAAGTATTATCAAACTGATATGATTATTGAAAAAGCAATGTAGAATTGTTCGACCATGGAAAATATTGGTATTTTTGGAATCTTAAGCACAACAAACCCTGGGCTAGAAATTTTCAGAATTGAATTCTGATAAAAACTGGCATAGTTATGACCCCTGGAAGTTTACACTATGAATTGAGTAAAATAGGTAAAATTGATGGTTGCAGTAATCATTTAAGCATAGATTTTATTAAAGGTCTCCTAGATATTTACAGATATTTACCAATTAAGCAAAAATAGGTCAAAATATAGCAGAATTGATATTTTAAAAGCTGGTAGGTAATGGGAGGGTCATCACTGACCTGCAAGGGACTCATTTAGTAGTAGGGGGCGTTTTTTGATCTATACGGGACTGCTTGAACTGCAAGCAACTATCTGTTTCAGCCTGTGAGAGCTTATGAGTGCCAAAAAACTATAAAGAGGACCCCTAGCTTCACATTTTACACAGACTCGGAGCCTTGACACTCTCTCTCTCATCTAGAGAGAACGCTACACAGAAATCACTAGAGATTAAGCTCTAGTCGATTAACCTAAACGGTAATTAGCCTAATCCTTCTTAATTAGCAAGGCTAGATTAATCTATTTTGTTAATAAATCAAAGATTAAGCCTATGTATACTCATAAACCCTCTCTTAATTAATTATTCTGTGCTGATTGTTATAGTTAAGCTTGGTAATGTTAAGCTAATTAATTATTACATCATGTTAGGGCTGAAATTAGCCAAATTAACCATGAATTAATGGTAAATATATTAATTAAGCTTAGATTAGATTGAGGTAATTATCAGAGTTGCATTAGACAATCATTAAGCTAGGAAAATTATCCTATAATTTTCTGAGTAAGTTTTCTAATTACTTAGGCAGAAATACTCTGTTCTTAGGACTAATTAAATAGGGAAAATTAGTAAATTGATTTCAAATGCTATGATATATTTATTAGTGGTTAATTAGGTGTTGAGGATGCCGTGATAATTAGGAGAATCTCAGATAATTAATCTAGCTAATTACTTTAGCAAAAATACTCTATTTTTTGAGTAATTTAAATAGAGGAAATTAGTAAATTAGTTTCAAATATTGTGATATATTTATCAATGGTTAATTAGGTGTTAAGAAACCCGTGATAATTAGGAGAAGCTTTGATAATTAATCTAGCTAATTACTTTAGCAAAAATACTCTATTTTTTGAGCAATTTAAATAGGGGAAATTAGTAATTGGTTTCAAATGATGTGATATATTTATTAGTGGTTAACTAGGTTTTAAGGAACTCGTGATAATTAGGAGAATATTAGATAATTAATCTAGCTAATTAATTTAGCAAAAATACTCTATTTTTTGAGCAATTTAAATAGGAGAAATTAGTAAATTGGTTTTTATTAGTGGTTAATTAGGTGTTAAGGAATCCCTGATAATTAGGAGAAGCTCAGATAATTAATCTAGCTAATTACTTTAGCAGAACTACTCTGTTTTTTTGAGCAATTTAAATAGGGGAAATTAATAAATTGGTTTCAAATACTGGAACCCGTGGTAATTAGGAGAATCTTAGATAATTAATCTAGCTAATTACTTTAGCAGAAATACTCGGTTTTTGGAACAATTTAAATAGGAGAAATTAGCAAATATGTTTAAATTGAATTGAGTTATTTATCAGGGGTTATTTAGACGTTAGGAAACCTGTGATAATTATGCTAATCTCAAATAATTAGTTTAACTAATTATCTTAGTGGAATTACGTTGTTTTTAGGGATAAATTAAAGGGGGAAATTAGTAAATCATGTGCTATAATTACATGCTATTTATCAGAGCTGTATTATAAGGTATTGAGACCGTGATAATTATGCTAAGGTTAGAAAAATAGTATAGATATTTATCTAAGTTAAATCATACTATTTCTAGCTAAAAACTAAGGAGGGAAATTAGTAAATTATGCTATATGATTACATGCTATTTATCAGACCTAGATTACATAATGAAAAGGCCGTGATAATTATGTCAAAGTTAGAAACTTAGTATAGATATTTATCTAAGTCAAAATATACTAATTTTGGTGGAAATTTCAAGGGGGAAATTAGTAAATCATGTGCTATAATTACATGCTATTTATCAGAGCTATATTATAGGGTAAAGAGATCGTGATAATTATGCCAAGGTTAGAAAAGTAGTATAGATATTTATCTAAGTCAAATTATACCATTTCTAGCCAAAAACTAAAGAGGGAAATTAGTAAATCATGCTATATGATTACATGCTATTTATCAGAGCTAGATTACATGATGAAAAGGCCATGATAATTATGTCAAAGCTAGAAACTTAGTATAGATATTTATCTAAGTCAAAATATACTAATTTTGGTTGAAATTTCAAGGGAGGAATTAGTAAATCATGCTATATGATTACATTCTATTTATCACACTTAGCTTACATAATAAAGAGACCGTGATAATATGTCAAGGTTGGAAAAGTAGAATAAATATTTATTTAAGTCAAATTATCCTAATTTTAGCTGAAAATTGAAGATGGAAATTATATAATTAAGTTGGAAACTGATAAGAGAATTACCAGAGGTAAAAAATATCCTTATCTACTTGTGGTGATTATACGATAGTTAATTAGTGAGGTTAGTAAATTATAATTGACCAAAATTCCTATTTTTAGCAAATGAACAATTAAAATAAATAGACCTTGTGGTTAAAAGTTTTTAGAAAAATTATAGTAAGTGTAAACCTATGATATCAAGTAAGGAAATGAAATCTTTAAGAGAAATTAAATACAATAATTATTAAGCCCAAAAAAATAGATTATTAGCTTACAAGTTGATGGAAAAATTAGGAAAAAGATATAGAAAATTATAAGAAAGCTAGGAGAGCTTAGAAAACCCTTAGGGAGGCCATGGAAAAAGTTATCATGCCTATATAGAAAAATAAGAAATTACTAGGTCAAGAATTTATCAATTAAGACTATAAATTTAACCTTGGATGGATTATGGTTGAATACAAAGGTTAAGTCTAGATTTTGAATTATTTACCTAATGATTAGACGACCTTTTTATAAGGATAAGAAGTTATGGCACAAAAAAGAACCTGAGCAAATCCTACATCTGATGATGAGGACGTAGCTCCAAAACGAACTAGAGCGTCGCACGACGACGAAGCCGGGCCTAGTAGTAGGCCTACGGAGGAGAGTCTTCAGGCGCTAGCGTAGCAGAAGATGGCCAATCAATCCCAGGTGGGTGTCCCATTTTTCAATTAAGTCTTTAATTAGTTTAAGTTCTTTTATAAGTTAGCATTGCATACGTAAGAAGGATAAACTGGCTAAAAACGGAAGGTAACTTCCAACGTGCATTTGTTTATAATGTAGGAAAGAATTGTTTGGGTTAAAACTGGTTGAATTAGGAAAGATATGTTTGATCATCCTTAAGACAGCTTGTCTCAAGACACCTTCGACACCTTAGTATGAATTGATGATAATGATTGGCTTTCTAGCCACGGATAAGTCGGTTACTCCCATGAACGATGAGTTTCTACTCCGTGTCATGTCTTGATGTTTCTACATAAGTTAGGATACCGTTTTTTTATCCTAGGGGAGCCGCCCGGTTGTATGGGCAATTGGTTTGGTGTATGGGCACGTGGAACCTTGGGTGGGGGTTTATCCACTCTGGATTTGAATAAGGAATGGGTGCCATTTTTCACCCTTAGGTGGTCTTGAGACAAGAAGAGTACTGGTCATGGTTATTATGGACAATGTTTTGATTGACATTAACCTGTCTTAAGATGTCTGTTTTCTAAAAGAATGCTTTCAATGCTATCTTCAAGGAATTACTGTGATGGAATGCTAAAAGAAACCATTATTTTAAATGTTTAAAACAATGTGATAGCAAGATAAATGAATCATGTGTGAGTGTGGGGTGGTAAGTGGGGATCTACTAAGGTTGTCAATCACGGACGGATGGACCTGATTAGTCAGGTAACTATCCATTCCCGTGCACCATAACATTTTAGAAACTTCTTCACTTGGAAGAGGAATCCACCAACGGCTGTGCCCTCACATATGTTAGGGGAAAAAAAGTGTTGGCTAAGGAAACCATAATCTGAATGATGAAGTTATAGGGCCGGAATAAGAATTTTTTTTGTAGGTCATGTGAATACGTTGTCCTGTTTCCGCTGCGAGACAGGACTAGGTCTGCTCCTAAGGCTATAGACCCAAGCCATTGTCAATGGTAAAGGTCTATTCCTTGGATTTTCTTGTTTAGAGACTCTGATTTTTATCAGACCTAGAGACCTGTTAAGGATCCCATCCCGATCTTTGGTATTGGCGGGTTGGGGACCTCACACCGTGCATGGTTTGAAAAAATTGTGCTAATGCTTGGCCGTTTACTGTGGCCCTCTACAATGCATACTTGGTCAATGCATGGAAAAATTAATGTTGTGCAAGAGAAGGGTATAAGCAAGATGCTTATTGGCATTCGCCGTCGAGGTTTTCTATTTGTTGTTGATCTGTTTGGCAGAGTTTCTTTGCCAACAAGAGTTGTAACTCCACCGCTCTTTGTTTGATCTTCTTGTTCTCAAAAGCCCCTTGCTTTGCTGTTACTGTTGATATAGCCGTAGTTGTTTCTGTGGAGAGGATTGGCTTGGCCGGAATGGCCGTGGACCTTATTTCTTTTGCTTTCCATGGGTAGCTTGTTTTTGCCGGTTTGTGTAGGTGTTTTGCTACTTCCTTTGTTGCCACTGTGTTGTTGCGGATTGGTATCCACATAAGTCGGTTGTCCTTTTTCAAATGCAGTTGTCTGCCTTTCGTTGTTGCTTGTACTGAAGGGAGTTCCTTTTGCTTTTGTTTCGGTATCCAAATGTGAGTAACATTTGGGTTATTGCCGAGCCTTGTCTTTGGGATCCATATCTGTTTTATTGCCGAGCCTTGTCTTTGGGATCCATGTCTTTGGGATCCATATCTGTTTTATGCCCTTGGTTTTTGGTTGAACTATCTGCTTCGGTTGAATTCTTTTGTTGCATTGTTTTTGGTTTGCGCTGGCATTTCTATCCTTCCGCATCCATACTTGTTTCCCGTGTTTTGGTAACCTAGATCTTTGCACTACGGTCGGTGACTTCATATGTATGTAGTTAGCATGGTTGGATTTTACCTGCTTGTTAACCTTGGGTATCATGTTGTTCTTTAGTGACACTCGTGCTTTTGGCTCTTTTTCCTGTGATTGCATTGTTGGCAACTGATTATTCCGGTATTGCTGAGCAAAGGCTATTACCTGTTGTTCTTGTGCATGATGAATTTTGACTGCATTCGCGTTCCAATCTATCTGCACATTGTACTCTTTTTGCCAAGGTTGTCCCAACAACATTGGGTGTTGTGTGCATTCATCCTCGACTACATAAAATTTGTGTGGGTAAATATATTGATGTACTTGTACACGTGATATAGTCCATCCCAATGTTTTCAACGAGTGTGATGTACTACTTTCCAGCATTTGAGGAGTAGGATGAAGTTGACTGTGGACTTGAGCTGTTGGTATAATCCGTAAGAGATCAAATTTTCTTGAGCTCCAGAATCAAGCAATGCCATCGATTCAACTTTATTTCTCCCTACTTTGACTCCAATTATGGGCTCCATTGTGTCTTCATCCAACGTCGTTAGTCGAATGGCATTGATTCGCAATAGTGATTTTCCTTGTTGTTGTCGTAGAAGTTTTCGTTTTGCAATGCGTTCTTTGGCTTCCGCTTGAGCTTCTTCTTGTACTCTCTGTTTCTCCTTCATTCGTTGTTTTCTTTGATGGATTTGTTGAAGCATCTCCTGTGTGAGTGGTAAATGATATTTCTGCAATCGACATCCACTAATCCAATTGGGCATTTCTTCATCTGCTAATGTAGCAAGCTTGACAGCTTTGCTTTGTGATAGATCACAAAGCGGAGCTGTCATTCAATTGGGCATTTCTTCATCTGCTAATGTAGCAAGCTTGACAGCTCCGCTTTGTGATAGATCACTAATCACAAAGGGTCCCATCCCTCGCTTTTTAAGTTTCTTGGCATGTTGCTTCAAAGTATAAACAAGTACATAATCACCTGTTTTGAACTCTTTAGTGCGCACATGCTTGTCAAAAAACTCTTTTTGTCTTCTCTTTTTAGCATAGATTAAAGCTACAACTCTCAAGCGAAGTTCATATAGCTTTTCAAGATCATCTATTCTTGAAGAGAGCTCATGCCCTGTCCATTCTAAGCGTTTCGCTACTCGTAGAGTTGGAATTAAAAACTCTATGGGTAGTATAGCATTTAGGCCAAACACCATGTTGTACGGTGTTGCTCCTATCGATGTTTTGTAAGCTACCCTGTACGCCCATAGTGTTGAGTGTAGCTGTTGATCCCAATCTGTTCTTGACTCTGACACAATTTTAGTGAGAACCCCGCATAGTGTTTTATTTGTGGCCTCAGCTTGTCCATTTTCCTGTGGATGATATAGAGTAGATTTCTTATGTATGACCATGAATTCCTCTAGCAGATATTCAATGACTTCATTAAGAAAATGTGTCCACGATCACTGACAATTTCTATTGGTAAACCGTATCGTACAAAAACATTCTCATACAAAAATTGTGCAGTGGTCCGTGCATCTGCTTTTTGCGTTGCCTTGGCTTCCGCCCATTTTGTGAGATAGACCGTAGCCACAATGATATATTGGGTATGTGTGCAATATGTAGGGGGTGAAATAGGTCCTACAAAATCAATTCCCTATTTTGCAAATGCCCTTGCTCCCATCATTGGACGTAGTGGCATCTCATCTCTCTTTATTGGCACCTTTGTTCATTGACAAGCGTCACAGTGCTTTACAAACTCGTCAGCATCCATATGCAATGTAGGCCACCATATTCCTGCGGTTAAGACAATTTTTGTCGTCTTATCGCCCGAAAAATGGCCTCCACTTATTCCGCTATGTGCATGTTCTAGAATCAACAGGTATTCGCTTTCACTTGCACACATTCTAAGTTGATTGTCATTTAATCGCTTATAGAATTGGTTCCCAATTAACTGAAAGTCGCGAGCTTCCAACTCTATAGCTTTTTTCCGTGCTCTTGTTATGTTCTCAGGAAACGTCCTAGTGGTTAAGAAATCAATGATATATTGACTCCATGCAGGTGCAATGTTTACCTGAAACAATGTAGCGTGATCCACTGGTCGTTTGGCACTACATATAGTACAATTGGTAACATAAGAATGTGTGTCCGCATACATAGTTGGCCAATAAACCCCTAACTATTTCAGTCTCTGGTGTGTTTTCACTGTTGAACAATGAAATGCACAATCCTGGACATGTGCTTCTTCAAGGTAACACTCGAATTCTTCCGGATTTATACATAATCGTAGGAGTTGGTCCGATCCTAGATGATACAGCTGTCCTGCTATCAACTGGAAGTTTTTTGTTGTCGAATTGTTTGTTGTTTGAATCTGTATTCTATATTATCAAACCTAATTCCAAAGAAAAGAATGCTAACAATTTTATGAGACCATTTGGGTCTCATTTCAATATTGAAAAGATAAGCATCTGGTATGTCATCATCTACTCCTTCAGGAGCTTCCCCGTTGTGTATCCTTGAAAGATGATCCACTCGTAGATGGGTTTTAACCTTTTTGACCACCACTGTGAAATCAAACTCTAGCAATATAATAAACCAGCGTACAATTCTCCCTGTATTGCATGGTTTATTTACCAGATACAAAAGAGCTTGATGATCTGTGAAGAACACAAATTTGTTTGCGAGTAAATAATTCCAAAATTTCTTTACAGCATAAATCATTCCTAACCCTTCTCGTTCGGTGGTTGTGTAGTTCTTTTCCGCACTGTTTAACTGTCGACTTGCATAACAGACTGGAAAATCCATCGTTCCGTCTCCAGGTTGAGCCAGAATACTCCCGATTGCATATGCAGAAGCATCAATGTGAACATGGAGTATCTTTTTCCAATCTGGTGCTTTAAGTACAGGTGTTGAGATAAGGTTTTACTTCAGCTTTTGGAATGAAGTTTCACACTCCTCGGTCTAATCGAAATTGACTAGCGAACGATACAGAGGTTGTGCAATGACCGCATACATGTATATGAATCTTTGATAATATCCGTAGTGTCCCATGAAGGATTGCACTTGTTTCGCATTAGTGGGCCTGGGTAGGTCTACTATGACTTTGACTTTGTCTAGGTCAGTGGTTATGCCATTTCTTGAGACAATGTGTCCTAAGATGCGGCCTTGCTTAACCATAAAGATACACTTTTCCGGGTTAAGACAGATTCGATAAGTCTTGCATTTTTCAAAGACCCTTTGCAAATGGTCAATATGTTCCTCTCATAGTAGAGAGTGTACACAAAGATCATCCATGTATATTTCTAAGAATATTCTCAGGTATTCTTTGAACGCGTGCGTCATTAACCTTTGGAAGGTAGCTGGGGCATTAGTTAAGCCAAACGGCATAACTCGATACGCATAAATTCCCCATTCTGTGGCAAACGCTGTTTTATGTTGATCCTCCCTTGCAATTGCCATTTGGTTGTATCCTGAAAACCCGTCCAGAAAGGAATAAGCCCGTCTTCCGGCCACCCGCTCAAGTACATGTTCTGTGATTGGCAAGGGATAATTATCCCTTATGGTGGTTGCATTTACCTTTTTGAGGTTTACACACACTCGCAGTTTTTCGTTCTTTTTGGGAACCACCACAATGGGTGACACCCAATCTGTATGTTCAATTTCATAGATGAATTCAGATTCCATCAGCTTGTCAATCTCCTCTTTGATTCGTTTAGAAAATGTGTCATTATATGTATAAGGACGTTGTTCGCTAGGTTTTGCATCCGATTTCAAAGGAATTGTATGTTGGCATATCGATGGATCAACTCCTTTGAGGTCTTTATAGGACCATGCAAACACATCTTTATATTTCTTGAGAAGTCGTGTTAGCCGTTCTTCTTCTTCAGGCTCTAAATCGTTTGCTATATAGACCGGCTGAGGCTTTTCACAAGTTGCGCGAGATCTATCCTTTTTGCATTTTCAGGCCCATCGTAAGATTCTTGGTTGGTTCTTTCCCTGACTGGTAGGAAGTCATGATGATTTTTCTATCTTGGATGGTAAATTTCCGATAGTGTGATGGTACATTCATGTTTCCCTTTTTTGACTCCCCTTTACCATCACTATCTTCTTCAATAGTCCATATCTCACGTAAAGACCGTTTCAGTTCTTGGTATTTCTGTTTACGCTCCAGTTTGGTCCACTCTTGGCCTTTTATTGTTTCTTTGTTTGATTTTTGAGATTTTTGTGATTTTGTTTCTATTTTAGCTTTTCGTACTTTTTTTATTTCTTCTCGTGTTCTTTCCCTTCGATATTTTGAGAACCTTCCTAATATTTGATCTTTTACACAATCCTTTGCTTTTACAAGCATCAAATAGCGAGTTTTACCATTTGTCATGGGCATCAGGTTCTCTCTCACTTTGTTTCCTGCTCGTTTCCTCCTATAGCACTCCTGGCGTCTAGGGTGCTGATTAGCAAAATCATAAAACTTGTTATTCTCTGTTTCCCCCCCACGCTCACTTGAGTTGTCTGAACACTCATTATCTGCATCATTATTTACTTCCAGATGTTCAGAGGAGTTATAAAACTCTTCTCCTTATTGTGGTTCTATCGTCTCATCTCCTCCTGGTATAATGCTTACCATTTAGTACGGTAGCACATCATAGCCATCCTTATCGTAAATTTTTGTTGTTGGACTATCTGTAATGGTACAGACATCCAATGTTGCTAGTATGTGTTCCCATTCTACAGGTTCCAAGGCATCTTCAGGGAAAGGTTCCGGAATATACTCCTTGTTCTCAATCGCTCTTTCTAAGACGCATTCCTCCCTTCTTAAGCTTCCACAATGTGAAGCTCCGCACATCCATAGCTCTTTTTGTTGCCCTAACCATGCTGGGAGTTCCGATCCTGCTACTGTACCTGAATCAAACTCTTCCACAGGTGTTTGGTTCACATCTTTGTAACTATGGTCTTTCAGGTGTATTTTAGTTGTTGTCTCGCCATGTCTGAGGTATATGTGGTCGTAACCCCAATCTTGGACCATCTTCAATTGTCGCATGAATGGTCTTCCCAAGATGATCTCATAATTGTTCTTTTTATCGAAATCGACTATTGCAAATGTATGCTCATACTCGATTCCACACGAAGTGACAATCACTTTTTCTAAGAGTCCTAGAGGCTTCTCCATGAATCCATCTGCCAATTGCAATTTCATTCTGGTAGCTCTTAAAGCTGGTTTTTCCCATTTTTTCCAGATTTCCTTGGTGGCGATAGCAACTCCCGCTCCACTGTCAAGAATACTGGCCTAGTGTTTAGTTGAGGCCTGTCCAACTCTCTGATCCCTTCCTGAGCCTCAAGGTGGGGTCTTTCACTCCAAATTTTTCTAGGCATTTACCTACTGTGGTCCACATGTTTGGTTGTAACCTTAGGAGTTCGGCTAATGTGATTGTGTATGCCATCGGGGTGGACAATAACTCAATCAATCCTTGTGAATCCATCACTTTGTTAGAAGAAAGTCTTTGAGATGGGATTGCTCTCACTTCACACTTGGCTTCATACTCTCCTAGGTAAGAGGGTAAAGTTTTCAATGAGTTTGGTTGGTTGTGCCCCGAACTAATTGATCCCTGGTCTCCCCCTTGTGAATGTATCTCAAAGTTCACTTGTGACCTTGCCTCAGATTCTTCAATGGGAGGTAAGATCATATTCTTCTCTTTTCTCGTGCTATTCATGTGGTTACTCATCCTGTTAGCCTCGTTGGCCTCACGGATTTGCTTCCACAGATTGTCTAGACCGTTACAGTCCTTACCCATTTCTGTCAATGTTTTAGGCTGGAACCCGTCACTTGCCTCATCTGTTGTATTTGGCACTATGATAGGTTCTCCCCTGGACTCGTAAGCATTCGCGAGTCTTTCCTTTGTTTCTACTTGTTTCTCTAAAGTTGGTTGGATAGGGGTTGGAGCTGGTGCTTCATGCCAATTTGCAGGTTTACCCAACGGGTCTTCCATCAATGATTGATCTGTTTCAATCATCTTTTTACACATTTCCAACCTTTGTTTTTCTATTTCTGCATATGGATAAGTCATCCACCTTTGCTCCTCGGTTTGGTTCTTTTTTAGTCTGGCTTCATAAGCTTTTAGAAGCGCATCCAACTGCTCATTTACCTTGTCTGCAAGTACAGATCCTCCTGATCCTGCACTTTTGGGCTCTGCTATTTCCTTGGGTGCTATGGTTGCCGTGGTGTGTGAACTTAAGCTAGCTAGATCCTCTAACCGCTTTAATCTATCCTTTGTATGTTTTAACTCCTCGGATAGAGCTGTTTGCTCTCGTTCTTTCCTGGCTTTCATACGCGCCTTTCTAGCTTTCCAAGTGCTTCTCTGATTTTTCGTTTCTGAACTTTGGGCATCGGTTTTTGGCTCTTCCATTATAGGTTCGTTCGTCATTCTTTGAGCTTGGGCTCGTGTCACCGCCTGAATAGGTATGATTGTTTCATTTTCAGACCCTCCACTAGAAGGTACTGTTTCTAGCATGTTAAAGGTGGTTTTTGCTCCTTTGCTCGGGATTTTAGGGCAATCGGGAATCAGATGATTAACTCCACACTCGGTGCAATATGCGTTGACTCTAATGATTTCATCATGAGGACTGTCTCTTAGCCAATGGTCTCCACCACACTTGTAGCAGGGTCCCTTGGGTTGTTGAGGTGCTCCTTGAGCTCCCCTTTGTTGGTATGCATGTCTCTGTCCGCTCATGCCTCCATTGGCTATGAACAACAATGTTCGTTCATCTAAGCTAATTCTTCCTTCTCCTGGTGCATGTGCAGCTGTTGGTGATCCTGTACTTCCTATCATGCTCCATGGTTCTAGTGTCGAGGGTTCTTTCGGTGGATAATAGACAGAGTTTTCCGCATATTCGTTGGGATCTTCATAATATGCATGCATAGGCACCAAATCCTTTTCCTCTAATTCGGTTATGATTGGTGTGTATCTCATACCGACTGGTCATAATCCTGGTAGGGGTTGTTGTTGCCCCAACACCGGTTGTGGTCTTTCTACACCTACAGGTCCTGGTAGGTTGCCTGCTTGATACCTAGTCATGGGTGGAACTTGAGGAGACGCTACCTAAGCTTGGGGAGCGTAAGGTCTCTCTCTCACATATCCCTTGTTATAATAACATTCCTCTGTTGCATGGTTTGTCCATTTTTGTTCAATAGCACACCACTTGGGCTGTTTAGCCTGGGGTTTGGCGTACAAGTTAATCTTTTTTAGCACTTCATCTACAAGCAGCTCTTGGTTTACAGCTACTTCTCCTTTTGGTGCTGACTTAGAAGACTTGCTTCCACTTCGTTGTGAAGATGAATTGTCGTCAAGGTCCTTGAACTCCCCCTCTTTGTAGACCGCACAATTGTCCACAAGGTAAAGATCCTCCTTTGTCTACTCATTCAACGTCGTGATCCTCTTCACATGTAAGTCTTTCTGGATATCCGCATTCCTTAGTCCTTGGATGAATATAAGCATAAGTCTAGACCGAGTTGGCAATTCTTCCACAGGACAGAACTTAATATATCTTTTTAGTCTTAGGGCTGCCTTTCATACAGATTCCCTATCTTTCTGTTTGAATTTATGGATTGTGAGACGGTATTATGAGCTATCCCCCTTTGTGAGAATTCCTCGATAAACTCGTCAAACACTTCCTCCATAGACTCAAAGTCTCTACGCTCTACAGAGTCAAACCAAGTAGCAGTGTCATCCTCTAGGGTTAGTCCAAACCCTGCAAATTGGGTAGGGAAGTCTAACACCTCTTCAGCTCTAATTACACGCACAAAGGCTGCTACATGATCTCTTGGGTCTCTGTTTCCTGTGTATTTCTTGTTTACCCATTTTTGCACTTGAGAAGGTCTAATTCTACGATGGTCTACAAACCTCATCATTGGATCTCCACGTCCTAATCGATATACCTTCTTAGGTCTTCTGTAGTAGGTTGGTTCCTCTCCCAGTGGTGCTCCTAAGCCATAATTTCTAACAGTTCTCGCCAGAGATGGTTCATCTCTTTGAACTCGTTCCATGGGTGGTCTTCCAGGCTCTGTTGACCCTTGAGTCTTTGGATTACTCTCTCCTTGATACCTTGAATAGAGTGGTGGTTCTTGAAAATCCCTTAGCCCTCGTGCGGCTTGATAACCATCTCGGTTTTGGTCTTGCTCCATTGTTGTCGACTGTCGAAGCCATGCCTGCAATGATGGCTGGTTTGCTGGTTGGTTTTGGTTGTTGAATGCCTGCGATCGGGTGGAATGTGAGGTGGCGTCATACTCTTTAGAAAAGGGATTTATCGACTTGCTTGGGGTGTAGGTGGATCTTGGCACTTCCTCAGGGGCATATGCTGATGCTCCTGGACCTGTTGCCTTTTCTACCTCCTCTAGTAGAATACGTTGGTATTCTCGCCCGTACCTGTCAACAAAAACTATATCCTTCCCCATAGCACTTTCATAAGAGAATAATTAAAGAACCTTGTCTTTGCTCAATTCGTTTAAGTATGGTTCTTTGCTGCGAAAGTAAGCGACTATACCCTCACTCTCATGCTTGTAGATTCCCACGTTCTCATTATAAGTTGGAACCTTGGTTGTTTTCTTATCATACATAAAAATAGCTCCAGGCCGATCAATCTTTGGTGGCGGTTCTTGAGCTTCTGAAACCATTTTCCCTTTCGCCACATTATCTCCATATCTGTTGTAATCTTCAGGGTTACTGACTATCAGATAGTGGTTCCCCTTTTTGTCTCAGAATCTATCTCCATCATCATAGACTCGAATTATCTCTAGTCTTTGAGCAGGTCTTTCTTCAATACAAATACACTTACGTCCTCGATAGTTAGAATAGACTAGGGCTCCCCTCGAGTTTGTTCCCTCTAAGAAGATCACAGTGAGCTTGGAATCATTCAAAGGATTTAGGGAGGTGCTTCCTCCTGCCATTGGTCCATCATAGGTGAAACCTCCTAGCTGTTGACTACCCATCACAAAGAAAGATTTGTCTGACGAAGTATCAGTATCACTAACTTCCTCAATAATCGGTGCTAGTGGATCTAGCCCTGCGTGAGTTACACTCTCCTCAGTGGACACTAAGCTACCTTGGTCACCTGCCACCTTCTGGTCTCTAAAAATGTATCTTCCCGATCTTAAATTCATCAAACTTATCAATGCAATTTACCACAAATACAACCACTCACCTGGCAAAGGATCAGTCTCCGCACAACTTCTTGCTTTGCTGCTGAATATACATGTACACAAGCGTTTAATTTCGGAAATCGAATCAAAGCATTTATCTGCTAGAGGTTATCTTAGTAATGATTGGTATAACTGGAGAGTTAATCTTGACCACTACTATATTTTATGCACTGCTGATGTTCTGGATTAGGTATGCTAATCTGGAACTGTACTTCTCTCGGATGTTGGTCAATTTACGTGAAAAAGTCTGAATTCAGTCTTTGCTCCGTCAAATGGACAAACAAGGTCCAAATTCACTTCTGAAAGAAGTTCTAGAACCCTTAAGCCAAATGGAATCTCATTATCTAAGCCCAGTCAAATTTTATCTTCCTTAGGCCCTAATAGACATCCTACACGTAGGATGTCTCCTGCTTTGTTTTGCCTGGATTTTTGCACTATGGATTCCCCTTGATGTGCTGAGTCCACATCTGTTTTTACTTTTTGATTTGGACACCTATAAGCTGGTCAATGGATCAGAAATCTGTTCCGACAGCCTGTTGCTGATCTTGATCAGTCTAATCAACTCCAATTTGGACCAAAATTGACTAGGAGGCTTGCCTCAGGCTATACAACACCTTGTTATGCCCACAGTCAGTTTTTGGCTTCAATTTCTTACATTAGACATACTACGCGTAGGATATCTTTTTCATCAGAATGGCTTCAAATTCAAAACCCAGGCTCCCCTTGAGTTGCTGATCACTTTGGTATGCTCAAATCTGGATTTGGAGTGAAAAATCACACAGAAGACATACTACGCGTAGGATGTCTTTTTGCCCTGTTTGACCCCAGTCTTGACCCACAGCTTCCCCTTGATGTCAGCAACCCAGTGGTATGCTTAGATTTTGGTCTGGATTTCAAAAGTCCCCAATTTTAGTTGTTCTTGCCTTTTCAGTCAAAAGTGCTAAAGTCTGCTTTGAACCCAATTTTCTCACCCAAATGAGATGAAACCCCTCTTTGTCACTCAATATATCATGCAGGTCATGCTCATGCAACCATCATATGGTTTTGGTCTTAAAATAATGCTTTGACACAATTTGGGTAGGATGTCTGGCAATTTCAGTCTATCTGGCCTTATCCTGTCAAGATATGGTCAAATTTTCACTTTCTAGTTGAAAATAGGGTAAACCCCACCTTCTAAACACACTGGTCAACTCAAAATCCCAAAATTCCCACCAGATTAGCCTGTAGAAATCCTACGCGTAGGATGTCTCCTGGCTTAAAATTAAATTTTTTCTTGACAGAAATGCTCCTGATGCTCTGCAGCTCTATCAGAAACACTCACAGTAACTTTTAGACTTCACTTCATCTTTCGAACACACTTTTGCGTCTTTTTGCGTCTTTTACAAACTTGTGATGAATTTACTGAGCAAGTATACATGCATGAAGTGCTTTAGATCCTGAATCATGATGTCCTACTTACTCTACTCCTACTCATCATGTGAAATGGTGATAATGGTGTTTTGGTTGCTTTTTGGCCTCTCCGGACTCTCAAGCTCTCCTCTCACTGCTTCTACCACTCCAACTCCTACTCAAGAACTCAACTAATACCTAAAACTATCTTAGTCTACGTAAATCTACCTAAGTCGAAGGATCTAGGCCAGACACACGCTCCCTAGACTCCCTCTAAGACCTAGAGAGTCCTTCACCCTCTGATCCTATCTAAATGCAAAACGAGACTCTTGGAAAGCCAAAAATCCCTATCCTCAAGGACTAGTCTCAGTCACTTACCTAAGGTTTTCATCCTCGGCAGCGGCGCCAATGTTGGACAGATACGCCGCGACGGACGTCAGCACAGCGAGAACTCACCTAACAAGATTTGTCAGCTAAGGAAGAAGCTTGACCTGCAAGCGCGTGGAAGCAAGTATAAGGTGTCAACCTACACTCGACTGACTCCTAACTAATTCCTACAGAGGTCTCTACCCCATGTCTAAGTCACAGCCTTCAAGAGTGCATAAGAGGAAACTTCCTACAATGATTTCTAGAGCCGAACACCCATCAAACAATCTCGAAACACCACATAACTTGAAGGAGACCCTACTAACACCAATAGGTTGCTCTCCCTAAGGTCTATGAACCAAAACTCCAACCCAAAACACCCGGTACAAAATCACGTAGGATGTCTGGCCAAAATTTACAGGTCTCCGTTTCCAAAATCTAAAGTGCCTAATGTGTAGCTCTACTCAATGTGAACGCGTGGATATGATGCAATGCAAAATCGGACAACGTATGCTCACCAAATCACCAGATGAAGCTCGTAGAAGGAGCTCGCAAAACCGGACCATACGCCCGCAATGTAAGTATTGGTGCGTAGCTCTCGTCGGGAGCAACACGTTGCACTTCTCTGCACTCGATTCCGACCACCGGTGCACACGTAGCGTCTAGAAGATGATCTTACTCTCTCTCGTACACAGTACGCTCACTCACAGACAGTATATTTTTCAAAATGACAAAAGGTTTAAGGTCAAAAAGTGGTATATATACCTTACAATTCTCAAACCCTAAAGTTCCAAATTAACCAACTACTCAATCTAACTACCAGAACTGGGATACAATCTGGAAACTTCTATTAAGCCCCAATATTTACAAGCTGAAAAATCGGGTTTCCTCAATAAATGAATAATTACAAAAAATGATAATCTTTCGAGTAGTCAGTTTCCGTGGGGTGTGTCCAATTTTTTACACCTGCACACAATTGTTGCTTTTTCTCGACGAAGTCTATCTTTTGAAGGACAATAGCCTTGAGATGTAAATCCCAAAAATTATCCTCATATTTGTGGATAGACTCGTTGGAGAGCAACTTCAAACTCCACCATTTGGTAAGAACTTTGTCTTTTGCATCGCTTGCAAGGAATTTCTTCATGATGGAAACTTGTAGAGTTTTCCATATCTTTGGGGCTTCGTCGTTGCCACAAAGGCTAGCCCACCATTTACGAGGAGATGTTTGGAAGTGCATAACTATATGATGTAGCTTGGAGGACTCTGTGAAGCCCTCGTCTCCAAAGGCCACATCAAATTGCTCGATGAAGGCAAATACTTTATTGGTAGCACCAACGGTGCCATCATAGGTGAGAAAAGAGATACTCTTTCCTCCCTCTTTGAATTTATGGAGCTTTTGAGACCTTTGCCATGCAAGGTAAGATTTGTGATGTCCTCTCCTCTTGTATTCTCCAGGAGAATAGTTGTTGCTCTCATCAAAAGAGGAGGAAGGTGAAGAAGAAGGAGAAGAGGGTGACCTCTTTCTTGCCTTTTTCTTCCTTTGTTTCCTCTCTTCCCTTTTGGAGTGACGATTAGAAGGACTATGGGTTGACCGTTTTCTCTTGGGAAGAGTTGGCAATCATGTAGACCGGAATCTTTGTGGAGCTACATCTTCATAGTAACTTAGTGATTTGCTTCTTTATCATTCTTTGGATCCCTCCTCTCTTATGGGAGAGATTCTTCTTCTTGGAGTCTCATCAAGAGGCCTTCTAAGCTCTCTCTCCTCTTGGAGAGGAAGGGAAATCCCATAAGAACAAAGTTTTTGTGTAACTTTGGCTTGCAAAGTAGGGTTTCCCATAGCTTGTTTCAACCTAGTAACAAGATAATTAACAAACATGGGGGCATCGTCATTAGCACCTTCATGTGCAAAATCAAAGTTGGTCAATAATTATTCTACTCTCTTGGTTATCAGCCATGCTAATAAAACTTAGGTACAAATTACTTTGTGCTTTGATACGCTCAAAAACCTTAGTCGCTACTCTTCTTTACCTTTGAAAATTAGTTCTCAAGCAGCCACAACCTGTTACCAATACATGTGGTAGTGATGTGTGTGAACACACTAGGACCGCCGGGGCATTTTTTCCTCTTTAGGAGGTTTTTTCCCTCGTGCATTGTATATACACCCATCACTCTAGGGCTATCAAACTTTCCATTGCACACTAAGTAATACACTCTTTGTTGTGTTCCTTGAGCTTCCTTCATCTTCTCCAAGCTGTGTACGTTTCCCTATAACCCTAATTTCAACAATTGGTATCAGAGCAGGTCACGTCGTCCCAGGCTTAGTGGCCAGCATTGCCAGAACACCCCCGCTCGTTTTCTCATATTTCAACGAGCTTTGGCGAGCATCAAGAGGTCGACAAAAAATTTGGGGAAACTCGAAGAGCCAGGTCTGCTCAGAATTTCATTTTGGGCTCATCTGGACCTCTGTTTCCACTACAACTAGGTCTGCACAGGTACTCTCATCATTTTGTGCAGAATTTTTGTCAGTGCCAATTACTACATAACAGTTCCCATATAGTCTACTGTGGGTTGTGCTATATAGCACGTGCTGGTATCACTCAGCTTCTCCTCATTTTGGGCGGTTTTCACATCAGGTGCATGCAGTTTTCATGGTTGACAACAACATAGATGTGTTCAAGATATTTGCTATTGAGGACCTTCTGATAGAGTAAACTATATAAAGAGAAAATCCTTGTCTTGGAAAAACCTTACTTTAATACAAACTGCAAATAAAAAATGCTCCAAGGGTAGAGGTGTAAAAGCAAAGACCTCACATGAACCACTTATAGAGATATCTCTCTCTTCTTGGTCTAATTAGGTTTGAGTTGGCATGCTATGGATATGATTTTTAAAATCCAATATCAAAGCCACAAGAAATTTGCATGCGATGAATGCAAAATCTTTTGCATTTCTACTAGTGAGCTATATACTGTGAAGAAGAGAAAAAATAAGAGTTTTGTATGGCAAAGAGCCCCTATTTGAGCTGCAAGCCTTGCAAGGTGAGATCTACTGAGTGAGTTGTTTAGAAGGATCCATGTTCCTACAAGAAAATGTACGAGTCACAAAGCTTGATGATGGTCTAATAATTTTAGCAATACCAATATGACTATGAGGAGTGCGATTGAGGTAAGTTAAAATCAAGGTTTGTATATGACACACACAATTTTTGGCAGTGGATTTTGACAATGATACATATTTTATGTTTAAAATATTTAAGGCAATTTTTTTGTCCTTTTGTGATGGCAAGCTCTTTGTTGAGGACAAGAGCCTGAAAGATCCTCTACCCACCAATCCCACGATGCTACTATTTTGGACTTCCTTCTTGCATTTGCTCGCCAAACCGGATTCTCAAACCTTGCCGGGGGGGGGAAGGGGTCACTTAACAATCACGTGAGTGCAACAGGAGGGGTTATTTTTTTTCATTTTATCTCACAATTTCACATACATAAGGGTACCATAAAATGAAATTGGAAAAAAATTACCGATTGAATAGGAAAAGGGTGTATTTTATTTTCTAAAATTTCAAAGATAAGGAGTTTTAAAAATTGTCCTTGAACGAACGCGATAGACACAATATATACATAGTGACCTTTTCATCCTCAAACTAGGAGTTCAGTCAGTGCTCTCAAATATAAAACTTATTCCCTTGTTTTTGAATAATTTAAAGAAATTCATTGTGGGCTTTATTCCAAGATAGGGGCGATATTTAAACTCAATCTGCTAACACAACTTGCTCCAGTTAGGAGTAAAGCTTATAATTTTTCGGAGCGAACTTATGATGGGTGTTGAAAGAGGACAATTCATAAATAGATGTGGAAAATTTTCCACCTTTTTAAACCATCTATGAAAAATTGCATTAGATTGCCCTATCTATAGGCGCCTTTCTCTTGACCATAATGATTTATGCCTGATTATCCATATGAGCATTCAAATCATCTTCGACTTCCAGAACCCCTACTTCTTATCTAGGACAAGGCACCTTTCTCTTGACCATAATGATTTATGATGATCCATATGAGCATTCAAATCATCTTCGACTTTCAGAACCCCTACTTCTTATCTAGGACAAGGCCCACCTCTTGTTGAACCTGACATGAAGAGGCTTCATAGGAGATAGGTCCCGAGGCATTGAGTTGCCATTTTATTTTTCAACAAAGAAAGTGTTGATTCTTGAATGGATCAAAGTGAGCTCTTTAGGCTGTAGATGACATAACACTAGCAGATCTTGGTATGATTATCATTTATCTTTGTTGCTAGTAGTCCAAATGTCATCCCAACATTTGATCCCCTCCTTGAGTATTTTTTTACCATATATGTGGTAGTGATGTGTGAACACACTTAGGACCTCTAAGACACTTTTTCCCTCACTAAGAGGTCGGTCCCCCCCCCCCCCCCCCCCCCCCACGTGCATTGTATTATGCTCATCACTTTAGAGATAACTTATCTTTCTATTTGCACACAAATAAATACACTCTTTGTGTGTGCTTTGAGATTCTTCATCTTCTCCAAGCTGTGTGTGCATCCTTGCAACCCTAATTCCAACAATTATTATAAGATTGTGTCACCTCCTCCATGTACTGTCATTGCCAACACCTCTCCACCCATGATCTTAGATTTCTCTCAGCTTTTGCGAGCATCATTCAATTGACTAATGCTTTGGGATAGATAGTCGAGCTAGATGTGCTTAGATTTTTCTTTCAGGCGCATTTAAGCTTTTGTGTACACTACAAGTAGTACTGTGCATGCAATTTCATCCTCTTGTGCAAAATTTCTATCAGTACAATTTTCCAAAAAACATGTCTCTTATAGTCCTCTTTGGGTTTTGCTAAATATCACGTCTTAGTCCTACTTAATTTTTCCTATTTTGGGGTAATTTTCACAGCAGGTGCAGTCACTTGCCATGGCTGACAACGACACAGATGTTTTCAAGATGTTTTTCGTTGAGGATAAATTAGATGGGGATGACTATCCACCAATGTGGGCTTACATGATGATTCAGAATCTTGTGTCAAAGGGTGTCTAGAATGTTGTGCAGAGCCTTGATACACGTTTGCCTTTTTGTGGATATATGCTCTATTGAAAATGTTGTAGGTTCTAGCACATCTGTTGCTGCTAGAGTTGTTTTGCCTATAATTGAGCAATCTTGTTGGGATATAAGAGATGAGCAGGATCATGCATTGATTGCACTATCTATGAATCACACTATTACTCCTCACATTCACTGAAAAAAATCAACAAAATAGGCTTGGGATACTTTGGCTCATCTATATGCAAGTCGCAATGTGGCAAACATTGCATTGCTGCATAAAGAGCTGGAGTTGAAGATTATGCAAAAGGAAGATGCCATGGACACTTTTCTTACTAGTATCAAGGATATCAATGAGAAGCTCATTTTTGTAGGTGAAGTTATTTTTTACAGTTCACTTGTGCAGACTATTCTCGATGTGTTTCCAAACTCTTACCAGACCTTTGCTAGTACTTGGAAACTTATGACCGAAGGAAACCCTCAAGCTGTCAAGTCTTCTACATAGTTTACACTATTGTTAGGATATTCAAGAAAGAATAGCGCTACACAACATGCAGATGAACATGCTTTTTTTCTACTCAAAGAGGAAGTGGTAATTCTAATGTAGCCACTTCTCTAGGTTCTTCACTATGAGTGGTAGGTTACATGTGTCTAGTGCTTCTACTAGCAGCAGCTCATCTATGAATTCTTGTGAGAAAGGAAAGAAAAAGATGTGTTGCCATTATTGCAAGGCTAATGGTCAGTTGATTAAGCAATGCCCTAAGTTGAAATCCAAAGAAGCCAAGAAGAAAGAGGTTGGATCTTCAACTAGTGTAGCTATTGCAGAATACTCTATGAATGGAGATTGTGATGTTGTAGATACAAAATGTACATTTAGGCGAGCGTATTTTGTTGAGATGTCGAGCTCTACACCTTGAGCTGGCATCCACTACGGGTCTTGGCCGCTTATGGCAACTGGCGCGTTAGGTGACCGACACGGAGGATCTCTGCCAGTGATTCTACAGCTGGACTACACTTATAGTGCCAGCCTAGTACGCTTCTAGCGTGTTCACACTTAGTGACCGCATGTACATATGTGCTACTTTTCAGCTTTAGCACTTAGTCATTTTGTACTCTCTTTTCTGTAAAGAAGAAGAAGAAGCTTTCCATCTCTGTGTGCTTTGTGCTTGTCTTGTGTAGCTCTCTTGCATCCTCATTCTTTACATGGTATCAGAGCCCGGTGCAGGCAAGAGAGGCTAAGAGAGCAAGAGCATCACAATCCCTTCGTTCGCAATCCACGACCAGATGCACAAGTTTCTGAACAAGTTTTAGGGGTTTTTCGCACAAGTTTCTGAACAGGTCTCCAAAGTGCAGTATACAAAGATTTATTGTACAAGTACAGTGGTTGTATGTACGCTTGATTGTGGACACTCGTTGAGTGTAGAAAGCGTTACAGGTACCACGATAGCAGGTTCAACAGATTTGCAAGTTTTTGCAGATTGCAGCTATTTTGTCTTAGTGCTTCAAGATGTCTGACGGTTTCAGCCAGATTGTTACTGAGAAGCTTGAGAAAAATAACTACCCTGCATGGAAGTTCAGAATAACAAATTTCCTAAAAGGAAAAGGTTATTGGGACTATGTAGAAGGAGACAATGAAAAGGAACCAGAGATTCCCGAGGCAAATGCTACAGCAGAACAAAGGAAAGCTTTGAGGGACTGGCAACAAGGCCAGAGCAAAGTGATGTATTGGCTATCTATGAGCATCACAGATGGCATGATGGGCTATCTACAGGATGCTGAAACCCCCGCCATTGCATGGAGAAACTTAGGCAGAGTGTTCGAGGTGAATACCAAGGCCAGGAAGCTTCAACTAAAGTCGGAGCTAAATCAGGTTAAGAGGAACAACCTCTCAATCAATGATTATGCCTTGAAGATCAAGAGTATCATTGAGGCTCTTGGATCTATTAAAGTCTCAGTGGAAGATGATGACATTGTCCGTGCATGCTTGGATGGTCTAGGAGATGAGTATGTACATTTTAGGTCTTCCATGAATACAAGAGACGACATCCCCGTGTTCCAAGATTTGATTTCTATGCTTATTCTTGAGGAGAAGAACCTTGACACATCTTCTTCTCATGGCAGAAATAATTCTGAACAGGCCTTCTATTCTAACTCCAACAGAGGTAGAGGTAGAGGTCGTGGTCGAGGCCCAAGGGGTTGTAGGGGCCAATTTCTGGAAGGTCAATCAAATCAAAACAATACAGGTGGCAGGGGAAACCAGTCTCAAGGCAGGGGGAGTCAAAGAGGTTGTGGTGCAGGATCAAGCAGGCAGCAACATACTCCAGATAGCAGAGAATGTTGGACTTGTGGTGAAAGAGGTCACATGTCACGTGACTGTCCAAAGGGAAAAGCAAGTAGAAAGAGAGAACAGGGCAACTATGCATCTACTAGCAGAGATGCAGATGACAGCAAAAACGAGCGCATGTTTGTTATGCAGCATGTAATGAATACAATGACTGCAGAGAATTCCACCCAAGATGATGTTTGGTATGTGGATTCAGGTGCCTCTAATCACATGACGTCTCGTGGAGAGTGGTTTAGAGATATGCGCAAACCAGATGTGTCAGGCTATGTGCAGACAGGAGATGACACAGCTCACCCCATTGCTCATGTAGGGGATATACCTCTAAATACGAAGAGTGGGAAATCAAAGTACTTAGCAGATGTACTTCATGTCCCAAACATTACAAAGAATCTTGTTTCTGTTGGACAAATGGTTGAGCAGGGTTTGCAGGTTCGCTTCAATCCAAATGGCTGTTATGTAGAAGATTTCCAGAATGGCTGTAAGCTGATCACAAAGGGCAAATGTGTGGGCAGAACGTTTACGCTGAATGTAGACATGCCTGAGGTAAAAGCTGCATTATTTGCACAGGGCACAGGTGTTGTGGCTGATGTTGACATTTGGCACAAACGCATTGGCCATGTCAATGAGCAGAGATTGCGCAGCATGCAATCAAAACAGATTGTAAAAGGTTTGCCCAAATTCAAGGTGGATGGTATGCATAAAGTGTGTGCAGCATGCCAGTTTGGAAAACAGTCAAAGGGCTCATTTCCACATGAGCGCAATATATGTAAAAAGCCACTTGAGGTGGTGCACACAGATGTTTGGGGTCCAACCGATACTGCAAGTATACATGGTTGCAGGTATTATGTCTCTTTCATTGATGACCATACAAGGAAAGTATGGGTCTACTTCATGCGTAACAAAAGTGAAGTGTTTGGTCACTTTCAAGACTTCAAAGTCATGATTGAGAAGGAGACAGATATGCAAATCAAGACATTGAGGTCAGATGGAGGGGGAGAGTACTTCTCCAATGATTTTTCAGATTTTCTGCGAATGCATGGTATACACAGGCAGTTTACATGCAGATATACTCCACAGCAGAATGGGGTCGCAGAAAGGAAAAACAGGCACATTGCAGAGGTTGCACGTGCATTGATGAATGAGAAGAACATGCCTCATCATTTCTGGGCTGAAGCTATAAATACAGCTGTGTACATTATGAACAGGACACCTACAGCTGCGGTGCATGATGTAACACCTGAGGAAAAGTTTACAGGTACAAAGCCTGATTTGGCACACTTGAAAGTGTTTGGCTGCATAGCCCATGTGCATGTACCAGATGAGTTGCGTAGGAAATTGGATCCTAAAGCAGAGAAATGTATTATTGTGGGATATTCCCTTGAACAAAAGGGGTACAGGTGCTACAATCCTACTACATGAGAATTACGAGTGAGCAGAGATGTAGTCTTTGATGAGATGAGCAGCTGGTACAGTAATGCACATGGCACTATTGGGGCTGATGTAAAAGATGATGTGGTTGTACAAAATGTGAGGCCACAGTCACAGGTTTTGAGTGGACCACAAGAGCCCTCTTCTCGTGGCTCTGTTGAGAAACCATGGAATGGTAGACTACGTACGCAGGTTACTCCACCAACAGGTACAGGGAATGTATCACGAAAAGGAAAAGAAAAGGTTGATCTTGTGGCTGATGCATCATCAGGTTTTTCACATGTAGACATGGATTCAGATGGTTCTGAACAAAGTCTTGATGAGGAATTTGGAATTCTGGCTGTCAGGACACCTGGTGTAAGGAAAGTACAAGAAGATTCTAGAGGGCAAAGGAGTGACCCAGGACCGCGCAGATCTAATAGAGTCAGAAATCCAGTTCAGAGATTGACTTATGATGGGTATCTAGTGCATCACCAAGCCTACATGGCTAAGGTGATACATGATGTGGAGCCCACATGTTTTGAGGATGCAGTTGGAAATGTGCATTGGGATGATGCAATGAATGAAGAGATGGCTGCATTGGAAGCAAACGACACATGGGAGTTGGTGCCATTGCCAAGTGGCAAGAAAGCTATTGGCTGTAAATGGGTGTATAAAACCAAGCATAAGGCTGATGGTAACATTGAGCGTCACAAGGCAAGGCTGGTCGCAAAGGGTTATGCACAGACGTATGGCATAGACTATGAGGAGACCTTTGCTCCAGTGGCAAAGATGACGACTGTGAGAGCTGTCATAGCAGTGGCTGCATCTAGAGGATGGATTATGCATCAAATGGATGTAAAGAATGCCTTCTTGAATGGTGAGTTGCAAGAGGAAGTGTATATGGATCATCCACCTGGTTATGTCGATCCAGGTTACCCAGATTATGTATGTAGACTTCTCAAAGCTTTGTATGGTTTGAAGCAGGGCTCTAGAGCATGGTATGACAGGATTGCCAAGTATCTTGTCAGTATTGGTTTTAGGAGAGCTCATGCTGATCATTCACTCTATGTACGTGAGAGTGATGTGGGGATTGTGGTCATTACCATATATGTAGATGACCTTATTATTGTTGGTGACAATGCTATGGAGATTGACCATGTGAAGGGTCTTCTCAAACAGGAGTTTGAAATGAAAGATTTAGGCGAGTTGCGCTACTTTCTTGGCATTGAGGTGATCAGGACTCTAGAGGGTGTATGGCTATCACAGAGACAATATGCTTTGGACATGTTGTCAAAGTATGGTATGGCTGATTGTAAGCCAATTTCTATTCCCTTGGATGTGAATGCAAAGCTAAGTGCAGAAAAGGGTGATGTTGTTGAGGATGTCAACATGTACAGGAAGATTGTGGGTAGTCTAATCTACCTGACTATCACGAGGCCAGACTTGAGCTACACAGTAGGCTTGGAGAGTCAGTTCATGCAGCTTCCGAGGAAGCCACATTTGGATGGAGTACGACGCACACTTAGGTATGTGCAAGGTACTCTTGACTACGCATTGTTCTATGCAGCAGATGCACCATTAGCATTGTATGGGTATACAGATGCAGATTGGGCAGGTAGCATTGTTGATAGGAGATCTACGAGTGGCTTCATGTTCTCTTTTGGGAGTGCTGCTGTTACTTGGAGCAGCAAAAAGCAGCCTACGGTTGCTTTATCGAGCACAGAGGCCGAGTACAGAGGTGCAGCAGTTGCGGCGTGCGAGGTAGCTTGGCTACGCACATTACTTGAGGACTTGGGAGTGTAGGTGGACCAGCAGATTTTCATCCATTGTGACAACCTCAGCAGCATGCAGTTGGCTAGGAACCCAGTGTTCCATGCCAGGACCAAACACATAGAGGTCCATTACCACTACGTTCGAGAGCGAGTGTTGGCGGGCGACATCGACTTGGTCTACGTCAGCACAGAGGAGCAGATAGCAGATATCTTTACCAAGGCCCTCGGAGCTGAGAAGCTTCGACGTTTCCGGACTATGCTTGGACTCTGCGACATGCAGAGCTCGAGGGGGAGTGTTGAGATGTCGAGCTCTACACCTTGAGCTGGCATCCATTACGGGTCTTGGCCGCTTACGGCATTTACTCACTGGCGCGTTAGGTGACCGACACGGAGGATCTCTGCCAGTGATTCTACAGCTGGACTACACTTATAGTGCCAGCCTAGTACGCTTCTAGCGTGTTCACACTTAGTGACCGCATGTACATATGTGCTGCTTTTCAGCTTTAGCACTTAGTCATTTTGTACTCTCTTTTCTGTAAAGAAGAAGAAGAAGCTTTCCATCTCTGTGTGCTTTGTGCTTGTCTTGTGTAGCTCTCTTGCATCCTCATTCTTTACATATTTATGATCCTTCTCTCCATGATGCATGTATGTCAGTTGCTACAGAGTTGCATGCCTAGTACTTTGATATTGGTGGCACAAAGCACATTCTTTGCATCATGACTTGTTTAGGTGTCTCTCTCAATGCTATCCTTCACAAAAATCTGACCACTTGTGCCAACAATGCCTCTAATCTAGTGAAGGGAGTTGAAAATATTTGTGACAACTACTACGAATGGAATTTCTTTCACACTTGTTTATCCACTTTATGTACCAAGGATAAAAACAAACCTTTTGTCTCTATCTGCACTCGCAAGACTTGGTCTTATTATCAAATTTGTGGATGATAGATGTATAGTTTATGCTCTGAGTTTTGGTGATAAAATTGTAGCATCTGGTTGTATAATCTCACTTTGTATGACAAGTATGGGAAATTGCAAATGCAATTGTGGATTCAAAGGATGTTTCAGATGCAAAACTTTGGTATGTACATTTTGGAAATTTGAATTTTTCCAGTTTGCTGGGTTTGCAAAAATCTAATTTGATTGCTTCTTTGCCACCTCTTGAAGCACCTTCTAAGCATGTTTGTGAAAGTTTTATTTTGGGTAAAATATGGCATTCAAAGTTTCCAAAGGATGATGGTTCGATAAGGGCTACATACATGTTACAACTTGTGCAAAGTGATGTTTGTGGGCTTATGCAAACTTCATCATTGGGTGGTTACTTGCATTTCATGAATTTGATTGTTGATTACTCCACACATGCATGGGTGTATTTGCTTAAAGCTGAGTTTGAAGTGTTCATGTGCTTCAAGGAATTTCTAGCTATGACTAAAAATGTCTCAAAATGTACTATGGGCACCCTCCGTTCATATCGAGGGGGGGAGTTTATGTATCACAAATTCAATGCATTTTTCGCTTGTCACGGGATAAAAGACCATTGTACAAAACTGTGTACACCTTAGCAAAATGGTGTTGCTGAGAGGAAAAATCGGTCACTTATGGGGACGATGCAATTTATGGTCAAGAGTCAAGCTTTACCACATTTGTTTTGGCTTGACGCTATCATGTGTGCTACCTATGTACTTAACAAGTGTCCTACTAAAGCTTTAAAATTGAAGCATCCTTATGAAGAATGGCATGATAGGAAGACATCTATTGATCACAAGCATGTTTTTGGTTGTTTAGTTTATGTTTTGGTGCCACAAAATCAGCACAAAAAATTGGAAGATAAGGCTATTAAATGCATTTTTGCTAGCTATAGTTCTAAAAGCAAAGGTTACAAGTTATACCATCCACACAAAAAAAGTATCTTAGTTTCACTAGATGTTGCATTTGTGGAAGATTCTTTTCAGCCTTTGTTAATATGTACTAGAGATAGTAATGTAAGCTCATAGGACATTTAATTCAAATATTGGATGGCTGCAATGCAATCAGAATATGATGCACTTATAGAAAATGAAATATGGAATTTATGTAATTTTCCTCCTAGAAAAAAGTTATTGGTACGAAGTGGGTTCACAAGTCAAAACGTAAGCCGGATAGTGAGATCGATTGCTATTGTTGCAAAAGGTTATGCATAGCAAAAAGGAATTGACTATAAAGAGACTTTTTCTCCCACTTGTCGTATGACTACTATTCATCTTCTATGTGCATTGGCAGCGCACTTTGTATGGAGTTTATATCAAATTGACATCATTATTGCTTTTGTGATTGAGTGGTGATATATGTAATGCATACTCACAACTTTCTCAAGTAAGGACAAGAAAAGAAAGTGTACACTTTCAGGAAAGCTGCATTGAAGTAGTCTCCTCATTCTTGGTATGAGAAAACTGACACTCATTTGGCTAAACAAGGATTTTGTAGCAGTCCAATTGAAAGCACTTTGCATGTCAAACGTGAGGGTGATGTATATCTCATCATCGTTTTATATGTAGATGATTTGTTGATTACTAGTCCGAATGAGACACACGTTGTTGACTTTAAGTATGGATTGAATGCTACTTTCAGGATGAAAGACTTGGGGCTTTTGCATCCTTACTTGGGCATACAATTTAAGCAATGTATGGAGGTATTTCTTTGTGTCAATCAAGCCTACATAGAGAAATTATTATGTAAGTTTGGACTTGAAGACTGCAAACCTGTTGCTACTCCAATGGAAACCTGTTTGAAATTGAGACTTCATGGTAATGGAGATCTTGCATATACCACTCTTTCTTAGATTTCTTATTTAAGTATGCAATAAAAGGCCGGATATTCAATTTGCAGTCTCACAAGTCAACACATGTATGCATAGCCTAGGGTCTAAGCATTGGCAAGATGTTAAAAGGATCTTTTGCTGCTTGAGTGGCACTTTACATCTTGGGTTGTTTTATCCCAAGAGATGGGATCATTTTGCCAAATCTGCATGCTTTCTTTGGACTTAGATAGGCCTAGATTTTATGTCTCACAAATGTCCACAAGTGTTTTTTTGTTTCATGATTGGCAGTTCATGTATATCATGGTTGAGCAAGAAGCAATCTAGTGTGGCCACTTCCAATTGTGACATTGAGTATAGGGATAACTTCATAGCTACGATTGAGTGTGTATGGTTCATATGTATTATAGATGATTTGTGTGTTGGAAAAGACATTGACAATATCATTCACACTAATAGTCAAAGCACATTGGTAGTTGCGAAGAACCCAAATTTTCATGCGCGCACAAAGCACATTGAAGTGCAGTATCACAATGTTAGGAAGAGACTCTCAACATGAGAGATCAGCTTGGCTTATGTGTCGACATAGGACAACCTTGTAAATCTGTTCACAAAGGCATTGTATTGTGGGAAGTTTGAAGCTTTTGCAAAGCTTTGGGCTTGCTTCCCTTTGTGGATTGATCACGATTCATGTCCTTAGGGCATGACACTTCCCTATACACTATGTGACAACTCTCATTCATCCCAAGTGGGATTTGCTACCATATATATGTTAGTGATGTGTGTGAATACACTTAGGACAGTGGGGGACACTTTGTTCCTCACTAGGAGGTTTTTTTCCCCGTCCATTATGTATGCACCCATCAGTCTAGGGCTAACTTATCTTTCTATTTGTGCACAAAGAAATACACTCTCTGTTGTGTGCCTTGAGCTTCTTCAACTTCTCCAAGATGTGTGTGCGTCCTTGCAACCCTAAATCCGATAGATTCTAAGAGAAACTTGCTATTGGTGGTTTAGAATGTGTAGAAGAGGTGACATAGGGAGTCAACTTGAGGTACAAGGAATGAGATTATTTAGTCCCATTTGGTAATGATACTACATCTATACATTATCCAAGCTTCCCAAAGAGATCATAACATGTTTGGGCTTAGTCATAAAGAAAATGGTGTTCTAGGGAAGATTTGTCCAACCCCTATGATCTTCCACAGAGAAGAGAAAGAGGTGACAAAAGATCAGCAGTGCCTCATAGGGAAATTGAATGGCTCTAACCATAAGTTTGACTGAAAGGTTGTACGCCAATTGTGAGGCCCATTACAAGATATTTCAGATGCCTAGGCTGCCTTTTTCTTTGGGAAGGTGGTAGACTTTCCCTTTGAATTTTACAACACCTCTCTTTTAGGGGACCCCAGCCTAGAGGAAGTTCTTGCAGGATTTAGTGACATCCTTTAGATGCCTATGTGGGGTACACTGACAAGATAAGAAAAATAAAACATAGATTAATATGAAGTGGTTAATCACAATCACACAACCAACTAATGACATTTGAAGTCTTGTTCACCAAGTCAATGTCTTGTGAAACTGTGAGACTACCCAGTCCCATCTTTGTTTCAAAAAGATATTGAACCAAGGGGAATGTTGAGAAGAATGAATTCTTCACCATCTTTAATGACCTTCCATATTTGTTTTGAGAGCCATTGGGGATGGAAGAGATGGACAAGTGAATATCAATTTTGGAATGATTTACTTAGACCTAGAAGCAGTACAAAAAGTATCTTTCTTTTGACTAAACGATTCAACCCATCCACAACAATAGTAAATAGGAGGGGAGTTAAAGGGAAACCCTGAAGAATTAATCTTTTTATCACAAAGGCCTCAAAAAGACAGTTATTGATGGAGAGCCTCTCTCTAGCATTGCCAAAATGTGAGATGAACAATTGCAAATTAGGACCAAACCTTATGTTTCTTAGACTTTTAATGATGAACAACCCTTTAAGCCGATCATAAGTTTTATAAAAAATCAGCTTTGACAGAGAGATTGTCATAGCCAGTATCCTCAACATGCTCAATGCATTCCCATAGAGAGATTAATGCTTCCAAAATGTTTCTTCCTTCTATAAAACCTTTCTGCTTCGTAGAGATTTCTTTCATAAAAATTTGGGTGATCTAATTTTCTCTTGCTTTGGCAAAGATCTTATTAGATGTAGTGAGCATAGTTAAGGGTCTTTGGTTGGAAAGGTCCCCTTTGGTCCCCCTCTTGTGGAGCATATTGGTGTTTTATCATAAGACTCACCAGCAATGCAATGAACTCTTTCACCATAAAATCCCCCCTCAACCATAAAGGAGGGTGCCCCCAAACATATACATCTTAGCCATAAGAAAAAATGTTTGAAGCAAATGAGCACTTCAAACTTTGCCTTAAGTAGATATACACATGCGTGCCTGGAGTAATCATTAATAAAAGTCATAAAGTACAAATGATTTCTAAAAGATAAAGTGCACATTAAACCATAAATGTCACTATTATGGACGCACTACAATTTGCGAGTAGCTTGCATAGAACCATCCTTAGGTAACTTAGAATGCCACATTTTGCCCATAATACACCCTTCACATACATGTTTCAATGGTTAACTTGTTCTTACATAATAACCGAACACAATATTTCAATCGACATTTGCAACAAGAAAATTGTTGCTTCATGTATGCCCAAAGTCGGCAGATCTGCCCATCCAAATTTTGTCCTCAACAGACACCATGTCAGCCAGGGGCATTGACAACACCTTGACACAAATGTTGATCGTGTAGAGGAAAAACTACACAAAACCAACCTTTTCTATATAGCACAACCCACAAAAGACCAAAAAGAAAAAGTAATCTACGTTCTCAAAATCTTGAATAGTGAAAATGGCAATGAGAATGAGACTAGAGAGGTTGCTTTGTATGCTAGTGACGGTGATGTCACATTTACCTCTATTATTACTCTTAATTTTATGTTTGATAGACATGCCACTTGCTCTCGATGGCTGCTTGATGAGTATGTAATGTTTCACATCACATCATGTCATGAGTGGTTTAGCACTTTTGCTAGTGGGAGCCTTGGTCATGTACATCTAGCCAAATGATTAGCATATTACATAGAGGGTACAAGAGATGTATGCTTGTACTTACCTAATGGTGCATCTTATATGCTACATCATGTGCATTATGTTCCTAAGATTCCACAGAGCTTGATCTCAATGAGATGCTTTAGAGACAATGGATGTCAACTGATTAGAAAGTAATTTTTCTAAATGCATTGTGGTTCACTAGTCATTGCAAGAGGATCCAAGATAGGCTTAGTCTACCATATGCATGTATCTGAGGTGCAAGATGGAATAGTCTTGATTACATTATAGTCATGTCAGTGAGAATTAGACACATATCTTTCACAGATGAGCTCCAAAGTGTTGTGCATGACATGTCTGTAGATGAAAAAATAGAGTAGCCATGCTCTAGCGAGACACATTAGATTGATCCTCTTAGGACAGAGATGCCTCCTACCACAAAGATGAGCAATATGCTTTGAACAATAATCACATTATACATTTATAATAGCTTCTACCTCTACCTATTCCTCTGCCTCTAAAGGAATTGCCTCTGCTACCATTAGAGAAGTGGTTATCCTTATGAAATGTTGATCATTGTTGTCGTGGGTCTAATGTCTTTTCTTCCTCTTTGAATTTTGATCCTTCCTCTTTCTCTTTTTGTGAAGAGAGCACTTGTAGGAGTATTTATAGAACTTCCTCCATCTTGAATTATCTTCATGGCTGCTTTTCTTTGGCCTTCATGTCTAATAATTTATTCCATCTCATCCATTAATTACTTCTCCCTCAAAATAATGAGGTGGTAGACTAGAGCTTGAGACTAGAGCTTCATAGCACTTTTTCAATCCATGTTGTAGATACTACATTGTCATTGATGGAAATTAGTCATTGGATGTACATCCTTCAATCTTTTAATGAATTTTCTTGCATCCCTTGGTTCCTATCTGTGCTTGTGAGTTCATCTCTCAAGTCAATTTAACTTGATGTACTCTTTGACCCCTAGATGTTCCTCTTTTTTACGAGAAAAGTACATCACAAATTTTTTTCTTGATATGCACTTTGACTTATGGGTGTTCTTCTTTCTAAAGAGTCTTCACATCCACTAGCTACGGATTTCATCTTAAAAACTGAGCTTCGCATATGGACCATTTGTGTGATTCCACTTGGATATTTTGATCTTCACCTAGTCTCTCATTGTACACCACCTCCTAGCAATCTCAAAAGAAAAGATGTGAATCCATCTTCACTTTCCATGTTGCATAGTTATTATCGATGATATTTTCATCTCCCTCCAAGTGTAAGTTGTGTAAGCTTGGTATGGCAGGGGATCAACCATGAGAAACTTATTGTAGCACGTAAGTGCAGGAGAGAGGGGTTTGTCAAAGGGTTAGATAAGTATATAAGTTAGGGCTAGGTCCCTAATAATTTACTCTTAAGTAGGGGGTGAGATATAAGTCTCACTCAAAAGAGTGGGAAGGGGAATGACAAGAGATAGAGATGTGTCAAAAAGAGAAAAAAATATATTTTCTTTATGAAATCTATCAATAATTTATATATCCATTGACATATATAAATACAAAGTTTGATAAAGATACCATGCACCAACATTTCTAGCACAAGATTTTTAATCTGTATTTGATGTCAATTGAAAGTTTCTCTTTGATACTACAAGACCTAGACCCTTTGCACATAAATCAAACCAAATTTATGCATACTTGCACACTGTCATCGAGGACTACAAAATGAGTAATTCCTTATTATTGTTATTTCTCATGACGTTAGGGGTGATAATATCACCAAGATATATTGACATAAAATAATCATAAAAAAGAGTTTTACTAGACAATAAATTTAGGCATAGTGTGTTTTCAAAGAACCATACAAAACCTTCTATGTAAGATAGGCATATATTCAATTTTTTTTCATTACAAATCTTATAAGTGTGATAAGGGGGGTCATAATTACCGTATACTAATTGTAAATAGGGGGGTTTTAAGAATCTCTACTCATAGGTGGCATGTAATTGTTTATAAAGAGTAAATACCCCGGTCTTGGTGCCATCTTCACTACCAACCTTTAGCCCATAAGTGTCTTGTAGCTCCACAAAAATCCTTGTTGCTAGGCTAAAGGGTTTACCTTCGATTGCCTCAGTATGATATTGTGGTTGTTTCTTTACTTTGTTTGCTATTTCATTATATATGGTCAACTCAGCACTTACAATTGTTGACATCACACCCACATCGAGATGTGTTGTGTGCTTCCTTCTTGAACTGGAAAATTTGGACATGTTTTGAAGGACCTTTTAGAGTAGAGAGAGAAAGAAGACAAGCTCTAACGAGAAAAAGGCCAATGCTAGAGTTAAATGTGTTTGCATAAGTTTGTTTTTCTTCGTCAATAAACTTAAAAACTATTAATGAGCGATCTTTGTATGTCACTTTTTTGTGAGTTTAATTTTACTCACATTAAATTAGTTGTCAAAATTATTAAACCTAAAAATCAACTAGGGGATGATCTAGATGCCAAACTTCATGTATTCAAAATTGACACCACAAATGCATTTAGAATGCCCAAAACCTTAAGATTGACTTTTTATTTTCCTTTTTCTGACAACTTTCGACGCTTGTGCAATTTGACACACCTCTCTTTGAGACTTTTTTCCTATAAATTTGAAGATTTTATGACTAATTGGTTGGGATAGAGCTACAAGAAATCACACAAAGAGGAGAAGATGAAGGAGAAGCTCAAGGCCACACAAGCACGAGAAGTAGTATTACATTGAGCGTGTTGATACAAAGATAAGGCTTGCACTAAGTGTGGGTCTATATATAGGCCAAGGAATAGCCCTCTGTGTGAGGGAAGGTGCCTTAGTGAACCTTAGTATGTTCACACACATCATTACCAAATATGGTAAGTGTAATGGAAATGGACTAGGAACATTAAGAATAGCAGAATTAAGAGAGCTGTAGTAAGCATTTTTATGAGACTACTTTGAGAAAATAGAGGGTGAACTTGATTAGAGGTAGCAACATGACCATTATACTTAATTAACTCCCGTTTGGTGAGTTCTTTGCACCTATGGGTTCATGGCAAGTAGGACTACACATTAGGATCATATGCCACAAAAAATGGTAAGTTTTATTTTGCTGCCCGTCTTTAAACGCGATTGTCTCAAGAGGTAGTTGGAGGTGGGTTATCAAGTCACAGTCCATAGGATATTGATCTCATGGTAAGGAGAGTATATCTTGTGAGTTTTGGTGACATTTCAAATGCATTTGACCTAGATTCGGATAGCATTAGCATCATAGGTTGGATTGCTTTCACTAGTGCGTTCTAGGATTTGATTTCCTTGATTAGAGATTGTCTTAGAAGTTCGATAAGTAGTTTCACAATCATCTTCTTGTTTTCATGTGACTACGGGTTAAGCTTCGCCCTCGGCCGACGTAGAGTTGTTGGTTTTGTTCTCTCTATGCTAGCGTCCGCTCGCGACGTACCCACCAACATTGGCGCCGCTGCCGAAGAATGAAGCCCTAGGTAGGTGACCTTAGACTAATCCTATGAGGTGAGAGTTCCTCTGGTGTTCTAAAGTATTCTTTCTATCTTAATTTAGTTAGGACCTACAGAGAGGTACTAGGAAGCGTGTGTCTTGCCTTGCATGTTGAGGGTTTTGGTTTAGAATTGTATTGGTTTGGGAGCTTGAGTAGTTGAGGAGGTGATAAAAGCATTGGCTAGTCCATGTGTGTTAGTTAAGTGCTTATCTACTCACAATTGCAAAAGCCAGATTTTTATGTTTAGGAGTAGCTTTAGGTAGGTGGATTGATCTTGATCTAGAGCTGTCCATCAATGAAAGTTTGCTCGAGTTGATTGGTTGCATTGAAATCTTGAAAAAAGAGTGATTCTTAGCTGAAACAGTGCAAAACAAGGTTCATAACAATGTTTTGCATGACAGAGGATTGCTGAGGGCAAAAGAAGACATCGGAAAGGGCCCTCCATATCAAAATCTGAATTCTGTAAAAAAAGACTTCATATGCGTATAAAGTATCTAGAGCTCAAAAGGGATCAAACTTGTGGAAACTGACTATACCAGAGTGTTCAAATGAGTAGTTATACCCTAGGAACACCTTGAGTGGGGAGTTTTGGCATAGATATGGGGACGAAAAGCCAAAAGGCACTCCGGAGTGGTTGTAGCAGGAAAAACCAAAAAAACAAGAAACTTGTGCTTGTAAGCACTTTTAAGCTTTAAATTTTGATGTGAACACATGTACATGATACTGATAAGTAGGGGAACTTAAGGTAGAAACAGATCTGAATTCTGAGATAGGAGACTTCATACACGTATGAAGTCTCCACGTGTATGAAGTCTCCAAGGTAGATTTGGGAAATATCCTGTATGTTGTCAGCACTAAGCCATTTGGGAGGGTTATATAAGCTTGACTACAAGAATTCATACCATTTGGTCAGGTAACTTTACATATGGAGAGAATTTTGCAAATTCTAAACATAAACAAAGAAAAGTGGTGAATTGGTGAGTCACTGGCATCAAAACTTGATTTTGATCACATATGCTTGGAGTACACACAAAAGAGAACAGTGGGCTGAGGTTTAAGTTCATTCTGGTCAAATAGACTTCATACGCGTATAAAGTCTTGCAGCCTAGAATAGACTCAAATTGTACAAAGGTATATGTCCAAAGTTTCCTAAATCCTTGGGGAAGTCCATAACTCATATTTTACTGCATTTGGACCAAAACTGAGATTAAAAAGACCAAGAAACAATACAAACACTCTACATACTCCTTTTTGGCCACAACTTGAACAAACTTGATTCCAAACTCAAGTCAGAGAATATCTGTGAAGTCCCTGAGTGTTGGGCTACCTTTGGAGCAAGTTTCATGTCAATTGGCCATTAAAGAATTTATACGCGTATAAAGTGTTTTTTTGATGCTATTGACCATTATTTGAACTTAAGACCATACAGGGAGTGTCAACACACAACTATAAGCACAAACCTACAAAAATCTAGTCAAGCTGGTTAAAAAGACCATACGCATATAAAGTCTTTTTGACCCTGTTGACGTCCAAAGTTGAACTGGGGCATATCATTGCATTCTAAGGGATCTTACAAGCCAATAGCCAAGATTACACTCAAGTTGGAAATAATTTGAGTCTGTAAGTGCAAAAAAATAAAAAATAAATCCAAAATCAATCTGCATCAGATTGTAACTCACACTAAAGTGGTCCAATTTCCATTTTGAAAGTCTCTATGAGTTACATGAATGGTAGAGAATATCTGGTGAAGAAATAATAGTCTTTATACGCGTATAAAGTTTGACAGCCAAATTTTAGAGTAGACTGAGTAGCTTGAGCCTGCCAGGTAATCCACTTAGCTCTCACAACACATTTTGCTAGTCCATTCAGTGATAATAACATATACGGGGGTTCAACCCTTCCAATGGAAATTTTGGATGGGAAATACTTGCATGTTCTTCCTAATCAAGGCTGAATGTTACTAAAAGAGAACCACCATTGACAAAGATTTGTAGAGTATAAAGTTTTGTACAGATAGCCAACAACAAAGTCCAGCAATTCTAGACTAATCGGAAGGGCAATCATTCAACCAATTGGAGAGCTAAAATATCCAGAGTAAGACATGCCAGAGCTAACTCTAAAGGTAAAAGGTTTGGATTTGTAGTGGTGTGTTAAGGGATTGATGTATTTGAGATCAAGAAGAAACTTTAAAGAGACCAAAAATCACAAGGAGATCAGGTCAACATAGTGTCTATGGAAGAGAATGTGACCCAAGCTAGAATAGATCCACTAGCACCAATCATAGAAGACGGTAGTGAAACCGACACCTCCTCTGAACAATCCTTTTATCTTATGGCGGACCGGAACAACGCGGTTAGCTAACCAATCCAGGGAGAAGGAGGGAGAACCTCTAGAAACCCTCCTTGGACATTAAGTTTTACAACCCTTTACTTAGAAGGACCAAATACCCATGGGGATTTGTTCTATGCTAATGAAAGGGTTAGAAAAAGCATATGTATTGAGGAAAAACCAATAGAAGGAGTGGATACCCTTCTAGCGTATGATGATGGGGATAGATTCCGTGATGAGGAGGAACACATTACCTCATAGTTAAGGATCCAGAGAACTACAACAAGTATGGGGATAATGTGGTAAAGGGGAAGATGGTTTCTGAAATCACCGAAATACCTCCTCTAATAGACCATCTAATGCCACCTTGGTGTTTGACAAGAAGGTGACTAAGGTTGCGACTAGCTAAGGAGTGGTAGGAATCTACGAATACCTGAATGGGAGAGTCAAGACATATTTTCGATGTCTAGCACCATTTGCCTTTGAGCTAGGCACAAAAAAGACTCTGTACTTATTCTCATATGAATCAGGTGAGGGGAGTCTCATACTATATGTTGACAACTATGGACGGGAGTATACACCAATAGAAAAAGCAGAGGTAGCAAGATTGATAGCCACTAGGGTAATTCCAATATAACTCGCTGTCACTCAAGGACTAAAACCTACCCCCAGTAAGTCTACTAATCCCTTTGAGGAAATGGAGGATGAGACTTGAATCCCAGCCAGGGAAGCTGGAATGGTAGAAATACCAGTTTTTCCTTCATATCTCAATGCAAATCCAGAAACGTTGCAATCATGGTTGCGACCCACAGTGACGAGGGAACAATATTTCTATAGAGGCGAAGTCCCAATTACAAATAGTTCATATGTGAGTCCTATAGTCTCACCCATGCCCACTTACTCTTATTCTTATCCCAAGGAAAGCAAGGGGCCAATCACGATACCAACCACAACAAGATTCCCCTATGTGGAGAGAATCAAGACAGAAAGAGGGTTTGTAATGGAACCACCTGTTGAAAGGTCATACAGAGGATTTAGGATGGGAGGCACAGTTGATGGAAGATTGAGACCTAAACCAGACCCTGTGAGGGGAGAGGGACGAGGAGATTCCACAATTCGACTGGTAGAACAAAGACGTGCTAGACCGTCTCAAGTCCAGAAATGGGTACACAAGAGGTATTCAGGAGAAGGGGATCCTAGAGATCATGTGGCAACATTTTGAGAGTGATCCGAGTAAAAGAGGTTAGAGACTTTGATACACAATTTGCAGGATTTAGTCTCACCTTAGAGGAAGACGCCGCCACATAGTTTGACTCTGTTGAAAGGAGAAATTTTGGGACCATCCAAGAAGTTTTTGATGAGTTTGTAAAGGAATTCTCTCAAAGGGGGATAGCCCACAATATTGTCTCTCAAATCCACAAGTTTCAACAAAAAGAGGGAGAATCTGTTAGGAAGGTAGCCCTACGGCTGAAACAATACATAAATTTTTGCCCAATGGAAGAACTACCGACTCAATGAAGAATGATGTTGATATTTATCCAAGGATTGAGAAATGTAGATCTTCAAAAAGATTTGCATATGAAGAAAAGACCCACTTTAAATGAGTTAACCAAAGAGGCTTTGTTCCTTGTAGATAATTGTGAGATCTACAGAGTTGGAGATCTAAGAGACAAAGATGATGATTCATCATCTCAACAAAGTGGGTCAAAGTTTGGGAAGACAGTACAATGAAATGAACCAGGAGTAAATCAAGAGCAATTGATAGAGGAAGTGCTAAAGAGAATTAGCCCATTTGCCAAGCCACAGGCTAAACCATTAAAGTGGTGTGCCATCAAACAAAAATGGATAGATCATGTTACTGAGGAATGCTACTACAATAATGGGTATGTGAGAGAACGATAGTATGTTTCCCAACCGCAAGTAGCACCACCTCAAGTGCCACCTGTACCTAGATATACTGTGGGGAATTTGCCAGGACTAGTTGGGATTGAACGACCATAGCTAGTTTTAGGGCAACAACAACCACCACTCCCAGGGACAAGGCCGATAGGTGTGAGATACATGCCTGCTATGGAAGAACCAGAGGAACAAGCCTTAGTACATGTCGCTGTTTACTATGAAGATTCGAGTGGAACAATGGCCTACCCAACATACAACTCACCTGAAGAGACGAGAACGTCGGAACCATGGAGTATGATCAACAATGTTTGACCACCAACCGCGGCATAGGCTACAGAAGAAAGTAGATATAGTTTGGACAAAAGAACATTTCTGTTCATAGCCAATGGAGGTTTCAATGGACCAAGACTAGCTTATCAATAGAGGGGTGCCCAAGGAGCTCCATGACAACCGTTGAGACCTTGCTATAAATGTGGGGGTGACTATCTTATGAAAGACTGTCCTCATTCGAAAATTGTACGAGTCAATGCGTATTGTCCAGATTTGCGGCATCACTCATTTGATTGCCGATTGCCCAAAAAATCCAACCAAAGTAGTGAAAGCAACCATAAACATTTTGGAGGCTATCCCTTCAAGTAGTTGTTCCGAGAATGAAATAGTAATACTTATACAGGTCATCACATGAGCTCATGCTCAAAAAGAGAAAGGGGGACTTGAAAATGAAGAACCAGTATGTAAAACACCTAGCATTGAATGGAAAAGTCAACGAAACACATGGAAAGTTAGAAAAGCACGTGTAGAAGTGAGAAAAGAAAGAGAAGAAACTGTCATAACAGAGGAATTACAGTGAACAAAAGGCAGACTGAGAAAACTTGAAAGACGAGCACTTCAAAAACCAGAAGCACCAACAGATATTGAGCTTGAGAAGAAAACAAAATCCAAAAGTGCGGGATCAAGCAGATCTGTGCTAGTGGAAAAAGTAAACGAACATCTAGAGGCACTCTTGAAAGCATATGACTCAAGGCTTAAAATCGACCAAACTCAGGAACAAAAATGGATGACATATCCCTATGCTGAGTTGGAAAAACAGAGACCGGAAATGTGTCAAAAGATGATCCAAACTACACAAACCTTACTAAAACCCACTTCAAGAAAATAGGTAGAGGAAGTAGAACTTCCAGTACCGATACCGAGGAACCCTCCAACACACGGATCAGAACGACTAATTGTTAGTACAAAAATTGAATTAAAAGCTAAACATTCAATAGAAAGACCTGGGATAGTGCTGAACACAACAGACTCCACATCATAAGGGTTTCAACCTATCACACCGGAATTGTATAAAAGCGACAAGGGATTAAATGATCTTTGGAGACAGATAAGGGAAGCCAATGATGCTAATGAACTAAGCCAAAGGGTTAAAAACAGTATGGGAGAAGATGACTTCCTTCCTCCTATTGAAGAATTTGAGGCAGGACCTCTGTTAGCAGCGGCTAACGGCTACACCAATTATGCACCAAGCTGTGGATGTGCCATAGTGCACAATATTTACTTCTCATTGTATAGGGCATGGGCTCATTTAGGAGTTCCAAAGTTGTATGAGTTTAGGCTAGAGAGCTCCCTTTATCCCATAGTTGAAGGGTTTGAGGCCCAAAGCTATAAAAGAGCCCTATGCTTAATGAGAGGTCATTCTTGAGTGGTCCTTTTGAGAACTCTCTCCCTAGAGTAGCTCTTGATGGCCTAGCCTTTGAGCTTAATGCCCATGCTTAGAAGGCTAGTGCTAATCACATATAATTAGTGTAATCCTCTCTTAATTAATCTAGTCTTCATTATGTTGTCAATCATGTTTATCTAATTTCCTTCATTGTTTTGAAGTGTTGATCTTCTCTAATCTAACTCTTACTTATGCTAAGCTACTCTGATTAGTGGAGTCCTTATCTAACTCTCTCGATTAAGCGGAGTGGGTGTACTCGTGATTGAGGGATTATAGTTGTCCTCTAATGGTGCGCTTGTGTGTGTGTAGGTTTAAGAAGCCTTGGGCTTAATTTGATTATGTGTGACTTGATTTGGACACCATGATGGGCATGGTTGGGGTGGCCGACTTGAATGCGATCTTGTGTGCTTAATCGTCAATGCATGTAATTAGAGTTGTGCTTGAGAGATTCCAAGATTAGTGTGTTTCACTTCGTTGCTTGATGTGTGTAGATGATTGCTTGAATTGATGCTTGATGTGCGATTAGCATTAGTTGATTTGGGATGATTTCTATTTGCATTGGAGGATGCACGCTCTTGAATCCTCTCAATCTTTGCATCCGATGACGCTCTCGCACATTCTTTGTGTGATGCCTCCAATCCCTAGCCGGGTCATGCTCTCTCTCTCTCTCCGGATTGATAGATTTATGGGAGACTGCCTATGCTATGGCGAGCCTCCAACATTGGCGCCGTTGTCGGGGACGGGTTGCCTACGCGAGTGGAGTTGAGGTTGCAAAAGATAACAGTAATTTGATTACCGATTTCTTGTAATTAGGTAGGATTTGATTTGTGTGTAGTGTAATTAGGTTTAATTTGATGTGTATAGAGTCATTTCACCCCAAAAACCCCTAAATTCTCTTTTGATTTTGCTAATTTTTCACTAACCTTCACTAATTTTGCATCTTGTTCATGCTATTTTCGTGCTAATTTTACTAATTCCATGCTAATTTCATGCTAATTGTGCTAACCTAACCACTAATTTTGATTTGGAATGTATGCTAAATCCCCTTAATTGAGAAGGATCATCACTCTTAATTGCTCTAATCTATGCCTAATCATGTGATTGAGTGTTGATTTTGGTCAATTTTTTGATCAATTTTGGACCGAATCGGAGTTGCACACATGTGTGTGCATGATGGAATCGTCGCGTGGAGCAAGGATTAGCTTGGATACAATCAATTGTAAGTGGATTGACCTACTCCGTTTAATTTTTGATTGATTAAGTTGATCCCATTGAGTTGCTAAATCATTGCTAGAATTAGGTGTGTGTGCCTAATTGATGGAATTTATGCCTAATCATGATTGTTCATTTATGCTTCATCTTTTATCATTTTTGGTGGCCTTTGATGATCATTACTTGTTCTTATGTTTTGCAGCTTAACATTTCTTCCTTGGACTTGCTTTCTACCATGTCACTGTGTCTTGCTTCACCGGCACACGAGGACATGCGCCAAATTAGGAAGGGGGGAGTGTTAGCAACGGCTAACGGCTACACCAATTATGCATCAAGCTGTGGATGTGCCATAGTGCACAATATTTACTTCTCATTGTATAGGGCTTGGGCTCATTTAGGAGTTCCAAAGTTGTATGAGTTTAGGCTAGAGAGCTCCCTTTATCCCATAGTTGAAGGGTTTGAGGCCCAAAGCTATAAAAGAGCCCTATGCTTAATGAGAGGTCATTCTTGAGTGGTCCTTTTGAGAACTCTCTCCCTAGAGTAGCTCTTGATGGCCTAGCCTTTGAGCTTAATGCCCATGCTTAGAAGGCTAGTGCTAATCACATATAATTAGTGTAATCCTCTCTTAATTAATCTAGTCTTCATTATGTTGTCAATCATGTTTATCTAATTTCCTTCATTGTTTTGAAGTGTTGATCTTCTCTAATCTAACTCTTACTTATGCTAAGCTACTCTGATTAGTGGAGTCCTTATCTAACTCTCTCGATTAAGCGGAGTGGGTGTACTCGTGATTGAGGGATTATAGTTGTCCTCTAATGGTGCGCTTGTGTGTGTGTAGGTTTAAGAAGCCTTGAGCTTAATTTGATTATGTGTGACTTGATTTGGACACCATGATGGGCATGGTTGGGGTGGCCGACTTGAATGCGATCTTGTGTGCTTAATCGTCAATGCATGTAATTAGAGTTGTGCTTGAGAGATTCCAAGATTAGTGTGTTTCACTTCGTTGCTTGATGTGTGTAGATGATTGCTTGAATTGATGCTTGATGTGCGATTAGCATTAGTTGATTTGGGATGATTTCTATTTGCATTGGAGGATGCACGCTCTTGAATCCTCTCAATCTTTGCATCCGATGACGCTCTCACACATTCTTTGTGTGATGCCTCCAAGCTCTGGCTGGGTCATGCTCTCTCTCTCTGGATTGATAGATTTGTGGGAGATTGCCTATGCTATGGTGAGCCTCCAACAACCTCAAGCAGATCTAGAGATGCACTCTTATAAGGGAGACAAGGGATCCGTGAAATCTTGGGATAGCCAACCTGTATCTCTGAAAACATTACCATGATATATGGGAGTGTATGAAGCAAAGTCAAATGTGAAAGTTGTACCATCACATCAACTCGCTACAAGGAAGGGTATGGACTCCCAGGGGTTGATAACACCCTTATCAACTCCAGTAACTTGTACCATTACTCTAGCATAGCGTCTCACATTAAGACCTAATATGTGAAATACGGTAGGAAAATGTCTCGAAAAATTTGGAGTAAGGGATCCGAATTCACGAATGCAAGAAGGAATCAAGGAATTAGAGAAACCCCAAGTAAACATGCAACCAGTGCCTTTAAACAAGGTAGGAGATACAAAGGGAAAGATGAAAACACCACACTCCCGGTTGAATTAGAAGGTGTTACCACCATGGATATTCTTAACTTCAGTGGAGTGGGTGTGGCCATCGCAACAAAGGATGTATGGAAGAAATGGGGAAAATCGTCTTTGAAAACCACTAGAATAAAGTTGCAACTAGCTGGCGGTTATATGGAGAGACCCATAGGAATTTTGGAGAAATTAGTTGTTAAGTCTTGTGGAATCGGGCACGAGCATACATTTGCTATAGTGGATTTTGGCAAGAAAACTAACTATGACATAATACTTGGACGACCCTTCATGAGACAATTAAAGATGGTCCAAGATTGGGGCTACAATCACACACACCTCAGACACATGGAAACTACTACACAAATAAACCTTAAAGACCATAGCTACAAACATGTCGACAGAACCCTGGTAGAAGAATTCGATTCTACCACGGTAGTAGGGTCAGAAATTCCCGATTGATTAGGTAAACCAAAGGACTTGTGGATGTGTGGGGCATCCAATTGTGGAAGCCTAAAACAAGAAGAAGGTATTCTAGATAGAGCAATCGAGGACACGGAATACATTCTAGAACCTTTTCCAAAAGAGTCCTTAGAACCTTTAGAATGGACACATATCATAGCAACCTTAGATGTGTGTGCGATTGCGAAGGGACCAACAACTAAGTTTTGTGACCAGGATGGGTATGATGTAGTTCCATATTACATGGTTGCGTTAATAGAAGAAGATGATTAGCAAATCTCAGATCAAGCAAGAAAAATCAAACATAAGCAAGAAATGAACAGAGAGTTGTTCCACGATTCTACAGTTCATCTTGAATGAGATGATGATGCAGATAATGAGTGTTCTGACGACCCTAGTGAGCTAGAGGAAACCATTAGGGAATTTCGGAGGTCATTTGGAGGGCCTTCTAAGAAAATGTATTTTTTGCACTCTCTCTCTAGAAAAAATGGCAAATAATAGAGCTGGGTCTTTCATAGTAAAAGTTCAAAAAGTGTACTTTAAGTAGAGTCCTTACTCTTCTGAACATTCGTTCGTAGTGATTGAGGGATAATCCTCTTTTCAGTTGCATTGAATGAATCTCGTCAATATGGAGGGAATGAGGCTAACATGGAGGGACGAAGGCGCAGCCACTATTCACTTTCCATTAAACCTGCACATTTGGCTAATGGCGCACTCCTCAAATGGCACAAATGTTACCCAGAAACGGGCCAAATATCACCTTCACATTGATTTGGACAATGAGTACCAACCATTGATTAAGCGCAGTAAAACAAACACACATATACCTCCCGCTTCCATAGACACGCTTAGAGCTCAGGGAGCTAAACACATAGATATCTGGATGAGAGGCTCTCTCTACCCTAAGAATCCAATGACTAATGCGTCTCCACCGTTTTTCAATCCTACAAGCTTATTGACCTTTGCTGGTGATGGAGAAAAGGGCCTTCTGGGTTATTGTAAATCGCTTACAAGAGAAGCTGAAACTTACAAGGGCATTGTCCAAGCTCAACAATGTGAGATTGTTCGCCTTTCACATTTACATTCTACAGATCAGGTTACCATTTTGCAACATAAAACAGAGGTACAAGAACTGAAAGGAAAGGTGTGAAGTTGTCAAATGAAGGACACCATCTTGGGTGGTCATATCCGAAAGAAGAAATTGCGCAATCTTGAAACATTGCAGGTTGCATTAGGAGGTCTCAAGAAAAGAATCCGAGCATTAAGGTGATGCTTCTTGGTTGGCTACATTGTCTTAGTTAAGTAATCTTTTTGTTTTTTCTTGTTATGCATTGTTTTCATGTGCCTAAATAGTGTTAGTGAAGCAAATTTTCTGTTATTTACTTATGCATTGTCTTCATGTAGAGATTCAATCTATCCTGACAAGGAAAACATTGACCCCAAAGCCAATATAGGAAAGAGATTGAAGCCACTTATAAGTAGAAGCCTGGGAGCAAATATAGTACATGACAAGAAGTTTAAGGTCCTACAACGAAATGTAGTGGACCGCTTTATTTCAGAGAACTCAGTGCCTGCAAAAGAGATACAAGTCACACTTGATTCACTTGGTGTAAGCAAAAGAGGATATTCGGCTATCCAAAAGTCTGTCTCATCCATCTTTGTTAAGAAGGGTATAAAATCCAAACTTCTACCATCAGCCTCAAGTGTTTGGAAAGAGAGGCTTCAACTTAACGAGACACAGGGAGACTATCTTGGACAGCCCTTTCATATTAAAGCAACTTACAGTGGCCATGGAGCAAACATGGCATATGATGAGTTCAATAATATTTTTATGGACCTGCGGATATTATAGAAGAGAATGGTGGAGTTTTACAACATCACATTTGAAGAGTCACGAGGGGTATTACATTTTGTGTTAAAACTGGATGAGTGTGAGCTTGTTAAAGAGAAAAAGCTAGAGCGTGTTACTATTACTTTAATGAATAGAGCCCTCTCAAAGTGTCCCAGTGATGATCCTTTATATTTTAGTGTTCAATCAGAATCTAACATATGGTGGCTTGGTGCGTTTAAGGTAAGCGAGATTCTCAGGTAAGCTCAAATGTTCACATCTACTTAAGTCTCATTTATTTAGTGTTGCAGGTAAAGAAAGAAGATCATGAGATTCTATATTGGGTGTTCCATCGAACCAATATTCCGGAGGTGATTGATCGACAGACTAACCAGGGAGAGGTACAACGTCTAGATGGAAGAGGAGACTTTCAAGTTCAGTGGCATCTTGCAGGTGACCTCAAAACATTAAAGTGCATGTATAATTGTGGAATGGGTGCAATGGCAAAGTCGCCGTGTTTGTTCTGCATGGATCCTGCAAAGGTCATGGACCCAAAGTGGTGGAGAAAAGCTCCAACACGTCACATTGAGGATCCTGCTTTTCGATCGGTTTTGAAAATACCACTTGTGAATGTCTACATTTGTACAATGCATGCCCTTTGTAGAATTGTGGAGAAATTGGTCTACTTATACATCGGGTTTGCTTGGAAGATTAAGAACTCGGTAGAACGACAAGACGCCCTGCAGTGCTTAGAAATGGTACTGTCGGATATGGGGCTTCATGGTGGCAATGTGAAAATCCAGCGGGATGAAAAGAGATCAACTGTTGAGAAGGATGTCCCATGCAAACCATCCATCGGTGGGGTGAAGGCACGGAGGTTTTTATCTAAACCCCAAGGTACAAGAGATCCGAAGCTAACAAAACATGGAAAAATATATAACACATCTTATGTTAGCAAGGTAGAGTATCAGAGCTGGAAAAAGATACATATTGCAGTCAAAGACCAAGAACCAACTACTCGTAACGCGAAGGCTGAGGTTTGGCGATCAATAGACATTCTATTTGTCATGTGCGACAAAGATGACTGGTCACAAGGTGATATGAACAAGTTCAAGGAGAATTTCAATCTTCTGAAAAAATCATTCAAGACAGCATGGACAGACAACCAGATTACTCACTACATGGTATTATCGTGTATTTCATTCTCTCTTATGTGCAAATATGTGAGTGTAAAACATTCTAACTAATCTGTTTTCATATCCAGCACATCATCTTCAATCATTTACCATATTTTATACAAAAGTATGGGAACCCGACAATATGGAATACCCAAGGGATGGAAAGTCTCATTACATGGCGAGAAATGCTTATTTCAGGCACACACGACATGGTGGCTCTCGAATCAAGGCTAACAGTTTGAGAGAACTATTTGAATGGTTCTATCGTAGAATCATTCATCGAATGCAGGCAAAAGAAGTCTTGGCAAATTCAGCAACAGCACAAGCCATCAGACATTTACAACAACAAAAAGTTAAAAGATCAATGGCATACAACAACTCCGGAGCTCGTGAAAGTCAAAGAAGGTGGAGAGAGACAATGGTGTATGTGAATCACAAGTGGAGAAAAATACTCTGAGTGGATGACATTGTACAAAATTTATGTAATACATGATCTTATACAATTGCTACTTGAAGTGTATCAAGATTTTGAAGGTTCAATTTTGTTTTTTGGCACGTCACCCTTGTAACGAATCATGAGATGTTTGCCATACTCTAAAAGTTCATCTGGGTTTTGTCTACCAAGAGCTAGTGCCATTGCTGTGTAGGTGTAGTAATACGCTGCCCGACCACGTGTATAGCCCGGGCAGTAACCAAAACAATCTCTAGCAAACACTTTGTCCACAAGAATGACTTTATCTGCACTTTTGGGCAGCACAGGTCCACCCAAGAAGCGTGATAGTGTCTTGAATGTGTAAGTTGCTATTGAACCCTCTTGTGACATGGAATTGTGAAAAAACTACTATCGGCGACTCGCAAAGCTTTGAAAGGTACTGCGCTAGGGCCGCATCCCTTCCACGATACTCTCGAGTCCGCCGCCGAAGGAAGTCATCCTTGTCAGCAATCCAAGACTGCACATATCATGTCAGAAGTGACACAAAGAGAGAGAGAGAGAGAGAGAGAGAGAGAGAGAGAGAGAGAGAGAGAGAGAGAGAGAGAGAGAGAGAGAGAGAGAGAGAGAGAGAGAGAGAGAGTTACCATGAAGCTCTCATCCTGCAGAAAGAGGTTTTCCTGCCACAGGTCTACAGATGTAGTTGATCCCTGACCTGAATGGTTAAACCAATCCTCCACTTCTTTGTTACTTGTTGATGGTCTCAGGCTTTGTCTTATTGCTTGGAAGGTGGCTTCATCAGGTAGTGTCTCCTTGTATTTTTCAGCTTTCTCAAAGCATCTTCGGAGGCATTCCATTGGATTGCTGGATGTTTCCATTGCCTCATCATCACTACTATCCTCTGAAACAAATCCACTCCTCTCCTCTTGGACTCTGGAAATAATAGCCAGGGAGAAATCCTCCCTTAAATAAAAGACACTTTGCACATCATGTAAGAAGATATAGGTCCTTTCTCCAATCCTGAAGTCAGGCACAGCAGGCAACATCATCTGAGCATGCTTCTCAGTGAAGTTACTGACATTCAATGGAAGTTTGATTTCTGTGGTTTTCACAGAGAGCATCTTACTTCTTTGTACTTCAATTGCCTCAACCTCAAGGTCGACTGTATCTTCAACCTCCTCGACTTCTTGTATATGAGTTGTCTCCTCGCATTCTTCATCTGGTGCTGCATCCCGCTCCTCTAACACCTCATCAGGATTCTGCATGAGGAATCCAAACAGGCTGTTTAGGTAAATCATAAAGCCAAAGGCTTCCTGAATGAGTTTGCATTCTTTTTGGTGCAAAGGGCAGGCTGAATGTCGGCAAGAAGGTGGTAATTCCCTATACTTCTTCAGTCCCTGTCCCTTTCCACCACAGTCATTTAAATGCAGAAGAGTCATAGTAGGCAGAACAACCCTCCCTACCTGCACCATCACTTCAAACTTATCTCTGTAGGACTGCAAGAAATTACTGTGCTGAGCTAACAGGTCTTCAATGTCAAACTTTGGATTAAACATAGAATGAACTAGATCAAACTTGTCCCCAGCACCACAAGATGCTGCAAAATCAAACAGCCTCTCATCAGTTGCAGCTTGGTCTTCCAGAGAAGACACATCCTCTTTGGCTTTACATTTAGTTGCACAGGGACTACTTTTTAGCACATCTGCATCATCTGAGAAGTCTATATTCCTCTTTCTTGTATTTTTCTTGACAAGTACTGTACAGGGTGAGGGAGCCTTGTAGGGTGAGGGATCCTCTTGCCCTGGTGACCTCTCTGATTGATCTTCACCAATTGACTTTTCTTCAGATATGTCCTGACAAAAGTCAATAGTTCTTTTGGCAGAAACATTAAGCAACTGAGCCTGCAAAGGTTGAAATCCTGGCACAAGCTCTGGGTCTGGTTTCAGCCTCTTTTGCCTACTGGACCTTAATCCTATTCATCAGGAAACATGACAAGTCTCACTCTCTCTCTCTCTCTCTCTCCATATATATATATATATATATATATATATATATATATATATATATATATATAGATATATATATATATATATATATAGATATCTGTCTCTCTCCAAAGCACAAACAAAAACACACATAGTCTCTCTCTCTCTCTCTCTCTCTCTCTCTCTCTCTCTCTCTCTCTCTCTCTCTCTCTCTCTCTCTCTTTGTATATGTCTCTTTGTACTAAAGGCGCGCAAGGACGAAAACGTGCTTTTTGCAACTGTCTACGCACGCGTTAAGTACAATTGAGAGAAAGGCGCGCAAGGACGAAAAAGTGCTTTTTGAGAGAGTCATAACCATACTATAGGCGTGCGGAGAGAGCTGCAGCCAGTGTTTGGTTGGCTCTGCGTGCCGTTAGTAACGGGGACAGAGAGGGGAGGGAGAGAGAGAATGTGTATATCTCTGTGTGTGTGTCTGTGTGTATGTGTGTATGTGTGTGTGTCTGTGTGTGTGTGTCTCTGTCTATGGAAGTATGTGTTGAGGTGTGTGTGTGTGTGTTGAACAACAGTCTGGGTTTTTCTTTGTTTACACACACACACACACACACACACAATTTGTACCAACTGTTGGAAATACAGAGAGAAAGAGTAGGAGATCACCTTTTGTCTCCTCCATTGCTTTTTGTCTGTCAAGCTGACTCTGTCTCTCTCCCTCTCTCTCTCTCTCTGAGAGTAAGGAGTCCCTCTCTCTCTCTCTCTCTCTCTCTCTCTCTCTCTCTCTCTGTCTCTCTATCACTCTCTCTCTCTCTCTGGCTCTCTCTCTCTCTCTCTCTCTCTCTCTCTCTCTCTCTCTCTCTCTCTCTATTATTGTCTCTCTTTCTCTCTCTCAAAATCACACTTATAACGGATACACACAGCGGCGCCCCACGTGTTACTATAAATTAGAGTATAATTGAATGTTGTCACACGTGCGGTCATTATTGAGACCGTATACTTTTGTACGCCATATATAGAGGTCATGAGAGAGAAAAACCACACCTCGTGAAAGAGAGTGATCGAAAGAGAGAGAGAGAGAGAGAGAGAGAGAGAGAGAGAGAGAGAGAGGGAGAGAGAGTGCAAGAGCTGTCGTCTGCGTCTCTGACAGCAAGCCGACCCATCGACATAACGAAGGTCTGCGACCTTAGGAGGTTTGGCCCTCTCTCTCTCTCCCTCTGCCTTTGCCTCTATCTCTCTCTCTCTGTTTTTGTCACAGTATCAAGCTCAGGTTTAACAAACAACACACACAAACAGTCACAAACACAACACACACACACACACGCGCACACACACACACACACACACACACACACTCACTCACAAACACACACACACACACACACACATATAAAACATACACACACACACACACACACACAGAGACACAAATATAACATACACACACACACACACACACACACACATACACACATAGAGAGACACACACACACACACATAGCCTCTCTCTCTCTCTCTCTCTCTCTATATATATATATATATATATATATATATATATATATATATATATATATATATATATATATATATATATATATATATATATATATATATATATATATAGATATATATACTAAAGGTGCGCGTAGAGAGGCATAACCGGTGTGCATGTCTCTATGTGTGCCATTAGTACTGTGCATTGACCAGTGTATGTGTGAGTGTTATAGAGAGAGGATGTAAGGCGGGGAGAAGAGAGAGAGAGAGAGAGAGTGAGTATTTCTTTTACCTTATACTAACGGCGCACGGAGGTGTTTGTTGAGGTCAAAACGTGCTCCATGCGCGCCTTTAGTAATGGGCTCTCTCACTCTCTCTCTCTCTCTCTATTTAAATATGCTAAGCTATAGAAAGGAGAGAGAGAGAGAGAGAGAGAGAGAGAGAGAGAGAGAGAGAGAGAGAGAGAGAGAGAGAGAGAGAGAGACTCCTCTTTTTGTATACAGTGAAATGGCTAGAACAAAAGCCACTGCAAGGAAGGCAGGCAAGGGACCAGGATTAGCAGCTAAAGCAAGTAGCAGATCTGCAACCCCAAAGAAAAGACCTGGAAAACCCAATAAAATTCTGAAAGGTCCAAGGGTGAAGAAGTTACAAACCTGTATGGGACTTTTCAGAGAAATCAAAAAGGCACAGAAATGTGTAGATTTATGCATACCAAAGCTGCCCTTTCAGAGGATGGTGAGGTCCATATGTGAAGAAGCTACCTAGGGCACCAAAAGGTGGAAGGTGGTGGCATTAATGGCTCTACAAGAAGCAGCAGAGGACTTCCTACTGGAGTACTTCAGTGACATGACCATTGTTGCAGCCCATGCCCACAGGGTTACTATAATGGACAAAGATAGTGAGACACTGAAAAGAATAAGGTGGAGGTATGACAAACTATTGGTCCCCAATGTCTACAGGGATAAGAAAATGAGGGAAATTTTGTTATACCCCCCTGAGCTAGTGCCACAACTCACAGTTGTAGATGTCACACATGATGTGAATACAAGAGAAAGGGCAGAGACTATTGCTCGCCAAACAGAGGACATGAGGGAAGCAGAGCTTAAGGAGAAAGCAAAAGTAGCAGTGGAGTCCCAGAGGCAAACAGAATGCAATGTGACCCTGTCCATAGAGGCAAGCAATTGAGAAACTCTACTTTCAATGAAGGATGGTTTGCTTGCAGAGATACCATTTGTAGATGGAGCCAGAAAGCTAGCTCTGGAAAAAGTGGACATTAATTTATTGCAGAATCTAGATGCTCAGATTTCAGACACAATTATCTATGCTTGTCTTAAGTAAGTGTTACTATCTTGCTAGCTTTGAAAACTCAGATAATAGGTTTGCTAACTCAGGTAAAGTCTCTGCAGCCTGATCAAAAGTCAACTCCCACTGCACACCCACACAGAGGTGTTTCTTCTTGATCCACAAATGTCAGTGATTATTAGACAAAAGAACAGTCCATCTGGGACCTTTGAGAGTTGGTTTCTCCACTGTGCTATGCTGGAAGTTACTGTCATCATCTTTCCATATGAGAACAACCATCACTGGAGTCTCATATGCCTTGATGTTGACCAACCAGCAGTGTGGGTGTTCAATTCAATAAAAGGAACCCACCCTGAAATTAGGCTGTAAGTGTTTTGTATCAGAAAGTGTTTCTTATAGATATCCATGTAAATTTGAAGCCTCATGCTAACATCTTGACATTGCTTTGTGCAGTTGTATAAAGAGGTTGTTGCTTGCCTATGGCAAGCTATGTGGAAGGTATGAACTATACAAGGCCCCAATCAAAGATGTACCTGTCCCAAATCAAACCGATGGAAATTCTTGCGGCTGGAGATGTCTTCTCCATGCAGAATATGTCCTGCAAAGCTACTTTGCATTAAAACCTTTCATGACTAAGGTACTCGTTTGGCAATGCATTCAGTTAGTTTTGGTTTAGTTTATAAAATAATTCTCACCATGTGGTCTTTCAATTTTGCAGAGTGCTTTAAAAAACTACACATATGATTATTTGCAAAGATACCGGGTAAGTTTAATACAACACCTGCTTACTATGTCTAGCCCCAGAGAGCTTGAAGATAGCGGCTTGGATGACCGCACTATTGATCTAACAATACATGACGTGCCACCACGACAAACCCCTGCATCCGATACAGTGGAATCACAACGGGCCGAGGGGGTCATATCAGCAGAAGATGAAAGAGCCGAGGATGAGGAAAGGTCAAATGAGCATATGGAAGGTGCTAGTGTACAACCAGAGGAGACAATGAAAGAGCCAAGTCATCCAGTGGAGGAGCCAAAAGAGCCTATGGCTGAAACCCAAGATGAGGAAAGCAGGCCTATAGATGAGCAAAAGGATATGGATGAGGAAAGCAGGCCTAGGGATGAGCAAACTGATATGGATCAGGCAAGGATGTATGAGGCAAGCTGGTCAACCGAGGGAGAGGAAAAGACCTTGGAGGAAACCCTGAATGAGGCAGAAAGAGCCATGGGGGAGACCCCTGATGAAGATGTGAATGATGACTATGAAGATGTGAATGATGAAGCTAACGAAGAGGAGAGCAACAACGACATCAACACTACACAGACCCAGTATGGACCCTTGCTACCTGTAGATACAGTTGTTCCGGTAATGTCTATTCAAGTATGGCAAAATATGTTCAGCTTCTAACTACTTATATGTACTTGTCAACTTTTACAGAGGTTGATTATCTTGGACGTCAATGGATTGCTGCTGATGCGGGTGCCTCTCGGTGACACAGAACCCTTTGAGGATTTGCAAATGTTTCGGATGGGAACTTGTCGAGTCGTGGTTCGTCCAGGAACCAAGGAATTTATTCAGTTTCTTCTTCCGCGCTTCAGAGTTGCCATATGGTCTTCAATGCAAAGGCAAAACTTGTCGCCACTAGTTACAATAGTTTGCAGTGTATGCGATGCTCACACGTCAGATTTTTCCTTTTTGTATGATCAAAGAAAATGCGTTACCGTTGAGGGCCACTACCACCCTAAAAAACCACACTTACCTCTTTTGTACAAACCGTTTAGCCAAATCGGTGTACCCTTTGATGCAACTAATACACTACTGATTGATGATACTCCTGAAAAGGGAGAACTAAATCCGTCGGGAACAACTATCTCACCACCTTCTTTCGAGGGGCATTCCTTCGATTTTTACCTTGAAGACATTCTGATTCCATACTTACAGAAATTGTATCTCAGTCCATTGTTCACGTACGAGTTTGTACCTTCTAATGCATTAAGATGACTCTTCTATCATGTCTTTGTCTTGTCTAACATTGAGAGAGAGAGAGAGAGAGATTTGACATGGTAAAGAAATGTATTTCAAGCACACTTTTTCACAGGGCACAATTGACAAATGAGCTCAATAAACTTCATGTATTGAAAGTCATTTATATACACTTGGGTTCACAAGAATATCTGTTACATTGACACTACTTCAACCCGACCATCCAACTCTTTGCACAAAATATCTTTTTCCCTTCGCCGCATCACCTTACGGCCAGCTAGGAAAAAGGAAAAATCTGATAGGTCCTTGTCCATTGACTCTTCAATTATGTCATGCCGCAAATGCTGAAGACTGCATAGCTCCCTTATTGTAACCACCAACAGGAGGCCATGCTCTTTATCAATCACTTCCACATCCACAGCAGGATTATCTTCCAAACCTGCAGAAACCTGGTCCATAGGAATGTACTTACCATTGAGCATTTGTGATCGCATATACCAAAACGAGAGTAACAGTGATTGGATTGCAATCATGTACTTGACAACTAGATTATCAAGCGCGACCTCGCACCGTAAACCAATCTCTTCCTTTGCATACCATCCTCTGTCAAGAAGTTTGTCACAGGATGACTGCTGAAATGACTTGCACATGAACATAGTTTTCGTAACACGGATGTTGTAGCTATGAAACAACTCTATGAAGAGTGCAACAGGGCAAAAGGTTGCAATTCTAACCAGTTTGGTGGGAATAGAGCTACATAGAGACCTTTGTATATCCTTGTAGATTTATTGCATTGCTAACACTTGGCCTAGTTTTCTTTTGAAAACATTTACATGGTGTGCACATTGGGCTTTGGTCCTTCCCTCTTGGCCGGCCGGATCTCCCTCCCTTTGGCCTTACCTTTGGCTTTGTCTACTTTGCCCTCACCTTGACTTTGCGTCCTTTGATTTTCCCCTTTGGTGCTTTGCATAGGCTCTCGGACTCTCCTTCTTGCTTTCCTTGCATGCTGCTGTGGGGCCTCTCCCTTACACGAAGGGGGGAGGCAATAGCGATGTCGCTATTGCCCCCTCCTTCCTCTTTTAAAAGTTCGGGGCCCCATGAGCCGTGGGAACCCCCAAGCCGGGCGCCACGCCATCATCGACCTCACACAAAGCGGGCGCCACCTGCCGCCCTGCCTCGCCAACTGCCGCCAAAACCGGCCAGCATCTCCACCTGTGCAGCGCCACAGGCGCCCACGCCATAGCCCACGAGCTCCAAGAGCTCTATTGCTTCACACAATACCAAGGAGGTCACGCTCTGCCCTTTATACCCCGCACTCAGTTACCATGCGCCCGCATGTGGGATGGTTACACTGCCACGTGGCGGCCCCCGGTGCCAAGGCCTTCCAAGGCTTTAAAAAAAAACTGTTTTGTGAGAGGAAGACCCCCTCTTGAGGTGCCAACTTGGACCCCCTCCCTTTCTGTGTTGACAGATCCCACTCCAGGGCTGTAAAGCCATGTCCCAAGCCCATATCCCCGGCTCCGTTCTTACACAATTTCCGCCAGTTTTTGACTTCTTTGAGCCCGCTATCCGAGGTCGCCAAAAACCAAGAAAAGTACCTGCATTATCCTCCCTAGCACCTGCTGCCAATTTCAACTTGCTGTAACTTGTTGACCAAGTACCCGATTGACATGCAGTCAATTCGTGCTAGCTCCACATGACTCACTCTATCACCGAGAACTTTGGCGAGGCTCAAAAGACACCAGATGGCACATTCCCCAATGCAGCCGAATGAGCTCAGACCCGGCCTCCAGAAAATCTTCAACTGGCCTTAACTTGCTATCCGGAGCTCCGATTCGCAATCCGAAAAGATGGGTAGGTTCCATGAATTGAGATTTACACATCTATACCTCAAGGTCCACTTGGATCACGTGTACCCAGCCGCCCTGTTCGACAAGAATCTGCAAATTACTAACGTTTTAACCTTCAATAACTTGGGCTCCGTAGCTCGGTTTGATGAACCGTGTGGACCTGCTGCTTCAGCACTTCAAGCTCTTCATTCTTGGGCCCCAAAAATGCACTTTGCATCTCCTTCACCTGCTACCCCAATTAGCCCATTATGGAGCCTTCCTTGACCTACAAGCCGCATCATGCATACACTTCCGCTGCTACCTGCCATCCCATGAATTTCCTAGCTACTTCAATCCTTTGCCATGCTTCTGCTTGCCTGTATACACTTGCCCATGCCACCTTCTAGTGTCGACATACTTTGGCTGCACCATCATTTCCCACCCCCCTGTTGAGCATTCATGCTCAGCACATAAAAGCTTTATTTCACTATATACTGCAAAACCTGGCACACACTATGAGAAAACTCAAACCATATGTACAATGTTTTATTGCCCTCTATTACCTGAACCTTTAAGTGGGCTGCCCCACCCCCTGTATAAGAATTTGATGCACCACTGGCACTAACTCCCTTTCAAAGTAGAGCTTGAGACGAAGACCATTTATCTTGTGTTTAAGAAACCGACCATCCAACCTGACTAGTGCATATGTACCATTTGGAAAAACCTGATGAACCTTGTAAGGCCCCGTCCACTTTTTCTTGAACTTCTTCTGAAAGGTGAAGGCAAGATAACTCTCGTACTTCATCACTAGATCGCCCTTCTCAATCTGCTTAGCTTGCAAATGTTGGTTGAACTTGGCTACCCTCCTTTCCCGTTGCTTCACATAAAAATCCGCCACTGCTTCATGATCCATTTTCAAAGTTTCGAGACTTGTAATTCTATCCTGCAAAATATCTTGATGAGTTTTATCAATTCCCCATAAACCTTTGAGAACCCCTAGCTGCACATGCACAGGCAGGACCACTTCCTTGCCATATACCAACTCATATGGAGTGAAGTTGGTTGCCACCTTATAAGAGGTCCTGTAGGCCCACAAACATTGATCAAGGTTAGATTCCCACTCTTCAACTTGCTAGTATATATACTTCGTGAGCATCTTAATTATCTGCCCATTCGCACTCTCCACCAAACCATTGCACTGCGGGTGGTATGGAGATGAAAATCGGTGTTGAATCCCCAATTTGTCCACCAAATCACGCACCAGCTTACTTCTGAATCCCTGTCCTCAATCCGATATAAGCACCCAAGGCACTCCAAAACGTCAACATATGCAATCAAATACAAACTGAGCAACAATATGCGCATTTACCTCTTTGACTGATTTAGCCTCGACCCATCGTGTAAGGTAGTCTATTGCCACTACCACATATTTCTTACCACTTGCAGACTTGGGCAATGGACCAATTGCATCCAAACCCCACTTTTCAAAGGCATCATGTGCAATGATAGCCCCTTGTTGCTCAGCTACCACTCTTTCACCCATCACTTGGCATTGATGGCACGTCTTGCACCAATAATGCACATCTCACACCACAGAAGGCCACCAGAAGCCACTTCTTAAGATACAAAACAAAACTTGACTCTTACCCTGATGACCGCTTTCTTCATGGCATTGCTCCAATACCATGCCGATCTCTTCTTTGTAAAGAACACGACGTAGCACTCCATCACGACCGTACACCATAAGATCCTCACCAATAAGAGTGAACCTCTTAGCCTTTTGAACAACTCTCCTTTTTGCAGTTTGGAAAGCCCGTCGGAACATTGACTTGTATTCAAGAAATCATCAATATCCTTCAAAGTCTCTCTACCTGCATAAGTGGTTGGCCCCACATACAAACTTGACACTTGTGTCTGAACACGACTGCTAGCCAAACGATGTGCTTCTTGGTTTTGTTCTCTTCTCACATGTTTGAACTGCACTGCTTCAAAAAACTTCAACAACTTCTTTATGGAAAAAAACCAATTCTTGAGAGAATCCCTCTTTACCTGCCATTGGCCCAAAAGTTGTTTGATAACCAATAGAGCGTCACCCTTTACGACCAACCTTGAAATGCCAAAGTCAATGCACTGCTTGAGCCCCAGGTGTAAGGTAAGATACTCTGCTTCATTGTTGGTATGCACCTCCTCTAAGTCGTAAGCTTTGGAAAAAATGATTGTGCCGTGCGGATCCTTAATAACCACCCCTCCACCTGCTTTCTGTGTTACTAGTCTATAAGCACCATGGAACCACATCGTGAAAGCCCCTTGCAAGTCAGGTTCCTCCTTATCCTCCTCTTGCACCACCCTTGGATAAATTGGCAAGTCAACATCCTTGTTGACTAGAATATCCGCCAAATGAGACCATCGAGTGTGATCCATTTTGAACTCAAACTCAAACTCTTGAAGCTCAATCACCCACTTCATGATTCGCTTCCCTGGCTTCAAGTGTAGCACCACTTCAGGCAAAATATTGTTTGCAGTTAGCACATAAAACTTCCGAACAACCAAATATACTTTGAACTTACTGCAAGCAAAGACCAAAGCCATAACCCATTGCTTTGCCTCCGTATAGGTAGCTTCACCTAGACTAATAACCCTGCTTTCGAAATAAATAGTCTTATAACTCCTGCCTACCTTTTGTAGTAATACTGCTTCAATAGCCACCGATCCCACCGTCATAGCAATATAAAAATCATCCTCATGATTAGGAGGACACAACGTAGGCAACTGACATAGAATACCTTTCACTTTATCAAAAGCCTCTTGAGCTTCCTCATCCCATTGAAATCCATGCACCTGTTGAGCCTTTTTCTGAAGAGGGTAAACATATTGAGACAGCATCCAAAAAAAGCGGGATAAATACTTTAACTTATGCACGAAAGAAGCCAATTTTGTTGCACTAGTTGGAGGCTCCATAAGAACCAATGCTTTCACCTTCTCTGGATCTGCTTCAATCCCGTTCTGTGATACCACATGGCCTAACAACTGAACCCTTGGTTGTGCTAACTTGCACTTCTTTGGGTTCAACTGACCTCCTTCTTCATCTAGCCTTTGAAAACACGGCCTTAACTTGGACAAATGTTCTGCCCTGGAACTATAGCAACCAATATCATCCATAAACACTCTGATGAACTTACCCAAGTAAGGCCCAAACACCTTGTTCATCCAATCTTGAAAAGTCGCATATGCATTCACCAGTCCAAAAGGCATCCTGTGATAGGCAAAGCAACCCCATGGAGAGATGAAGGTAGTCTTCAGCTGGTCCTCCAAAGCAATCTGAAAATACCTTGAAAACCCACCCATGACAGAATAGCGCTCATGTCCGGCAACCTAGTTTAAAATCTCATCTTGAAAAGGTAAAGGGTAATGGTTCCACTTGGTTGTAGCATTCAAAGGCTTATAATCTACACATACCCGCCACTTTCCATTCTTCTTCGGGGTAATGACAACAGGAGAAACCCACTCAGACTCCTTTACCGGATAAATAATACCTGCTTCAAGCAACTTATTGATCTCCTGCCATAGGGCTTCCTTTTGAATATCCCCCAACCTTTTGAGCTTCTGTGCTTTTGGCCTGTATCCTTCTTTAAGAAGAATCTGATGCTCCACTCCTCTAGCTCCCCTCAGACCCTTATATTCCTTTGCAAATAAATTAGGGTAGGATGCACATAGGTCCATGTAGCCTTCTTTCTCCTGCTTTGTTAAATCGGCACCTAGCATATCTTCCATCTCTTTAGCTTGCAAACTACAAAGCAGAACTTGCATACCTCTCTTTGCAGTGGTGGAGTCTACTGTGACCCCGAAAAAATCTGTATCCAGCTTTAATAAATCCTCATCACTCTCTTCCTCTTCGACACTAGTAGACCCTTCATCATAAGTAGACTCCGTCTCGTACTCATAACTGATACTGAAATCTCGATTTTCTCCACCTGTTGAGGGATGAAAATGACTTTCCGTGTTCTTTAGATCCAACACAATCTGTCCGCCATTCTCCCTATCTGGCAGGGTAAACACCCCGGTCCCCCAATCTTGCTTGGCTCCAATTTCTAACAGCCATGGCCTCCCCAATATAATTGGATAAGAATTCTCTCCTGCTTTCATGACAAAAAAATCAATTAAGCATTCAATTCCCATAACCTTTACCTTCACATCCTGTGCCACTCCCAGACAACAAGCTTTGGCATGATTAGCCATCCTCATTCGCACATTGGACCTGACAATAGCTTTAATGCCAATTTCCCTCATAGCCGACTCCGTGATAACACAAACTTGGGCTCCACCATCAATGTAAGCTTGAACCTGTTTCTTCTTCTCGATCAAAACGTCCACCACCAAAAGCACATCGGTTGGACTTCCCACCTTCACAGCTAGATTTTGCACCGTATGTACCTCTCCTCCCACTCGAGGAAGCCTAGTGCTGACACTGGTTGACCATTGCCTTCTTAACTTAGGGTTCAAAGCAAGCAACTGCCCAAAAGTGATGTTAGCCTTCTGGTTTTGAACATCTCTTACCAAATCATACTCCGGATTGCCTCGTCCCAATTGAAAATCCTTTTGGGTAATCCTCCGTCTTCGCCTTCTTGTGCTTGGCTCTGGTTTCTCTCTTCCTTCATTTACCTTCTCTTTCCCCTTCTTGGCTCTAGTTTCACGCTCCGCCTCAGTCTCTCTTTCACCTCGTTCTCTTTTGTTGGCCATAATGTCAACCTCCTGCCTGTCAACACCAATAATGTTAACCCTGGGTATTTCATCGTTACCTGATGGAGCCGCCTGTGCTTGATTTTCAATCTCTTGTTGACCTCATTGGCCATTAAACTGTGCCTGACCACGACCTCGACCAAAAAGAGGATACATGATTCCCCTTTCCCTTGGTGGGTGAGGGCAATCTGGAGCATAGTGACCCTCCTCACTGCAATTGTAGCACCTGCCGGGCAATTGCCTAGCTCTGCCCCTTCATGTCCTTGCTTGGCCTCTGTCCATAACACTTAAACGCGACTCTTGCATTTGTTCAGACAAATCTTGAACTGTACGTACCCACTGTTGAGACGGTTGCAGCCCCTCGATTGGTCTGATTCTCCACTTGAGCTTCTTCTCTCGGACTCGAAGTCGGATTGGGAACCATTGCCTCATATCCCAATGCACCTTGCTCGATCTTCTTCTTGATTTTACAGCTTTTAGACCGCGCAATAGCAACTGCCCCGTTGTAATTCTCCGGGCCCTCGAAATCCACCTTTTCCCGAACTTTGGAATGTAAACAAGACATAAACTTTTCCAATTTAAAATACTCACCACCATTGACCAACTGCATGGCCACTGCGAAATCTCTCCAGCATTCTTCAAAGAGGGCAGGAAAGATGATGAATTCCTCATTCACGTCCTGCTTCAAATTCTTCAACCTTGCATCCAAGTCGATAGGAGACACCTCTTTTCGAAAGACTTGCAGGAAACGGGTCCGCAACGCCGGCCACATAATTCTTGGCTCTCCCTCCATCGCATAAAACCATGTCTTTGCTTTTCCCCGCATCAAGAACGGAATCGTTTGCATCTTGCTAGCTTCATCCGGCATATGCAATGATAGCATATACAACTCGAAATTGCCCATCCACTCTTCCGGATCTCCTTCTCCAGCAAAAATTGGTTCATAACTATGTGTTGCCATCTCTCCTTGAAGGAAATAACCGCCTTTGATCAACAACAATGAGCAATCAGCTGCTCCTCAGTGGGGGCACCAAAAGATGGAGAGGGTCAATAGGGAACACACCCAACACACACAATATCTGCCTCTCTATAGCCCAGGGATTCCATAGCACCCCTAACCTCTCAAAAAACACCTTCAAACTGGCTAATTTGCAATAGAATCTCCACTTTAGCATACAAAGCAACTACCTCTCTCCTTGCACAAGAACACCCACAACACAAATGCACCCCGCACCCACACTGCTTAACTCACCCGTTCCGACTCACAAAACACGTCTAATCTGCCCTCTTGGTAGCAACCTTCAAGCTACAGGCAAACCCTCTGCAAATAATGGTTAATACACCAAGAGTGAGAGAGAAGGAGCGGGTTGGCGAGAAGCAACACCAGAGATTGGGAAAAACGGTTGGTATTATTGCATAGAGGGTAGTACAATTGATGTATGTAGCTTCAATGGCAAACTTGACACTACACAGGCTTCAAGTTTCCACTCCTACACATAGGCAAAAAGCCTATAAATTTTCACATATACAACCTTTTATAGGGATACCTCTAAGAGGCCCAAAAAAAGAAAAAAGGGTGAGTTTCTCTTGCCGTGGCCTTCACTTAGAGCTTCTTTTAGTATTTTATTGCATTGCTAACACTTGGCCTAGTTTGCTTTTGGAAACATTTACATGGTGTGCACATTGGGCTTTGGTCCTTCCCTCTTGGCCGGCCGGATCTCCCTCCCTTTGGCCTTACCTTTGGCTTTGTCCACTTTTCCCTCACCTTGACTTTGCGTCCTTTGATTTGCCCCTTTGGTGCTTTCCATAGGCTCTCAGACTCTCCTTCTTGCTTTCCATGCATGCTGCTGTGGGGCCTCTCCCTTACACGAAGGGGGGAGGCAATAGCGATGTCGCTATTGCCCCCTCCTTCCTCTTTTAAAAGTTTGGGGACCCATGGGCCGTGGGAACCCCCCAAGCCGGGCGCCACGCCATCATCGACCTCACACAAAGCGGGCGCCACCTGCCGCCCTGCCTCGCCAACTGCCGCCAAAACCGGCCAGCATCTCCGCCTGTGCAGCGCCACAGGCGCCCACACCATAGCCCACGAGCTCCAAGAGCTCTATTGCTTCACACAATACCAAGGAGTTCGCGCTCTGCCCTTTATACCCCGCACTCAGTTACCATGCGCCAGCATGTGGGATGGTTACACTGCCAGGTGGCGGCCCCCGGTGCAAGGCCTTCCAAGGCTTTTAAAAAAAACTGTTTTGTGAGAGGAAGACCCCCTCTTGGGGTGCCAACTTGGACCCCCTCCCTTTCTGTGTTGATAGATCCAACTCCAGGGCTCTAAAGCCATGTCCCAAGCCCATATCCCCGGCTCCGTTCTTACACAATTTCCACCGGTTTTTGACTTCTTTGAGCCCGCTATCCGAGGCTGCCAAAAACCAAGAAAAGTACCTGCATTATCCTCCCTAGCACCTGCTGCCAATTTCAACTTGCTGTAACTTGTTGACCAAGTACCCGATTGATGTAAGGTCTCTGACCCCAACCAAAAAGAGCACCCTTGTACCATGAAATGATCATAATGGAAAAAGTTACTATTTTTAGCAGTTTTCCGAATTCTATCAGTGCCATGATGTTTAGAATGTTATAAAGCTTCAAAATGTGAATTAAAATAATTTTAGTGAAAATTTTTCAAATATAGTAAGTTTTTGGTCACCCGACCCATCCAATTTTGACCGTCTCGAAAAACTGCACCCGTACTCCAAATTTGAAAAAATGCATTTTCGGACCCCGGGGGCTGCTAAATATGGCAGGTACTCGAGCCAGTACGCCTTAGTTAGAGCTTTCTATGTTAATTTTCGGCATCAAATTCCGACTCGTATGACCCGTTTTAGCCTAGAATCAATTTTCCCAAAATTGGACGGGGAGGCACCGGGGGCCCGAGGCTGTGTGGGAACACGTTCCAGTCCACTCCAGCTCAGCTTTAGCAGCTAGGGGGCGCCTTCTCTCTTTGTGGGAGTCCTGGGAGAGTTTCCAAGCCAGTAACTAAGTGTCAGAGCTAGTTAACCAAGCCAACTGGACACTTGGTGGGTAGGGGAACTGGACTTGCCAATGCAGAGACTCAGTGCTCCCCCAGATGCAAATAGCAAGGCTGGTCGATTTTCAGCCTGTAGGATCCTATTTAAAGGCCTGCACACACACACACACACACACACACACACACACACTCACACATGCTCACACACACATAGTGCACACACACACACACCTACACACACTTGGAAGGTGCTGTCGGAACACACACCTTTTGAAGGAGAAGCAAGGAGGGAGGTGTTGTCGAATTCTCGCCTCAAGAAGCTCGATTAGATCAGAGAATCGAGAGGATTATCAGCCCTTAATCACGATAACCACGGTCTAATTAATGCTTTCTACAAATCCTTTTCATTACCATTTAAATTTCTCGTCTATTATGCTTATTCCTAGTCGTAATTCTCTATAATCACTCTCTAAATTCTCCTTAACCATATTCTATTATGTAATCATCATCCCATAGCTGAATTATCAGCCATTCATCACTCTTAATTAATGATTATTGCACGCTTATTAGAATTTCTCTCTCTAGGTAGCATATAAATTAATCGTTAAGCTGGTAATTGTGTAGATTCATGAGAATCACTCTTTCTATCATGCATTAATATTGTAGCTGATTTAAATCCATCTCTGTTATGCATTAAGATATAATTAAGGTAAGATTAATCTGTCATTAAGTCTCTAAGAGGTGGTTTTTCTCACACCTATGCATGCGGTGATTCTGCACCCTCTAATTGCTAGGAAAGAGATTAATCGTGCTTAATTGATCTCTCTGGTAATTCCATTAGTAAAATCCTAATATTCTTAATCATGTAAGCCGAGTAATTATCTTTAGAGCCGGTTCCCATAGGATTATGTGTCATCCATAATGATTGCTATATGGAAAAATCTAAACCTCTCATGTAGCTGGCATTGTTTGATGTTGCTAATCTATCATTTGGCTTGTTATGACGCTTACGGACATTAGCTCTTTTCCCCAAGTTAATTACTTAAATTAGTGAGTTTAAAATGTCCCCGGTTAAGAGGACTCGCTTTGGTGGAGCCCACGACCACGAGGCAGGAACGAGCAAGGTGAACGGAAAAGGGAAAAGCTCCCATGGAGGAACAAATACCGGCCATCTCACGGGCCATCGACGAAGAAATGGAAGAGGTACATCATGATTTCATTCAAGTTGTTTAATTTAACATTGCACACGTTTAGTTAGGAACGAAAATATCCCCAAACATGTTGGAGAAATCCGACGGAAACCTTGGCATTGAATTCATTGTACATTAAGTTCTAAAGTAGGAAGGAAATGATTGATGGATATGCTGGTTGCAATTAGGAAAGAATGTCTGCTAGGGAAAATTTAGCTCGGCATGTTCATTCTATTTCCAATGTTGAATTAGTCATGAACCCCCTCCTGATCACAGGGGGCAGAGTTCCTGGTTAAGGGCTCTTGAATCCACGTCTGCTGGTTAAGCGGTGGATACCCACGACTGCTGGTTAAGCGGTGGGAACCCACGTCTGCTGGTTAAGCGGTGGGAATGTCCATGTCGTGCTTTCTATGCTGTGGACATACCTAGTTGTATGGGCAGCTAGGCGACAACGGGAGGAGTAAACTCTCGCTGGAGGGGGGATGTTGTACCTCCAGAACATTGGAACTTTTATGAATAAGTTTGAGTAGAATTTTTACTAGAATTCTATCTTGGTGTTGTTTGCAATACTAGTTGAAGGGTTGTATTAACGAACAATGTGATTCGGAATTAAACAAGGAATCTTTATGTTAAACAACCTTTGTGGTAGTAATTAGGTCACACAAGGAAGTGTGAGTGTGGGGGTGGAAAGTGGGGGCTTGACTCAGGTTGCCAATGCCTACGAGATGGGTGGTCCCGATTGGTCGGGAACTCTCTGTCCCCATAGTGCTTATTCAATATTAGTAATGCTCATTGCCCCTAGAGCGGGGAATTCTCGAGAGTACGTGCCTCTGAAACATGGGGAAAAAGGCACTCCAGGTTTCTCTCCTCTTGGAAGGTGGGTCTTAGGATCGCTAGATAGTTCAAGTACGCTTCCCCTGCAAGGTGGAGCTAGATCTCCCTACTAGTAGGCTCGAACTCGATTCACTTTGTGATGAGAGATCCTCCGCTAGTTGAACCCTGAACCATTTTGTTTGCTTCCGCAATAGATCTAGTGGCCACCGGGTTCACCATTAGATCCGCCATTGGAAACGGCGGGGTGGGGACCTCACAATTGACATGCCGTCAATTTGTGCTAGCTCCACATGACTCACTCTATCACCAAGAACTTTGGCGAGGCTCAAAAGACACCAGATGGCACATTCCCCAATGCAGCCGAATGAGCTCAGACCCGGCCCCCAGAAAATCTTCAACTGGCCTTAACTTGCTATCCGGAGCTCCGATTCGCAATCCGAAAAGATGGGTAGGCTCCATGAATTGAGCTTTACACATATATACCTCAAGGTCCACTTGGATCACGTGTACCCAGCCGCCCTGTTCGGCAAGAATCTGCAAATCACTAACGTTTTAACCTTCAATAACTTGGGCTCCGTAGCTCGGTTTGATGAACCGTCTGGACATGCTCCTTCAGCACTTCAAGATCTTCATTCGTGGACCCCAAAACTGCACTATGCATCTCCTTCACCTGCTACCCCAATTAGCCCATTATGGAGCCTTCCTTGGCCTATAAGCCGCATCATGCATACACTTCCGCTGCTACCTGCCATCCCATGAATTTCCTAGCTGCTTCAGTCCTTTGCCATGCTTCTGCTTGCGTGTATACACCTGCCCATGCCACCTTCTAGCGTCGACATACTTTGGCTGCACCAACGTCAAGCACATTATAAAAAATGAAGGAAAGCTCACAAGGACATAGATAACCCAATGCCAAACATTAAAAATAGAATGGAATTCTTATCTCGAATAAAGTCAAAAGACTGCATTAAAAACAAAATATCAGCTCAGTTCTCCCAAGATCTAGATCCTAAGACAAAAGATAGTCCTAGGGATGTAAAAAAACAAACTTAGAGGCTGAAGGCTTATACTAAATCCAAAAGAATGGAAATAGAATCAAAATTAGAAGAACAAAAATTGACAAAACTTGAACGTACGAAAAGGTACCAAGAGCTCAAGAAGACTCTGAGGGAAGTATGGACAACTAAAACAGACAATAGAGAGGATGAAAAAGATAATAGCGGAACAATAGGAGTGTACCATCCCATTATATAAAGTTCACAATTCAAGATAGAAAGATAGTGCTTACACAGCCCATAAGAGAGTGACGGGAGAAAGAGTCTCATGATGGGCCAGAAGATGCAAAGGAAGTAGACCTAGCACAACCTGGAGAGACACCGCAACCTGTATACATAGGAACAGACCTCAGCCGAGACGGGGAAGAGGAACTTCTTAGCCTTCTTCAAATGTATGGTCTTACAAGGACTTACAGGGAGTGGATTTGACAACATGTCAGCATACAATCCCATTAAAACCTGATGCAAAACCAAGCAGACAACGGCCTTGCACATACAATGATACCTTTGCTAAGCGTATCAAGGAAGAGATTGATAAACTGAAAGATGCAGAGTTTATCTATGAGATAGAACACACCGATTGGTTATCCCCTTGTACCCAAAAAGAATGGCAAACTCCGAGTGTGCGTCAACTTAAAAAAAGTCAATGCAGCCACAATAAGGGATAATGATCCCTTTCCAATTACGGACCACATCCTTGAACGAGTGGCAAGAAAGCATGCATATTCCTTCTTGGATGGGTTCTCTGGTTACAATCAACTTGAAATTGCACCCGAGGACCAATATAAAACGGCATTTGCCACAGAATGGGGCATATTTGCATATCGGGTCATACCATTTGGGTTAACAAATGCACCTGCCACCTTTCAATGATTGATGGCACGTGTCTTCAAGGAGTATTTGAGAAATTTCTTGGAAATCTATATGGATGACTTATGTGTACACTCTCTGCAAAGAGAGGAACATGTAGAACACCTCAAAAAAATATTCAAGAAATGTAGGACATATAGGATTTGCCTTAATTCAAAAAAATGCGTTTTCATGGTAAGACAAGGACGAATCTTAGGACATATTGTCTCGGAACATGGCCTTTCTACAGATTTGGATAAGATTAAGGTGATTATCAAAATGCCTAAGCCTATCAATGCAAAGAAAGTACAATGCTTCATAGGACATTGTGGTTATTACAGGAGGTTCATACACATGTATGCAATTATTGCACAACCACTGTATAGACTTATCGTGATCTTTGAATGGACAGATAAGTGCAAGGAATCCTTTAAGAAATTAAAAGATGCCCTTGTATCTGCCTACGAGTACCTGATTGGAAAAAATTATTTCATGTCCATATAGATGCATCTGCATTTTCTATCAAATGTATTCTGGCTCAACTAGGAGAGGGAACCATAGATTTCCCAGTTAGCTATTCTAGTCAGCAACTAAATAATATTGAAAGGAATTACACAACCATTGAGAGAGAGGGACTTGGAATGATTTATGCCGTAAAGAAATTTTGGCATTACCTCCTCGCAAATAAAGCTTGTGTTTTTCACAGACCATCAAGCCCTTTTATACCTTGTCAACAAACCATGCAATACTGCACGATTGTAAGATGGTTCATCATATTGTTAGAGTTTGACTTTACCGTAGTGGTTAAGAAGGGGAAGACACACCTTCGAGTAGAACACCTCTCTCAATTACCTAATGGAGACGATCCAGAGGGAGTGGATGATGATCTACTAGATGCATATCTCTTCAATATAGAAATGATAGGGTGAAAGCATAGAATGGTGTCTAAATACTTGGTGTCCATGGACACCAAGTATGATGCTATGGATGGCACCATAGCTGGGCGTTTAAGTCAATAGTTTTTAAAAGAATATAGGTAAGATAACTGACTTCACGACTCCACTACTCGGATTGAAAGACATGGAGTGGTTAGCACACGTAGACCTCTCCCTCTCTCTCCCTTTCTATCTCTCTCTCTCTCTCTCTCTCTCTCTCTCTCTCTCTCTCTCTCTCTCTCTCTCTCTCTCTCTCTCTCTCTCTCTCTCTCTCTCTCTCTCTCTCTCTCTCTCTCTCCTGTTCAGAATATGGATGATGGAGACTCCCTTCCTCTCGCTTTGGTTCCAGCTCATACCTCCTCATAAGCAGCAATGGAGCTTCTTGAACTCAACAATGCAACACAAATGGATTTCAGTTCACTCTTACAATCAAGAAGTTTTGTACGACTTCATTCATTTCAAACTACTGCAGACTGTTCCGGGATGGTGGACGACGGATTTTATGATGAGGCACATGGAATAGACACCATTCATACGCAGGTGTACTCCAAGAGAAAGGCTCCTCTAAATGAGGATGAAATTATTGCAGTGAGGAAGTATGAAGCACATGCTAAGCGTGAGTACAGAAAGCGATGTCGTGCAAGAAAGCAAGTACAGCCAAGCGTCAACATTGGAGTGGAAGATTGTCATAGGGAGGACATTGATGTACACACAAAGGAAGACAAGAAGCAACATACTATTCAGAATATTGTTCAGCACATTGTGATACAGTTGCATAGTTACAGGAAAGAAGATAAGAATGCAATTCTTCAAGGTGGTTTCAATGATCGAATCTTGCCATTCTGTGAAGATTTGTATCTTCCTGCAAATGGCCTTATTTCTGCACCCAAGGTCTCCTTACAGGAATTAAAGATTCCAAAATCAGCTGGTGACGAGATGTTTTTAAAACGAAGCACATTCAGCATGCTGGTGAATGGATAACTGCATGATAATGGGAGCCAAGGTAGAGGTGTTACTCTACATAAAGTGGAAAATATATTAAATGTTCATCCAAGGAATTTATATTCAACTTTGGGTAGACTTGACAGCGATCCTATGTCAAGTACGCTGAGGTTCGACTTATGCAAAAGGAAGTCTGGAAATGCTGGGTCCTTATCGGAGGAATTGAAGCAGACAATTATTACATTTTGGATAGAGCATAGTAGGGTGTCTCCAAACAAGAAAAATATTTGTCGGAAATGATTGGGCAGAAAACATAATGAAGAGCATCCCATACACTTACTTGATGAATCTCAGGTAAACATGTCTCATTCTTACAATGAATAACTCTCAAGTGAAACATCTCACTCTTATGAATAGCTACCCATTGGGTGTTATGGAGTTGTGTACATCCTACTATATGTGATATGTAGCCAAGTAATGTGTCAAGATAGTCCATTGTCTCTACCTATGCTATTATGTGTGCTATATTGCACAAGTGTAGCCCAATGTCCCTGTCTATGCTATAAGTGTGCCATGTAAAAGGACTCTATTGTAGTAAGATAGCAACATGTGTGCTATACAGTAAAAGTGTGTGTAAGAATAGCACAATGTTCTTGTCTATGATATGATGTGTGGTATGTGAAAGATCTATATTACATATTGAGAGCACTATGTGTGCCATATAGCGTTAGTGTGTGTAATAAGAGGCCAATGTCCCTATCTATGCTATTATGTCATAGTATTTCTTGTAGTATGAGTGCTATATAGCATAACTATGTGTAATAATAGCCCGATGGTCTTGTCTATGATATTATGTGTGCCATGTAGCAGGACTCTATCAGAGTATGACAACATCATTTCTGCTATATAACAGACATGTGTGTACAATATCACAATATACCTATCTATGGTATTATGTGTGCTATCAGACTTTATAATATTATGAGAGCACTATGTGTGCTACATAGCAGATGTTAGTGTAATAGTAGCATGGTATCCATGTCTATGCTATTTTGTGTGCTATGCAAAGTGTGATATGTGTAATAATAGCACAATATCCCTGCCTATGCTCTTTTGTGTGTTATGTAGAAGAACTATGTTATAATATGAGAGCACTATGTGTGCTATATAGCAGACGTGTGTGATGTGTGTGTAATAACAGCTAAAAATCCCTATCTATGCTATTATGTGTTATATAACAAAATTGAGCATGTAATGAAAGCTGAGTTATCTATCTATGCTATTATCTGTGCTATGTAGCATAGCTATATGTATTTATACCAATGCATCTGTAGCTATGCTATTATGTGTGATATATAGTAAAATGTAATTCTAATGCATTTTTTTTTCAAGTAGACAGAGTATTTCTTGAAGTTTAAAGATAGCCACCCACATGTGACGATTGGGCAAAGGTCCTTTGAGAAGCTGAAGCCTTGGTTCGTGCGAAAGTTGAAAGATTGAAATACTTGCTATTGTGTTTATCATATCAAACTGATGTATCTCAAAGATGCGTTTAATGTTATGCGCTTATCTGCTTTTGGTTTTCATGGGAGGTCATGTACATGTAAATGCAATGTTTGCAAATCAGATGGGGTGAATGCAGAATGTCTTGCTGTTGAGCACTCGTTTTCAGGGATCACGAAGTTGTGGGAATCATGCGTATGTACAAAGGCTGAGGGGGATATGTTCCATAAACACACCTGCTTGATGTGCCAATGCAAAAACTGTGGTGTGGAAAAGCTCAACCTTTGTCCACGAGAACTTGCACAGATGACAAAGACAGTTCCACTGCAAGTCTTCGAGGACATTAAAGTTCAAACTAAGCATGGTCTAAGTAAGAGAAAGATGTTGTCACTCAAACATGTGGCTTTAAGTGAGCTAACAAGGAGGATAAAAGACGACATCAGAATCGTCACCGAGCACAATTTCACTTACAGATGGCAGGCACATCAATACAGAGAATGTTTGAAGGTGTTTCCTTCAGATACCATTATATCTATAGTAGACTTTGCTGAAAATTACTCGTTCAAAGAGCAAAATGAAGTACAATCCATGCATTGGCATACAGATCAATGCACCATACTTGTTCACATAAGGTACACGCATGACAACAAAGATGATAGTATTATCAAGCATATGCATTTCTACATCTCCAATGATAGGCAACATGATACGCTATTTGTCCAACATTGTTTTCTTCTTTGTGATCAGTGGCTTAAAGACCAGGGGCTGAATTTCAAGAAGCACTGGGTGTGGTCAGATGGTGCAGCCTCGCAATTCAAGGCTGCAAGGCCATTTTACTTTGTTGCTAGATATTACCAACTAACAGGTACAGAGATGACATGGAATTTTTTTGGCTCTGGCCATGGCAAGGGGGAGCATGATGGCGCTGGCGCTGTGATAAAGAGAGCCCTTACACATGAACAACTCAAGAGTAATGGAGTTGTTCTTAGGCAAGCTGCAGACGTGGTTGCATTTTTTACGAGAACAATGTCCAATGCTACATGTAGCTCTTATGCACAATCCACTAAAGCAGGTCCTACTATAAACATGAAATTTTGGCTAGTAAAAGAGACAGAAGTGGACAAGTCTAATCTATGGGGTTGTGAGAGAGTACCAGGATCTCGATCACCCCATTACATTTCAGGCTTTTTTCGTCAGGATCCTACTTAATGAAGGACCAGGCGGCTTTCTTTTTTTGTGATGCTTGCATGAAGGGCCATTGGAGGACTTGTTCCAACAAATCATATGCAGGCAAGTGGACACATAAGGCATTGAAACCACTCTCTGAGGTAGCAAAAGAGACCGAGGTACCAGAAGATGAAGCTGTAATGTTTGAGGGATCCCAGGATATGCTGAGTGAGTATCTCATTGAAGGTGATAACTTTGCAGTCAATGCAGAAGGTGTAGAGTTCTTTCTTTTGAGATGTACAAAGAGAAAATGGATGACAGATTGCATCTTAAGAGATAAGTAGAAAAACAAATGTGATAAAAACACTTATGTTGTCACAGGGTGTTATTATCAATAGCAAGAGGGGGACCCAAATCACTACACTCTACTTGATGATAGGGGAGTTACTAACCTGTACTCTCACCTTGTTCGGGCAATCAAGTTTGACATGCCTTTGGTAGATGCTACCTCAAAGAAATATTATTTATCTCCGGAACTACATGAAACCATTTACAATGCCATGCCCTATGAAGCAGCATGATACCTATTTAACAAGCTTATATTATGTTCTATATAGCCTTCACCATTCAGTACCTCCTTACACATGTCCATTGTGCTATGTATCACATAGCACACAACCACACAGAGCACATAGCATAGAATCACACACATTTCAGATAATGAGGTTACTATTGTGAACATGTTGCACCTTGAAAAAAGTTAGCCAAGATATTTGTCGAAAACGATTGGGAAGAAAACATTATCAAGAGCATCCCATTCACTTTCTTGATGAATCTCACGTAAACATGTCTCATTCTTACAATCATCTCACTCTTATGAGTAGCTACCCATTGGGTGTTATGGAGTTGTGTACATGCGACTATATGTGATATGTAGCCAAGTAATGTGTCAAGATAGTCCATTGTCTCTACCTAGGCTATTATGTGTGCTATATTGTACAAGTGTGTGTAATAATAGCCCAATGTCCCTGTCTATGCTATAAAAGGACTCTATTGTAGTAAGATAGCAACATGTGTGCTATACAGTAAAAGTGTGTGTATCACATAGCACAATGTTCATGTCTATGATATGATGTGTGGTATGTGAAAGAGCTATATTACATATTGAGAGCACTATGTGTGCCATATAGCGTAAGTGTGTGTAATAAGAGGCCAATCTCCCTATCTATGCTATTATGTCATAGTATTTCTTGCAGTATGAGTGCTATATAGCATAACTATGTGTATAATAGCCCGATGGTCCTGTCTATGCTATTATGTGTGCCATGTAGCAGGACTCTATCAGAGTATGACAACATCATATCAGCAAAATAAAATTACATCATTCAATCATTAAGTTTAGAGAACTTTGAACAGGTCAGTTTTTGTATAGTAATCGCAAGTACATTCAGTGCGCAAAATGCTGTATACATGATTCAATAGCCACAATCAACCTTCCCTATATACTTCTCGTTGACTTCTATAGTGGCTGATGACACGAGCAGGCATAAGCATTAGGGCTGGGTGAGACTGTCCACTTGACTAACCAAGGGAACAATGTGCTAACCAGGTAAATTGGGGACTGACAAATATCTGCTGGTTCAAATGAAGCAGGACAGACCCAAGTCCCAGGAGGGTTGAGCAGACACTTGTAGAGTGTGTCATCCACCACCACTGTATTATCAGAGTTGAACTTAGGATGGTGCTTCCAAAAGTCTTTCAAACACTTGAAAAATATGGACTTTGCGTTATCTCTACATGGAGGGATCCCAGGAACTTCATGTAGACTGAAGCTCGCCTCTCTACACCCCTCTTGACCGATAATATCGAGGAAATGTTGTTTGTTCAGCCTAGGAAAGCATGCACTCAAAGCAAGTGCTAGATTGTCATGGGTCATGCAGCTCCATAGTGCAACTTGTGCTCTTTGCAGCAGTGCATGCAAAAAGATTGATGCATTGGGCTTGACCACATATTCAAATTGCATCTTTCCTGTAGCATTTGGCCCAGTGACTACCTGATACCTTGATCTTTCCCAATCACGAGTACTGCTTCTCGCTATTCCTTTGTAGAAGGAGACCTTATACCTCCTTATGAGAAGCCCATTCACATCCAGTATGATGCATAAATTGTCCCTTCTCTTCTTGTCCTCAAAAGACGCAGGAGGCAGTGGAACAATCTGTACTGGAATTACCACAAGACACAGGCTCTCTTGCCTCTCATATTCATGTCCATTTTTGGCCTCTTTATCATCATTCTTTGTACTTGCCTCATTTGTATCTGTAGCAGCCGCTCGACCCATAGGGACCTCTGGACTTTTACCTTTGATTCCCAACAGTGGGATCTATACAAAACTCAGTTGTATCATGTGCAACTGCCTCTTTCGTTTCCACAACAGCCATGAAATGTTCTCCCGTTGCCTCTCCCGATTGAGCTGCTCTGTCAGTGGGCACCTCTGTGCCTTTCCCTGCCTCATTGTTTTGCTCTATACATGCCTCACTTGTATTATGTGTATTTTCCTCTTTCATGTCCGTAGCAGCCATGAGAACTTCTCCCATTGCCTCTCCCGATTGAACTGCTCTGTCGTATGCCTCAGCTGTGTCAGCAGAAGCCGCGACATCACCATTACCCACTGCTAAGCCTATTCCAGGTACTCTCTTAGTGAGGTCCTCCTCACCCAAGCCTCCCATATCTTCAACAGCGGCATCTGTGCCCTTTGCCTCCTCTGCATCAACAATGTCATCAGCTGCATCACTTGGACAGACCACCTCAGCTTGGGCTGTGACATCACTTGCTCCCACTGCCTCACGTGTTCCAGCTTCTCTCTCAATGAGGACCTCCTCACCCATGCCTCTAGTATCCTCAACAGTGGCATTTGTACCCATAGGCACAACTGCATCAAGAAGGGCATCTATGACAGCATGAACAATACTTTCTGTTCCATCATCATTAACATTGCCATCAGCAGCAACATCTATGCTAGCATCAACTTCCATAGCATCCGCAATGTCATTTGTGCAGGCATCAACTACCGTAGCATCAACAATGGCATCTGTGCAGGCATCAAATGTGGTAGCATCATCAATGGCATGTGTGCCAGATTCAACAGTGGCATCTGTACCCATAGGCACAACTGCATCAAGAAGGGCATCTATGACAACATGAACAATAATTTCTGTTCCACCATCATTAAAATTGCCATTAGCAGCAGCATCTATGCTAGCATCAACTTCCATAGCATCCACAATGTCATTTGTGCAGGCATCAACTACCGTAGCATCAACAATGGCATTTGTGCAGGCATCAATTGTGGTAGCATCATCAATGGCATCTGTGCCAGATTCAACAGTGGCATCTGTACTCATAGACACAACTGCATGAAGAAGGGCATCTATGACAGCATGAACAATACTTTCTGTTCCACCATCATTAACATTGCCATCAGCAGCAAAATCTGTGCGAGCATCAACTTCCATATCATCCACAATGTCATTTGTGCAGGCATCAACTAGCGTAGCATCAGCAATGGCATCTGTGCAAGCATCAACTACCATAGAATCATCAATGGCATCTGTGCCAGATCCAATTGTGGTGGGGGTGGGTAATGTACCCTTTTCAAGTTTAGCACAGTCAACATCTGTATGCACATCATCATGCACAACCTGCACATCAACTGCATTAGGCACATTTGGAACAAATTCAGCAGTACTAGTAGGTGTGCAGGGATCAACTGTATCAAAAGACTCTTTTATTTTTCTTGTAACCCCCCTGGAAGCTGTAGCACCCCCTCTTGGATTCTTCATAGGATAAGACTGAGCCCGTGAACCTACAGACCCCTCAACTGTATCAAAAGACACTTTTTTTTTTGCCTGTACCCCCCCTGGAAGCTGTAGCACCCCTTCTTGGATTCTTCATAGGATAAGACTGAGCCAGTGAACCTACAGACCCCTCATCTAGAAACCCTGAAGAGAGAGTGCATCTCATGCAAGTTACTCTTTTTCCAGCTTCTTGATTATCTACGACAAGAGAAAGTAGAAACATATTACTAAACATGTACAAAAAATAAATCAAATAGTTTTCAGCTACTCGATGCAAATAATTAAGACACATGTCACTAACAAATTCCAACACTTGATTCATCAATGAGCATGGATACAATAGGGGTGCAATGGATTGCACATGCCTTCTAAAGACATCTTCTAATTGCATGAAGTTACAACAAAAACACACTCATTGCTTTGCATTTGGTTTCTTTCTCTTCCTAAATGAATCAAGAGGTATATCCATTGTGGGACTTCCACCTAAGTTCTTGGGAGTCGATTTCTTGCGCTTTGGTGTTGGCTTCTTCCCTGCTGGAGGGGGTGTTGCTTTAACCGCATCTGCAACTGCCTCATCTGATGCTTCATCTCTAGTGTCCACACTTGGTGATGCTTTGGCACTCAACGAAGAACGCAACAGCCTTCTTGGAGTTAGTTGTTGCCTAGGTGATTTGACTACAGAAGACTTTGCCATCAAGATGTCTTCAACTACTCCACGTACTGCATCCCCTACGGCAGACTCCACTTCAAGGGCTGGCTGTATCCCTCGGGTAGACTCCGCTTCAAGGCCTGGCTGCATCCCTGGGGTAATCAAGCCATTCTTCCTTGTGGAATGCATCGTCTTGTTGGAGCAAGCATGGGATGATTGTTCTACAAAGCAAGCTATTTACAAAGTCTCACTTGGAGTATCCCAAAATACACACATAAATATTGATTTTGGTACCTACCAGTGGCCTGCGTAGAGACTCTCTCTATTTTTGTCCTCAATGATTCTTGTATACAGGTCTCTGCTACGATGTTTGTACCTGCAAATGATTTCATTAAATGCAAGAGTTTAAACTACCAATGGAAAGTGGGCCTGCAATAGTAGTAGTAAATAATTGACACAGTGACTACCTGCACTTGATTCTTTCATCTCACTCTTCACCTTCAGACCAATCATATGCTTAGCTCTAGGGGGAACATACATGTTGCAATCTAGTGCAACACAATAGCCATAGTCCCTAAATACATGCGCGAAGCATAGCATATGGTACACATGGGTGCAAGGCAAGGAGAATACATCCAAGCTTCTGGCATCGAACGGGAATCCACATCCTACACAATGGTAGAACCCATTAAGTGCCACCTCGCTAATGCTCTAATTAAAATCCACAGGAGGAAAAGGCTTCATCAAACTGGCTCCCACATTATGTGAAGTCCTCTCCATGGTAACACAAAATTTAAAGTGCTCTGATTCCTGTGCTATGTTGGTCTCTACTTCTGCAAGTAGTGCCTGTGAAACAAACAAGACAACACATCTAATTTAAGTCTCAATAACCCGACAAAAGCAGATTGCTGAAAAGAATATGCAGCGTGAATCTTATCCCTTATTTGCGATACCACATATAAGACAATCACTTACTCTATATGCTATAAACACAAGCTTGATGTGGTATATGATATGCATTGTACTATACAGCACATAGCACAGTCCAAGTATAATGCACTATAAGTGCTACATAGAGTATGCACTGTAGATCATAGCAGAGAGACTTTTTAAAATACCAGATATAGCCCAAGAATTTTCTCTATATGCTATATAGCACAAGCTTGTTGGGTATATGATATGCAGTGGGCTATATGAGACATAGCACATAGCATATAGCACAAATATTGTGCTATGTAGCACATAGCAAAAATAGAGATTGTGCTATATAGCACAATTCACTATTCCACACACTCCAAGGCTATATTGTGAACATATAACACACAAAATGTGCTATTTAGCACATAGCACATAAAAAGATTGTGCTATGTAGCACATATCAATATTTAACACACACTTCAGGGCTATACTGTGAGCATATAGCATACAGGTATGCTATATAGCACATATTACACATGTCCATTGTGCTATGTATCACATAGCACATAACCACACAGAGCACATAGCATAGAATCACACACATTCCAAATAGATGAGGGTGCATTGTGAACATGTTGCACCTAGATTGAACTATAAAGCACATAGCACATAACCACACATAGCATATAACCACCCACTCCATGAATATGATGGCTATGTTGTGACCATATAGCACATATTTTGTGCTATATAGCACATAGCAAAAATAGAATATGCTCATACAGTACATAACCATACAATCCATAACACTCTAACCACATAACCACATGGAAGTGAACCACATACTCCAAAACAAAGTGAAGCACATGTAGGAGGGTATGTACCTTTGCTTTAGCCACATTGGCTTCTAATTCAGCAACGTTCTCTCTAGTAGTGCTCGAGAACTGTCCAATCAAATCAATCAGGCATTGTCGAGCTACAGAGTCTTGCACGCAATCAATCTCCGTTTGCAACTTTATGGCCAAAGTGTTTGAGCTTTGAGCACCCTCAGCCCTATGCAATTCTCTGACTTGATCCTCTACCTGCTTCTTTGCACCCTCAAGTCTTGACTTATAGTCTTGCAATCTGCCCTCTGCAATATTCTTTATTTCTGCAAGAGCCCTGCTATCCTCCTCTGCCAATTGTACCAGGCATCCTCTTGTAGGCACGCTTGACAATGGTAGAGACGTACCTTCTGTTTTCAATGATGATCTGGTAGAGGCAGCAGTGGTTTTGGAAACTCTCCCTCTACCACTCATCTGCTCTTCCCACCTCTTGATCTTGTTTTGCAAGTTGTGTCTTTCTTCTGAGGCTCTCATTGCCCTCTCTACAAAGATAGCCCAAGAATTTGATGTTTGCCAGATTCGCTGCAGTTTTCCAATGCAAAGGCCTTTGCAAATTGAGTCCCTACTTCATACATGAAGGGACCCTCCCTGGTAGACATCCCAGTGTCTCCACCCAAGCTTTTGTAAGAATTCCGACAGAGCATGGTATGCCTTCCACTTTCTTCTGACTACTCGGAACAGGCTTTGGGCATATAAAGACAGCTTCCCAGTCCTCCTCAGAGATGTTATTGTTTCCTGTCAAGCTACGCGGATCAACTCCCTCCAATGGCAATCCACGCTGCATATGAAATTCCTCGGCAAGACGACAAAACTTGGTATGCAGAGGTGGTTCGATGTTCCTAACTAGACTACTGCTTGCTTGAATCGGATGCTTTGAGGAAGGTGCCATGATGCAGTCTCAAGTGATATACCTGCACATCATCCAATGAACTCATGAGACGTGGTGTGCCCTTGCTTATCATCCCTGCTAAAAAGAAACAAGAACTTCATGGGCCTGCTCTTGTAAGCAGGGCATTCAAGATGATGTGCTATGGGATTTTCCCCAAGATTGCATGCATCTTGTGGACTAGAAAATTACCTCGGGAGTCTATGTCCTCTCACGCAGCCAGCAGCAGCATTAGGTTTTGCTCGCCTCTTGTTGCAAATGAGCAAGGTGTGGCACTCATGCAGCTCCAAATGCAGCTTAATGTAGCTAAATTATCCCAGGTGGGGCGCGCGTGCTCAAGCAGTAGAGAGTGTACATGTTCAATGGGAGAGACATACCTCGAAGAGAAGAGGGCGCTTACTGCAATTGTCCTTGAAGCAGCCAAGCTTGCACAGTAGAAGCTCTAAGCACAATAGACCTTGAGCACGCGCGCGCGAGAGAGAGAGAGAGGTGGGGGGGGGGGGGGGGGGGGGGGGGGGGGGGGGGGGGGCGCACGGTGTTTGAAACTGCCAACTACTCATGAAAGAAAGTGGGTGTGTGAAGGCTGAATTTTTTAGTATAACATTTTTTAGAATATAAATTTGGAGTCTGAAATATGGCACCAGTGACCACACCCCCAATGTCATGCTATGCAATTTAATTATATCACATATATAGCTTTCCACCTATTCATGCTTTCACCCGATACCTAAGTGGTCCCAAGAGATTGTCAAGCTACTATCACAAGGTGGGGAATTTGATAAGACGGACCTAGACCTTAAACAAAGAACAATTTTCCAAGCTAAGTACTTTTAGTTGGTTGGAGGACGTTTATATAATTTAGGCTCCGATAGCATTCTAAGAGTGTGCATAAACCGTGAGGAATATGAAACATATTTGTTGGAAGTGCATATTCAGGCGTTAATGTTTCATTGTTCAGCTGCAAGAACTTTCCAACAACTGCAACAATTGGGAGTGCATTGGCCGACTATGGACATTGATGTTCATGAATACGTCACTAGTTGCATAAAATGCAGATAAAGCCCACCCATTGAACATGCCACATTGTTTCAGATAACACTTACGCCGGAATGGAGTCAATACATTGTTGAATATTTGGAAAGATAGACGTTTCCTAAAAATATCACCAAAGCACGACAGAGAACTATCGAAATAGAAGCTCGCAATTTCACTCTTATTGAAAATCAACTTGATAAAAGGGGAAAGGGTAACTAGCTTAGACTGTGTGCAACGGAGAACATATACGTTCCAATCTTGGAACAAGCACATGGAGGGACTAGTGGGGGCCATTTCTTGGGGGAAAAGAAAACAAAAATTGTATTAACATTGGGGATATGGCGACCAGCATTACATATGGACGCAAACGAGTATAGAAAACGATGTGCGTCTTGTCAACAAACCAACGTACCAATAAAACGGGATGAGATGTCCTTACGGCCAATGATGGGAGCCAGAGTCTTTGCCAAGTGGGGAATAGACCCTGTAGGACCAATATCACCCCCTGCTTACAAAACACATGCCCACTACATCATTGTAGCCACAGATTATCTCACAAAATGGATAGAAGCTAAAGCTACACAAAAGGCTGATGCTAGGACTACCGCACAATTTCTATACGAAAATGTCTTTGTTAGATATGGTCTAGCTATAGAAATTGTTAGTGATTGAGGCACACATTTCATAAATGATATAATTGAAAATCTTCTTGAAGACTTCATGATAGTTCATAAGAAGTCAGCTCCCTACCACCCATAGGCTAATGGCCAAGCCAAAGCTACAAATAGGACTCTATGCACAATCTTAACTAAGATAGTATCAGAGTCTACAACGGATTGGGATTAGAAACTACATTCAACTTTATGGGCATATAGGATTGATTACAAAACCTCAATAGGCACAACACCGTACAACATGGTGTTTGGACTTAATGCTATATTGCCTATAAAATTCTTAATCCAGCCCTAAGAACAACAAAATTTCTAGAGTGGACATGTCATGAGATGTCCTCACGTATAGATGACCTTGAAAAGCTATATGAGCTTTGCTTGAAAGCAGTAGCTTCTATCTACGCTCAAAAATGTCGGCAAAAAGAATTTTTTGATAAGCATGTACACTCCAAAAAATTCAAAATAGGACATTATATCTTGGTGTACACGTTAAAACAACATGCAAAGAAACTTAAAAAGCGAGGGACGCGACCCTTTGTGATTAAAGACTTATCACCAAGTGGGGCCATTAAGCTTGCTACATTGGATGGGGAGGAAATGCCTAACTCGATAAGTGGTTTCCGCCTAAAAAAATTTCATCCAGGAGGACTTCGACTAGGAAGGGGGGAGGAACCGACACGCTACAAGTGTAAAAAAGAGCACCGTTTCCTTGATTTTAGGAATTTTTATGTTTGATTGCGATTATTTTGATAAAACTTGAATAGATATGCCCTTAAATATTGTGTAATAACAAGATGACAGAGGACAAACACCAAGATGAGCCTCTAGGTGTGTGTATATATCTAAAAATAGCTATTTTCATACAAAAAGCGAGAAAACGGAGCAATCCGGCCAAAATTACTACGGATAGATGCATATAGTGGGTTGTTATGATATTACCTCATTATCTTGATTTTTTGATAATTTTTGGGTCAAGCTAGATATTTTCCTTTATTTTTTATTATTTTTTCAGCCAAAAACAACAAAAATACAAAAAGCAAGTGAAATGACAACTTGGCGACAAAAGGAAAATATAGGAGTGATCAATAAGCAATTGACAACTTATAGTGAAGACGGGGTGCAAATTTATAAAAAGTTGCGAAAAGCCAAATTGGCCGATCTTTGGCCCAATTAACAAATCTTTCAAAAACAGAGCAACCGGAATCCAAATGAAGAAATTTTTTAGTGTAAAGTACAATTCACAACAAGATAGGAGCACATGTAAAATTTGGTAAAAAGTGGTCCAGGAACCCCGATATAAGTTCTTTTGGGCCCACTTAATAGCTCATTTTCACTATTCACAAGTGAGAGAGAGCTTGAGAGACCTAGAGCGATCGAATCTTCTGCGACTCTGTACGATGCACACGACACACCGACCGACTCTAGATATGAGAGATTGACTTGTTACCGTGAGATTTTTTTGTTCTACGGTCTCTTTGTCGCGGAAAACTTCAAAAATAGGCAATGTGGCTTCACGTGAAAGAACCTGAAAAGGGTCCATAACGCATCAACCATCCAACTAGTTGCTATGACCCTAAACTAAAGAACACCTCTATGACCTCCAATGCGGGTATAGGTCAACCGGAAAAACCCTAACCTCTTTGGACACGACAAAGACTGATCGAAAAAGCATCGTTGAAACGATGCGAAACTTCAAGAGAAGATACATCTCAAGCATGTCAATAAGCCAAGTAAGTCCCCATCCCAATTGACCATCAAAAAGTGGGTCAAAACATGGGGCAAGGCTTCGGGACCACAAAGCGTCATTTGGGCCTCATGGCCGAGATAGGTGTCCGCTTGCCACCAAACTTCACAGGCTTCATCGACATATTATCAACAACCACATGTAAGGTCAAACGTCAAGAAGAACTGTCATCTATAATCTCCTCAACAAAAGATGCTATTTGAGTGACAAATCTCCAAAACGGGCATCTCTGAATCCAAAGGATTCATCATAGCCATAGGAGGATGCCGAGAGACATCAATATGCGGGGGAATTTAGGATCAAGAAGAATCTCTAAGAAAACATGGCCACAATGGAGAAATCCCCTCTGGAGATTGAAATGCCAAGAAGGGAGTTTCAAAACTGATCACTTGACTTTTTAAAGTAAAAAACAGCTAGCAAGGCTTAAGGCACAATCACCAAACACCTCAAAGCATCAATATCAGTTTTTATCACTGAAGACTTCATATGCATATGAAGTCTCACATACAATTTTTGCACAAGAAACACTCACATGAATTCATAGCATCATTCTGCATACCCTCTAGATGGAACATACAAAATTTCATTAAATTTGGAGCTATTATAGGCACCCAAGGACCAAAAAACGCAAAGTCTCAGCCTAATTCCAATATTTGGCTTTAGACTTATCAAAATGGCTCTGAATCATGTGAAATTTTGTATACAACATAAACCTAGCCCAAATATCATATGACTATGCTCAATAATGCATTCTGTAAAAATAGACTTCATACCCGTATAAAGTCTAACTCTGCAATAAAGGAGTGCTGCTAACAAAATGATCATCCAAACTTGTAAAGCATATCACACCAAGCCTCTACACCAAATTTGGACCAAATTGGAAATGTATTGGTCATTACTCACTTCATTTTCAAAAACAAAGGGTCATAACCTGATATATGGCCTTAAGTTGTAGAACACTTACCCAATTTCATGTGTGCACCTATCAAAGCCTTATAAACATCATGGACTATGTCTGCAATAAGTCTGGGTCAAGAATTCTAAAGAATACTTTATAGCGTATAAAGTCTACCAGTCTTGATATGGCAGGCTAGCTGAGATTTAAAGCCTTTAGCTCTTGGAACACATCACCATGAGCCCTCTAACACACATCAATCACAATTGGAGGTGATATGACCTTCGTTCATTCAAAAAAGCTAAACATGTGTATTGACATCTTTTAAAGCCTTTTAACACAATTCACAAGTTCAAATTCATATCAAAATTCATGGACACTTTACACAAGCCATACAACGCCAACCTATGGAATTTATAACTGTTTTGCATCAGGAGTCTTTATACGCGTATAAAGTCTAAACTATTATGTAGAAGCCAAACCAACAATTTCTCAGCACTGGCTTGTGCACCATGTTGCATACAATGTATACCTTCAATTTGGACAAGTTTGGGCTAGATAATGACCATTGAAGTACAAAAGCAGAAAGTTTCTCCTATGGAGTATTGTAGACCCCATCTAATAAGCCCACATCCAAATGAGAATGAAAGTTGATAATGGGAGTCCCAGCCACCAAAGGAAGCTACAGAAGAAGCTTGAGCTAGAAAACTCAATGAAGACTTCATACGCGTATGAAGTCTCCCAATGATTAAATGACAGGTTAGGGCAAAACTCTCAACTCCAAGGCTTTTATCGCAACAATATTAACCCAAAGCTCAAGTCCCATCAAATTCTATGGCCATTTACCCATCTTAACCCCAATATCAAAATCCCAAGCTCCATAAGTGAAATCTGGCTCCAGGCTCAGGAGGAGAATCCACTGAAAGTTTGAGTCATTTGTAACATAGTAGACTAGAGGTTAACTTTGATTGAGTGCATTTACCCAATTTCATCCCATTTAAGCCTCATGTACTCAGAACTAAGGCAAAATCCAGTTTCAAGCTTGCAAGGAGTTCTAGTGGTCACAGCTTGTCCAAACAACATCGAAATTGAAATCTAGACATATATTCATGAAGTATATGATGAGTGTTGTGTTTATGTGAAATATCACTCTATTTTGAGCACTTAGACATTATACGCATATAATATCTCACATCATCATTCAGCACCCAAAAGCAATCATCATCATATGCACTACACCCTTAGGCCTTAGTTAGCTTGTTTTTCAATTTAAAAGTCATTTGGACACATAAAAACTGAGAAAAGGCAGGATTAGATAATTTAATCATTTGAAGTGTCTGCATGATATTTGGAGTCCAGTAAATCACCAACAAAGAAGAAGAGGATGTCTGAAAAGACATTATTGCGGCTAGTGAACCCTATACACTGCCAGAGGAGACACTCAAGCCAGCCAAGGCCTGGGTAGACGAGGCCACATTAGAAAAGGAAGGGGTTGCAGTATATCAAGGCACTTTCAAAGACCCACAAGGAAACACAGTGGATATCCAATGAATCCACGATAGATGTTAGAAATGTCAAATAGAGAAGAAATCGTCCACCAGCTAGAAAGAACGGACCTCCATAACTTCTACATGGCACCACCAATAGGTGTGTATGTTTAGAGAGTATATGAGCTAGTCAACTCTATTCAAAAAGACGGCCAAGCAGTGATAACAGCTTTGGATGGCCAGAAGACAGAAACTATGATCACACCTCAAACCATAGAAGATGTACTTGGGCTCCACAATAGGGGAAGCTCAGTTTGAGAAAGAAGAGACGAGGTAAAGTTCTATGCACAAAAGAAGTTTAATCAAACATCCAAAGACCTGGTGGACCCAAGGGCTGCAAAGATATGCAAACTCTACAACCAATACTTCCACGTTTGCAGCAAGAGGCCATAGAAATACACAACTCCTCCCCATGCAGTGGAAACAACTATAACGTGGGCTTTGAAAAACAACATACCCAAAGAAGTGAACTTCGCCCAATACCTGCATGAGCAAGTGGTTGGAATGGGCATGGAAAAGCCCAAGTACATTGGAGGAGGGGAAACCTTGACAAAGATTGCATATGAGGCAATCGGAGCTAGAGGACATTGGCCAGAGCCACGAACACAAAATGAGTGGTTCAAAACGAAACCTGATATCGAAGATGAGCCAGTGAAAGCAAAAACTCCACCCATCACCACAAATCTAAGAAGGAATTTGGAAACCGTGCCTGAAGACGAGCCTGTGGAGCCACCAAGGAAGAAAGGAAAAGCAACATTGGCTAGGGAATCCAGACCCAAGGAAACACACAATCAAAAAGCTACTCGGATTGAAAGACTGATAGAATAGTTCAGAGAAAGAGCATTAAAAGGAAATTTTGAAGAATATTGGGGCCAGACCCGACCAAAGTTGGAGGAAGCTCCTCTAAACCACTAGAGGACCAGTTCGACCATTACATCCGGGCATATGAAGAGACGAAAAGGGTAATTGATCAGTCAAAACTTAGAGTCTTTCACGATGGAAGAAGTGCAAGACATCAAAAAGAAGTTGAAGGAGACATCGGAAACACTGGTGAAGAAGGATCAAGAGGAAGAGCAAATGAAAGAGGAAACACCACCTTCACCACTAAGTTCTTCCACACCTCCTCCGAGTCCAAAACCATCTACACCCAAACCCCAATCATCAGCAAAAGCAACAGAAGAGGCCACATTTTCACATGAAGATTAGGAAAAAGATGAAAGGAATACTTATGAGGATCTCATTCAAGCGGGATATACAATGCAGAGGCTTCAATAGTGGTTTATGGAACTCCTAACCCACCACGGGCTGCAAAGGAAGAGAGAGAGAGAGAAAAGAGCTTCCCAGGGATAAGGAAAGAGATGATGAATCTGAAAAGAGAAATATAGACCAAGAGTCTCAACAAAGAGCTCTAGAAAGATACTCGCCACAGCCCGGAGTGCCAGGGATGGTTCAAGTCCCTTTAGTGCCTCAATGGAGACCTTTCGCTAGCCCATGCCGAGCACCACCTGCAGGAGTATTGATCAATATGGGTTATCAGGTTCCATTGGCTAGAACAATAAATAGACCAATAGCTAGAAACCTAGTAGCAGCAATTGAAGATGACATAAGAGCCGCCTATCAAATACTGGACAGAGTCAGGACGCGTTCTCTTACCGTTGCTGAGGACATCATGCTACATACAAGGGATGACAACATGAAAATGGAACATGAGAACCTCTCAAATATGGTACAAGATACCCACCTGAAGGCCAAAGAAGCAGAGAAGGAGCTTGACACTCTTACTGCAACACTAAGGGAATCTGAGAGAAAAGAGACACTCTCATGCTAGAGATGACTAAAGCCTCGAGAGTAATCAAGACTCTCCAACAAAAAAAGGATCAGAATTAGAAGTGGCAAAAGACGAAGTCCTAGAGATGAAGGAAAAATTAGAGCTCTAGGACCTGACAATCAAAAGACTAAGGGCTACACCAAGGGCGGTGAAGGTAAGGGCAGGGGCAGATGCCCAAGTTATACAAGCATTGGAAGAACAAATCACCGCCTTGCAAAAGGAATTGCGGCTAGAGAAAAGACAACGAATGCACATGGCAGAAGGGTCTCTAGCCGCTGAAGAGAGAATGTGAGCCGAACATCAAGCTCTCCAGAAAGAACATGAAGAACTTCAAAAGAGTCTGGAAACACTGCAATAAGAAAGTGTTGACATGGCAGAAGAAGCTACTCAACAAGACACATTTGCACAAGGACAGATCACGGACTTGCAAAAGAAAATAGCAGTTTTAAGGACACAGAAATCAGAACCAGGGCCTAGTAAAACAGAGACAAATGCTAGAGATGAGCCCATGGAAATTCCTGAAGGTGTCGAAGATATACAGCACCAGGAAGAACAGGAGGAGACAATGGTAGAACAAACACAACCACTGACTACAGAGGAGAGACATGCCTCCACCTTTTGATAGAGAAGACAATAGCAGAAGACCACAAGGTAGCCTTGGAATGAGAATCAAGAATACTCCAAGCTGTAGTATCGAAGGGCAAGCCGCAAATGTACTTAGGGAGGAATGGATGCAACCCACACTTCCATATCCTCTCCTAAAGTATGAAGTAATAATAATCGGGAAAAAGAGTCGAAGCAAAATCCATAGAGCCTATCTATGAAGGAGATGTCAAGAATACAGAGGCTACAGGTAGAGTGGTGGGCTCACAACCAAGATAGAGAAAAGCCTGGCTCCTAAAGTACCCAGATTTTTGAAATACTTGGTGGAGGCCCCAAAGATCATCAGAGATGACCTCCTATTTTGCCCAGTCCCTCGTGTTTGCACTTGGGCAAATCATTTCAGAATCATGAAGGCTCATCCAAACTGGCTTAATTACCCGTCTATGCTCTTGCACCCACGGAAGGAGAGAGAATATGTGTCTCTTATATGGTGAAAACCCTAAAGGGCACCATTAAGATCTTCACAGGCTCTTCAGACTTTACGTGCATCATGATCAAGAAAATTTGCAAAACCTTGTTGGCTTGCTTTGAAGTGTTTGCGCCTTCCAAAGCGACAGATTCTACATTCCTATCAATGGGCGACACTGTCACTGCAATGACATATGATCTGTCAAAACAACCATCTCCAAAGGTTGTACATTTTCTGTATCAAAGAATCATGTTTGTGCCCAGCCATCACATGCAAGCTTTTGAAGAATATTTCTACACGGGCTTCTTTACATACGATAGTAAGATATTCGGCCCAATAGTCACTTTGGGGAATATCATGTATGAATCATACCTAAAGCTGCTAAAACCACCAGGCTTCCACTGACACCAAAACATCTCTCACTGAAGCAAGACCAGTCATGTCAAGGCAACATGGACTCGGAAGGGGGGAGTGTTAATGGCGAAATACAGGAGAGGTTTCCCAATCATTGTACTATTATTTTTTGAAGCGGAATGATACCTATGTAATATTTGAGCATCCATTAGACTTTGTGGGAACGAGACTCTATGGAGGAATGTATATAAGTCAATTTTTGTAACCCTAAACCCAACTTTTGAATTAATTAAATCTGGTTATCACTGTGCGTGGTGTCTGAGAGAGAGAGAGAGAGAGAGAGAGAGAGAGAGAGAGAGAGAGAGAGAGAGAGAGAGAGAGAGAGAGAGATTTCTTCTCTTCCTTATGCATTCTATGGAAGGTCCATTGCTAAAGCGACACCACCATTGTGTTAGCAAAAGCAAGGGCTTCCATTCAACGCCAAGAGTGTGTGATTCCGACTACGATGCGAAGTGAGCTCCTACGAGCTTCTTGGTGAGTTTTCTTGCAAAACAGGTGTTTGTTTGGTGAGTTCTTTGCACCTATGGGTTCTCGGCGAGTAGGACTACACATTAGGATCATATGCCATGATAAACAATAACTTTTATTTTGTTGCCTGTCTTTATACGCGATTGTCGCAAGAGGTAGTTGGAGGTGGGTTATCAATTCATAGTCCATAGGATATTGATCTCATGGTAAGGAGAGTATCTCTTGTGAGTTTCGTGGCATTTCGAATGCATTTGACCTAGATTTGGATAGCATTAGCATCGTAGGTTGGATTGCTTTCACTAATGCGTTCTTGGATTTGATTTCCTCGATTAGAGATTGTCTTAAAAGGTCGAGAAGTAGTTTCACAACCATCTTCTTGTTTCTATGCACCTATGGGTTAAGCTTCACCCTCGGCCGACATGGAGTTGTTGGTTTCACTCGTGGCGTACCCGCCAACACTTGGTAATGCGATTGAGTAGTATCCTATGATAAGTATGGCACATTGTAGTGGTACTAGTTGATAACACGACAATAATTGTATCTTTATGATGATGTCACGATCCCTTCCCTTTATCAAATGTAGGCATATGGTCGGTGTAATGCGGCTAAGTTACGACTGTATACAATTCATATTTCCTTAGATTCGGGAAGCACCTTGTTGGTAACACAAGAAAATGGTGTCATTCGCTAGCGCAGGTTGTATTTTTTGCATATTGCAGCATTTGGTTGGTAATGCGGCCAAAAAATGTTGTAAATTGTTTTGGTTTTCCGGTTACGTAGCTTGTATTGTTTTTAATGTGCGTGATTCATGTGATACTTGGTCGATAATGCAGCTTGAGTATTCCTTGGATCATAGTTTACTTCATATTATCTTCCTCTTCAATTTGATGAACCTCTAAAATTTATGACATATTATCTAATCTCTCCTATCTCTATCTTCAAAAAACTAAATATTCACACCATGATATATATATATATATATATATATATCATATATATTTCTATTTTAAAAACCTATAAAACACTTGGAAATGCTATATATAATTCACTCTATTTCTCTTTATGACTCTCTCAAAATATAAAATAATCCTCAAAACATTATTTTCTATTTCTTCAACATTAATTATAGAGATAATTCAAAATACTACCTAGATCTCACTCTCTATCTCGATCGCTCTCTAAAATATAAATCAAATTATCTAACAATCCCCAAAAAGCTACTCTTTGCTACTCTATTTTCAAGATTTCAAAATGATATGTAGTGCAACTCTCTATATCCCACTCTATGAAGATATAAAACAATTCCAAACACTACTGTTGTCTATCTTTAAAAATTTAGGAAACTACTCTAAATGCTTTCTAATATTCTCTCTCTCTCTCTCTCTCTCTCTCTCTCTCTCTCTCTCTCTCTCTCTCTCTCTCTAATGTAAATGGATAGCAATGTGACGTTTTTCTTGATGTACAAGTAATTATTTGATTACTACTATCTGACACTCTTTTTTTTTAATTTCGAAAGATATGGATGCATATTAAGTATTTTGTGTTGTAATATTTCTTGAAGTATAATTAATGGTCTAGTTACTGTTGTTTTACTCTAGTTTTAGTGTAAATGGATAGCAATGTGATGTTTTGAGTTTTGATGTACAGTTAATAATCTTGTTGCTACTATCGGACCCTCGTTTTTTTTTTTTTTTCAAAAGATATGGATACGTATTAAGTGTTTTGTGTTGTAATAGTTGTAGCTCTCGCTATCTTTGCGATCACCATGCTTTCCACAAATGAGAGAAAAGTCATGTTGCGTGCCCTACACACAGAAGCAATCATTATAGTATCACAAAATGCAAACGAGGGGATAAGGAAAATCAATGATTCTGATATCCTTATGCAAGACCTCGTTGAGCAGATCTGGGAAAAACATTGTGTTGTCTTCGAGAAGAAGGCAATGCAGAATTGTGTGAAAGACAGTAGCTAGTCGACTTCGACTATCAACACAGAACTCACACCATTTGGGAAGTATGTGAGTAGCATACAAGGATTTAAAAGATTTTGCACCAGCTTCACCTGATTTACGCCAACTGCAGCTATGGGACATAATATGGAATGAGAAAAAGGTGAAGAGAAATCACATGAGGGCATTGGATCCAGAGTCACTTCCAAAAAGGGTGAGCATCACCCTAGACACAGCCCGCTACATCGTTCGGGCATCCATATATTATAGGGAGATGGGAAATTATGCGCATTGTTTACAACTCCATGTGCACACATCTCATCGGCATCCCACATGAGGCATTAATTGAAGGACAAAATATTGGTTCAAGGGCCTTTGGTGAAGTAAAAGAGTACAAAATATGAGGGATTTCTTTTCTTCTTGAGCACATAACATAATATGAGAAGTTGTACAAGGGAAACGATAGCTTCAAGTTCAAAAAACTTTCAAACAAAGTAGGGCATGCAATTATTTCACCCAACAATCGTTAGGTGCATTGATTTCACTATTGAGTTGCGTTGGATTACAATATTTCCTTACTATAATGATGGCTCGCTCGGCGACATGCTCTTGAAGGTGCCCTTCAAATACAGTGAATTTGCCAGAGCGATGTATCGCTTAGATTAGAGGTGGAAAAAGCCCTCCTCTTGACATACGACTAAGCTGAGAGCAGCTTGCCAAGGGCAAGGAGGTAGTGATGAATATGCCGCACATTATGCATGCTCTGGTGGATGGCATGGCAACCTCACATATGGTGGGAATTATTCACACCGACCTACACCCATTCAATGTAGTGTCGGACTTCACTAAAGATCTAAAGGCACGCATCGGCATCATTGATTTGGAACGTCTACTATGAGCGTCCAAAAAGAAAATTTTGCTTATTTTTGTATATGAGGAAGAAAAAACCCCAGAAAAGGTGGCACGAGCCCAATCTATTACTGAGCAAGAGCGACATAAGCGAGGATGGCTAGCGCCTGACTTATATGATCCCCTTCTTGAATGTGCCTATACTCCAACAAGCGATGTTTTCGCTCTAGGATATTTACTACAAGTGCTATATGAATTTTGGAAGGCAGTGTAGGAACTGTGGATGGGCAACAGTACCCACGAAAAAGTTACCATGGAAGCTACACATTGTAAATCCAGAAACTAGATGTCTTTGCCGAATCACGAAGAGAGAAATCTATGATGCAAGTGGCATACTTTTTTAGAATATGCTCAATTACAAAATTGGATTAAATGGCCGAGAGAGTTCAATTAGCGCACGTTGCACCCTTGCTGGCTCAGTCTTCAATCATTTTTATATTTCTTTGAAGGAATACTAATGTGGTCATGATAATTTGAAATGTGGTTAAGATAATTTTTTTGGCCTCATGTTTGAGGTGTACTTGTCTTTCCTAGATGCTTTCCATTGATTATTGCATCTCATCTTTCAATCTTTGAGGGCAATGATCAGTTTGTCTTATGTATTAATCTTTTGTTCACTGAGATCCTTATATCATCTATATTTTTGTAGATATGGTAGATAAACAAGATAACGAGCACCATGAGTCGGCTAGAAAGGCATACGAGTGACTTAAAGCTCTTGCACAGGTTTTGAATGCCCACCATGCAACTATAGCAGCTTGTAGATTGTCCAAATGGAAAAATCCCAGTCATGCCCAATGGAGTGACGTAAACAAACATGTCACAAAGGATATGATCAAAGAGATATGGCCATGCCCAGAAGGTGAGATTAAGAAGGGAAGATGGAAGGTGTCCAAGAGCCAAAATGATGACATCAAACTTAATGTCGAGCGAATCTTCCTGGAGGTGTACAACCATCCTCTCCATAATGCAAATGCATAGCTCTACTTTGCCTAGCAAATGCTTTATATGCATTTTTTTATCCTAGATAGGCCAGTGGACTTTGTGTCCAGAGATGTCACCGTCAACACCCATGATAAATGTGAGGAGACTGTGACATTCACAAGACAAGAGCTTGAGCTTATGCTGAAAGGGGATGGAATGGAGTTGAGCAAGGTCAAGGAAAGCTTGGAGGCAAATCTCATAGAGAAAGAGCAAGAAGCAGTTAGACTATCGACCCTAGCCCCTCCCCCCCCCCCCCCCCCCCCCCCCCCCCCCCCCTGCCGCAAGGATTGAAGTGCAATTTAGGAAGCTTACTCAAGATGTGCAGGGTCTGTCTCAACGCTTAAATCCTAAGGCAATCACATCTCCCACTTTTTGATGCATCCTGAGGTTGTAGCAGTCTCAGATGTGGCTAGCAGTTCCTCCACCAACCAATGTATCCTATGCTACAAAGTCTTTGACAGTTGGAGCGGCCATTATATGTTGCCATGTGGACACTATTACCATCTTATATTCTTGGTGAGACAAATACAAAGTATGTCCACATGCGCATTGTGCGGTGTAGCAATTAATGAAGGCCCATATACCATGCTTGGCATGACCAATGAGTACAAACCACCGGCGTTGCAAGAGGCAACTCCTAGTGTATTTTAAGATCTATTCCAAGACAAAAACTAATTGTAATCTTTTACTAATATGACACCCTTTTACAAATTCAATGAAATTTTTCTTAATCTTCATTTTCATCATTTTTCAAGATTCTTTCATCTATGTCTACTTTGTCGCATGCTTGATTGAGCTTGACCAAGGCTTGTGCACATAATAGGTCCAACGTCAAAGTGTTCATCTTCTACATCATTACAATCATAAATCCATTTGGGCATATCTTCTTCAAATTCTTTGCTTTCAATGTGCCACAAAAGTTTTTCATTGCCATACATGTAAATAAGTTTATCTGCTCGATCTACAAGAAGTCGGTTGTGAGAGTGTTGTGAATATATTTGCACATGCTCCAATTTCCATGCAGGCTGTTCTTTGCCATTTGTTGAACAAGGGAGTTTGAAATATACCTTCTTTCAATTGAAAGGAGGACATTTCTTTTATGCATGTACACGATCATCAACATTGTCATAGAAAGTGTTTACCAATGTGTAAAAATCATGAACCACTTCAACATTGGACATCAAGTCCATATTTCAGTATTCAAGATCTAGCATGTAAGGAGTACTCTGTAATGATGTATGTGCTCCAATCCATCTAGCATGAAAGTACTTCAAGAGGCATTTCCTTTGTCGATGAGAGAACGGAACACGCCCATTCTTTTCCACCATCAAATCCTCTAATCATTTAGGACACTCCAAACTCCTTTGGACAGCCCACCATTGCATCCACACTTTTTTGAGATTGGACGTCCTTTGGTGAAAATTTCATATGGCATACATAACCGGCATCATTGCATGATATGCATCCATCGCACTACTCCACCAAGTTTTTTCATAAGCGCTACCTCAAGACTTTGATTTTCTCTTTCACTTTTCCATTTTGCTCACTATCCCAGTCATGAAATGCCATACATGTAAATGTAGTTATGACTGCATCTTTGGTTTGAAGAAGAGACTCAAAAGGTTAGAAGTGAGTGCAAAATCTAGTCTCTGTAGGTAGTTTTAACATAACTAACATGCGAGGTTAAAGAATATCTAATGCTCTCTATCTTTTGAGCATAAATCTCACAAGCGGGCAAGCAATATCGACAATAGATGCAAACCACTTAGTATCATCACTTTTATACCAATATTTTAATACAATATTTAAACCATGTGTATTGCAACCAAAAGGAAAAACATACAGATATCGTCGCTTCAAGATTTTGTCAGCATTCTTGTAGTTATTTGCATTTTCTATCACAATTTGGACTACATGTTTATCACCCACTTCCTATATCACAGAGGCAATTACATCAAAAATATAAATCCTAGACTTAATTGAACCATGTGAATCCACAACACAAACAAATGTTTCGCCTCTAGTTGAAACAATCACTGAGTTAATTAGTGGTTGTTATTCTACATTGGACTAGCTCTTGTTGACTATAGTAGATCCTAAAAGCTCTATATTGCTAAGAATTACCCTTTGCATACATTCTTTTACTTGAGCATAGAATTTCTCCAATTATCATTTCACATAGCATGGTATGTGGGCAGTGAAAACCCTAGTCCAAACTCACCAATTTTCTTTCATGCTCTCTTCCAATGCTCACTATCCACTATTATCATAGCATTCCATGAAAAGTAACTCTCTTCAGTAAGAGCAAGATGTGCATCATCGAGCAAACTGTTACGTAAGCTTTCTTGCAATGAAGTTTGATGCATAGACACCTTTCCCAGGTCAAAATGAGGCTTTGATAAAGATGCAATGAATAGATTGCATTCTGGCTGCACATTGGGATTTGGAGTGCAAGTCGGTGATGCTTTTGGGGTTTGTTGATTGGAACCATGATGTTCTGGAATCTTTGAAACACTACTAGTATATCTGTAATGTTTCTTTGATTCCTTCTTTTGAATTTCTTCTCTCAAGAATTTGACCATTGCAATTGAATTGGGGTGGGTACATATGCGAGCCCGTTTCTTGGGTTCACCTAGAAAATGTTCCCTTAGTCGAGGTGCCCCACTAGATTTTGTTGTATGGCATAGCTCACACTCCCAATCTATGAATCAATCATGATGTTAATTGCATATCGCCACTCCATCCCAGGTGCCTTTTTTTGTTTCTATTTTGAAATTGGGGTCTATCACTAGGTTTAACATTTTCTTCCATCTCAAATAACCTATTTAAGAAAGTGTGAACAATGAATACATAACTAAAGTAACAACAAAGATACTCACATATTACAAAAATGTTTATCTCTACACAAACATACACTGATTTTGATGATAAAATGTAGTCACACAACAATTTAAAACTATTTTAAAAATTCAAGTATTGTGTTTATTATGTTTTAACAAGAGTTATTGCCAAATATGTTGTTTATTGTTTCTATTTTAACAAAGAATGACATCCATGACAACTCATGCTAACTTCAAAGTATGGCTCAAATGTTTATAGATTATGCATTATTTTTCTTTTAAACTTACTTTACATGCATAGTCAAATATATAGACCTACTTAATCGATAGTTTTGATGTTCTCTAAAATATCCACAAATATTAATCTTTGTAGATGTACATATATCGATTTTTATTAAACCTCAAGTATTATAGCATGATAAATGCAATTAATCTTTACACCATATAAATGTGTGTTTACAAATTAAGATACATGAAATTGATAGCATACATACAATGCACATTGCACACCCAATGAAGGATGTCTTTTGTACTTTACACCAATCAAACCAAGGATCTATGTTTTCCCAATACTCTAGTATAAGACAATAGATCCTTGTTTAATGTGGATCATATCAAATATCAAGAACCAATACTAGCCCCTAAGCAAGACTCTTGGCTCCATCAAATCGTTTATAAAAAATCATGAGGGAGCAAGAAACATATAAATTACATGTGATGTTCAAATGAAATCAAGCTCAAGTGACTCCAACTTTGTCCCTAAATATCCGCAGGCATTAGCTACGAACCACACTCTACCAACAATTCAAAGAATTGAAGACTAGTGGCTTAGTAGCCTTAGGTGAGCCTATAAAGAAAGATGATCGTCCTAAAATAAGGACGCTCTTCCCAAAAGGATCCTCCTAGCCAACCAACAATTCTAAACAAAGGAAATCTTTCCCAAAAAGCTAAAAATGCACCCAATCGTTTTCTTTTTATAGTAATGACATAGCCCACAAGGATTTAGATATTCTTGAGGGGCCTGTCGGGTAAACCCAATACCCGGTGGGCCCCGCCAAGAATATCTAAACCCCAGAGGATTTACAGGGAGACCAAGTTTAAGCCGATCATTGCAAAAGTTGTGTGAATATGGATGTGATCACAACATTAAATATGTTATTAACACATGTTATTAATGTGCTCATGCATTTGTGGACACGTTAATGAAATCCTTGGTCTACGCACAATTCTGCGCTTGTTGGCTTCTCAGGCTTTATCTCAAAACCTTCTGGTTGCTTCATGTAGAAATCTTCTTCAATATCCCCATGAAGAAACGTCGTCTTCACATCTATTTGGACCAATTCCATGTCCTCTATGGTTACTAAACCAAGCACAAGATGTAGTGTAGTCATCTTGACCACTTGAGAAAAGATCTCATCAAAATATACGCCTTTCTTTGCTTGAATCCTTTAGAAACCAATCTAGCTTTATATTTAGACTCAGGATCTTGTGCCATGTACTTCTTCCTATACACCCGTTTGCAAGGCAATGCTTGTTTACCCTCTGGTAACCCTCGCAATTCCCAAGTCTCGTTGGCTAAAATTGAGTTATACTTAGATTGCATAGCGTGCTCCCACTTCTTGCTATCTTCCATCTAAATAGCTTCTTCATAACAAGTGGCTCACCACATTTGGTGACTAACAAATAGTCCAACCCTGGCTCAAAATTCCCAGGTGCATGAGATACACGAGTAGACCTTCTATGTGCATGGCTGCTGGATTCCACTCTCTAAAGCAACATTTGTAGGTGTGATAGTGGTAGAAACATCTGTAGCATGTCCAATATTCTGCATAAGTGGTGGTGGAGCAACATACTCAAATTTGACTTTGCAATATTCAATCTCTTTCATTGGTTGTCTATGCATCTTAGACTCATTGAATATTACCTGTCAACTGCGTATAAGCTTCTTAGTGCTAGAGATGATATCCCATCTCTCTGTCTACACCATATCCAATGACGATGCACTTATGTGATTTGGGATCGAGCTTTTGTCTAAGCTCTTTTAGCACATGCGAGAATGCCTCACATCCAAATACATGAAATTGATCATAATTAGGTTGTTTGTTCGTCCACATCTCCTACGGAATCTTATACTTCAATGGTGTACTAGGTGACAGATTTATCAAGTAAACAGCCATCATAACAACTTCCCCCCAAAACTCTTGAGGTAACCTAGCCGTAGACAACATAGAAGTGACCCGCTCGTGGATAGTCATATTCATCCTTTTTTCCACACTGTTCTAAGCAAGTGTGTAACGCGTGGTGAACTGCCTTCTAATGCCCTGTTCATTGCAAAAGTACTTGAACTCGAAAAAGATATACTCACCTCCATTATCACTTTGCAAAGCTTTAAGCTTTCTACCTGATAGGTTTTTGACCATTACTAAGAATTTCTGAAAGACACTAAATACTTCACTCTTCAGCTTCAAGAGATAAACCTAGTATAGTCATCTATGAATGTTAGGAAGTATAGTTCCCCCCTAGAGACATAACATGCATATGGTCGCATAAGTCGCTATGAACAAGATATAGAGGACTTCCTAACTCCTTGTCTAAAGGCGTTGAGCCAACCTAGTTTGTTTTCCATAAATGCAATGCTCACATAAAGAAAAGTTAGAGTAATCTAACATAGGGATATAACGAGAACACTGCAATACCTTCATTCCTTTTTGGCTCATATGTCCCAGTCGGCTATGCCACACTTATGTAGATGGTAGCTTGGCTATGCAAATAGAATTCTCTTTAGCTGAAGAGACATAGAGTGAATACAATGAGCCATACTTCTGGCCTTTAACCATGTCCAAGTATCCTTTCTTGATGATCCAAGAACAATGTGCAAAGATGGTTACACAACCAAAATGTCCAATTGCCCAACATCAAACTCTTTGTCAATTTAAGTACATGTCTAACATTTTGCGGCAGAAACTCAGTGCCATTACACATAGAAAGTTTTATGGTCCCAATACTGCATATATCAATCTCGTAAGACTTCCCCAACTTCATTGTACCATGTGTAGTTGTATATGTGGAAAACCACTCCTTATGAGGAGTCACATGAAAACAAGCACGCGAGTCCACTATCCAATTTTGGGCATAACACTCGTTACAAGCTAGAAATGCATCAAGACTCAAATCTAAGGTGAAGATTAATACATTTGATGGCTTTGTCACATCAAGAACAGTCTCAAAAGTAGTAGACTCAACAATATTCAGTTCTTCTTATCTTCAAGTGCTTTTAGGCGTGTCAAGTTTTGCTTTTTCTTTGCCCTTTTTGCGATGTAATACACGAAAATTCTTCTTTATATGTCCCTTATTATGATAGTGATAACATTAAACATTCATCATTTCCCTTCCATGACTCTTGCTATGACTGTACTTGCAATCCTGAGAGAAACCACGACTATGACCACGTTGCCTTGGCTCCCACTAGCCATATACGTATCACCATGTCCACTCGCATCAAGAGACTTACATCTAATCTCCTTAGTGATAAATGCACTAGTAACATCACTGAAAGCTAGCTTTTTGTTAGGCACAAAATTACTTATGGATGTATTGAACATATCCCATGAAGATAGCAGTGAACATAGCAAGAAAATGGTCTTCATCTCATCATCAAAGTTAAGACCTTTGGAAGTAAGCTGTGAAAAAAAATTGTTGAACTCATTCAAATGAGAGCTAATGCTACTACCTTCTTTCATGTTCATGCGCATATGTTTCTTCATTAAAAAAACTTTGCTTGAGGCACTTTTTCCATCCCATGTTGCACCACATAAAGCATCTCGTAAATCTTTGGCATTGGTCTTATCCATTATTGTGAAGTAAATGGATTCATCAAGGTGCAAGGGAATGGTTTCCATAGCACACTCATTCAAATCCTACCACTGATCATCATTGTATGCATTCTCTTTTCTCTCATGAAAAGGTGCTATCAATCCCTTCTTGATCAACACATCTTGCATACACTAAATTGCAAAGTTTGTGCCATCAACTTTTTGATGTAGTGTTCTTCCTTGTCCAAAGCACTAATAGCAGCCATAACTCAAGAGAATGTGACACTATTCATCATGCTAGTATCAATCATCATACGGCTGACAATCCCTGCTGCAAATTCTCCCATTGTAGCTTCTAGGTCGGGCCTGAATACTAGTAGGTCATACATGAGATGCCCCCCACTAATGAAATCTATGCAAACCTAGTTGTCCTAGCCTCTCCTATGCTATCTGCATGTACTACATCATCAAGATTACTCATCATGTATAGATATGTCAACGCCAACACTGGGATGCCTTTGTCCCTCTCACCCATAGGCAAAACTATGCGTCCTTGCACCAACTCATCAGCCTCTAGCATGATTATATCAAAGAACTCCATGTATGTTATCTTTGCTTGTGTCTCTAGGGAGAAAAACTGCTCTGCCTCTGCCTGTAAGACTCTGACAACACCGGATATGTCTCACTAGAGCATTGCCGCTCTGCCTCTATCTCTATAGAGTCTATTGGCACGTCCTGCACAGCTAAATGCTTTGTCTCATGAGAATGGTGGAGCTCACTCGTGAAGAAGACACATCTTGTCTCTCGCTTAAAGCATGCCAACAACAAAACTGAGACCATGTCGTCTTGAACCTCAGATACATGCATAGGAGTAGGGGAACAGAGAAATCTTTGAAGGAGCTTTCTAGAGGGCTTTTTTTAGAAGATGGACCGTTTGGAAAATCTGTTGGAAAAGCTTTCTCTATGTTCTTTGTTCTGGATTCCTTAATCTTATGCAAAAATCTCCCTCCTCCAATTGCTAGTTGATGTTGCAGGCCATCACCCAAAATTGTGCCGCCACATTACGAGACACCGTTATAGATTGGCGCTTGGGTGGTTAGAGGTTATCCAAAGAAAATGTATGTTTGTATGTTTCAATTTTCAAAAGTGGGGATGGGGGGGTTGAGGGGAGATATGTGTATAACAAGTCAATAGAGAAAATCACACCTCAACTGGCATGTTGTAGCAGGTGTGAGTGTCAGCAAGAACATTCAAGATCCATCTACTAATGTTATTTTTAGTCATTTCTTTAATATCAATTCTCGAAAATGACCCAATGTAAGTTCTTGTAACCCTGCTTTATTGCTATCCAATTAGAGTAATGGGGTACTATTCTACAATGTGTGTCCCTCATCATTAAGATCAATAGCATGTCAAACGCATGGAAGAGCAATGATTAAAGGGTGGGTGCCATGCACTGAAACACTTGCAACGGTTGTGCCTAGTAAATATGACGAGAGAGAGAGAGAGAGAGAGAGAGAGAGAGAGAGAGAGAGAGAGAGAGAGAGAGAGAGATTAGACAAGAGAGGATGAATCATAATGTGAGAGTTGATAACTTGTGATTGGTAAGCCCAACTAGGAAGACAAGAGAACCTTTTTTACTGCAAGTCTATTGAGAAGATGTATTGGAACACAAAAAATTCACTAAATCACAAAAACAGACAAGTCCATATATCTCCCAGACTACACGGATAATTTTACAAGAGTATAAAAAATCCACTTATTTACGAGATCAGACTACTTGAGAATAAGCACATCTCTTTGTTCAAAAGAATGTTAAAAGCACACAAGATACTAGACATATGAAGACAAGTGTTTATTTTTCAAATTCAAGAGAATTTACACGACTTTTGATTCTATCAAAGAAGCGCTAGATTTCCCATAGTAAGGTTTAACATGATCAAAGTACGAGGATCAAATTAAATGGTGTTGGTCAGAACTTTAGTGTTTGGTTCATTGCAGAGGCCAACCAAAGACAATGCATTTTTGGTGGAGAGTTTTTGAGAGATAGATTAGAGAAGAGAGGACAATAGAAGATGCGACAAAAAGAATCTTGCTAGCATTAGGAAATTTCGGAGGTCATTTGGAGGGCCTTCTAAGAAAATGTATTTTTTGCACTCTCTCTCTAGAAAATATGGCGAATAATAGAGGTGGGTCTTTCATGGTAAAAGTTCAAAAAGTGTACTTTAAGTAGATTCTTTACTCTTCTGAACATTCATCCCTAATGATTGAGGGATAATCTTCTTTTCAGTTGCATTGAATGAACCTCGTCAACATGGAGGGAATGAGGCTAACATGGAGGGACAAAGCCGCAGCCGCCTGTTCACTTTTCATTAAACCTGCACCTTTGGCTAATGGCGCACTCCTCAAATGGCACAAATGTTACGCAGAAACGAGCCAAATATCACATTCACATTGATTTGGACAATGAGTACCAACCATTGATTAAGTGTAGTAAAGCAAACACACATATGCCTCCCGCATCCATAGACACGCTCAGAGCTCAGGGAGCTAAACACATAGATATCTCGACGAGAGGATCTCTCTATCCTAAGAATCCAATGACTAACGCGTCTCCACCATTTGTCAATCCTACAAGCTTATTGACCTTTGCTGGTGATGGAGAAAAGGGCCTTCTCGGTTATTGTAAATCTCTTACAAGGGAAGCTGAAACTTTTAAGGGCATTCTCCAAGCTCAACAATGTGAAATTGTTCGTCTTTCACATTTGCATTCTACAGATCAGGTTACCATTTTGCAACACAAAACAGAGGTACAAGAACTGAAAGGAAAGGTACGAAGTTGTGAAATGAAGGACACCATCTTGGGTGGTCGTATCCGAAAGAAGAAATTGCGCAATCTTGAAACATTGTAGGTTGCATCCGGAGGTCTCAAGAAAAGAATCCGAGCATTAAGGTGATGCTTCTTGGTTGACTAAATAGTCTTAGTTAAGCAAAAAAAAAAAAAAAAATCTTGCTATGCATTGTTTTCATGTGCCTCAATAGTGTTAGTTAAGTAAATTTTATGTTATTTACTTATGCATTGTCTTCATGTAGAGATTCAATCTATCCTGACAAGGAAAAAATTGACCCCAAAGCCAATATAGGAAAGAGATTGAAGCCACTTATAAGTAGAAGCCTTGCAGCAGATATAGTACATGACAAGAAGTTTAAGGTCCTACAGCAAAATGTAGTGGACCGCTTTATTTTAGAGAACTCAGTGCCTGCAAAAGAGATACAAGGCACACTTGATTCACTTGGTGTAAGCAAAAGAGGATATTCGGCTATACAGAAATCTGTATCATCCATCTTTTTTAAGAAGCGAATAAAATCCAAACTTTTATCATCAGCCTCAAGTGTTTGGAAAGAGAGGCTTCAACTTAACGACGCACAAGGAGAATATCTTGGACATCCCTTTCATATTAAAGCAACTTACAATGGCCATGGAGCAAACATGGCATATGATGAGTTCAATAATATTTTTATGGATTTTCAAATGTTGCAGAAGAGAATGGTGGAGGTTTACAACATCACATTTGAAGAGTCACGAGGGGTATTACATTTTGTGTTGAAACTGGATGAGTGTGAGCTTGTTAAAAACAAAAAGCTAGAGTGTGTTACTATTACTTTAATGAATTACATTTTGTGTTGAAACTGGATGAGTCTGAGCTTGTTAAAGACAAAAAGCTAGAGTGTGTTACTATTACTTTAATGAATAGAGGCCTCTCAAAGTGTCCCAATGATGATCCTTTGTATTTTAGTGTTCAATCAAAATCTAACATATGGTGGCTTGGTGCTTTTGAGGTAAGCGAGATTCTCAGCTAAGCTCAAATATTCACATCTACTTAAGTCTCATTTATTTTGTGTTGCACGTAAAGAAAGAAGATCATGAGATTCTATATTGGGTGTTCCATCAAACTAATGTTCCAAAGGTGATTGATCGACAGACTAACCAGGGAGAGGTACTACGTCTAGATGGAAGGGGAGACTTTCAAGTTCATTGGCATCTTGTAGGTGACCTCAAAACATTAAAGTGCATGTATAATTGTGGAATGGGTTCAATGGCAGAGTTGCCGTGTTTGTTTTGCATGGAGCCTGCAAAGGTCATGGACCCAAAGTGGTGGAGAAAAGCTCCAACACGTCACATTGAGGACCCTGCTTTTCGACCGGTTTTGAAAATACCATTTGTGAATGTCCACATCTGTACAATGCATGCCCTTTGTAGAATTGTGGAGAAATTGGTCTACTTATATATCGGGTTTGCTTGGAAAATCAAGAACTCATCAAAGCGACAAGTGGCCCTGCAGTGCTTAGAATTGGTACTGTCGGGTATCGGGCTTCATGGTGGCAATCTGAAAATCCAGTGGGATGAAAAGAGATCAACTGTTGAGAAGGATGTTGCATGCAAACCATCCATCGATGGGGTGAAGGCACGGAGGTTTTTATCTAAACCCCAAGGAATACGAGATCCGAAGCTAACAAAACATGGAAAAATATATAACACATTTTATGTTAGAAAGGTAGAGTATCAAAGATGGAAAAAGCTACATATTGCAGTCAAAGATCAAGAACCAACTACTCGTAACGCGAAGGCTGAGGTTTGGCGATCAATAGACATGCTATTTTTTATGTGCGACAAAGATGACTGGTCCCAAGGTGATATGAACAAGTTCAAGGAGAATCTCAACCTTCTCAAGAAATCATTCAAGATGGCATGGACAGACACCCAGATTCCTCACTACATGGTATTATTGTGTATTGGATTCTCTTTTATGTGTAACTATGTGAGGGTAAAACATTCTAAGTAATCTGTTTTCATATCCAGCACATCATTTTCAATCATTTACCATATTTTATACAAAAGTATGGGAACCCGGCAATATGGAATACCCAAGGGATGGAAAAGTCTCATTACATGGCGAGAAATGCGTATTTCAGGCACACACGACATGGTGACTCTCGAATCAAGGCTAACAGTTTGAGAGAACTATTTGAATGGTTCTATCGTAGAATCATTCATCGAATGCAAGCAAAAGAAGTCTTGGCCTCTTCAGCAACAACACAAGCCATCAGACATTTACAAAAAAAATAAAATGAAAAGATCAATGGCATACAACAACTCCGGTGCAAGTGAAGGTCAACGAAGGTGGAGAGAGACAATGGTGTATGTGAACCACAAGTGGAGAAAGATACTCTGAGAGGATGACATTGTACAAAATTTTTGTAATACATGATCTTATACAATTGCTACTTGAAGTGTATCAAGATTTTGAAGGTTCAATTTTGTTTTTTGGCACATCACCCTTGTAACGAATCATGAGATGTTTGCCATACTCTAAAAGTTCATCCGGGTTTTGTCTGCCAAGAGCTAGTGCCATTGCTGTGTAAGTGTAGTAATACGCTGCCCGACCACCTGTATAGCCTGGGAAGTAACCAAAACAATCTCTGGAAAATACTTTGTCCACAAGAATGACTTTATCTGCACATTGGGCAGCATGGGTCCACCCAAGAAGCGTGATAGTGTCTTTAATGTGTAAGTTGCTATTGTACCCTCTTGTGGCATTCCATTGTGAAAAACTATTATCGGCGACTCGCAAAGCTTTGAAAGGTAATGTGCTAGGGACGCATCCCTTCCACGATACTCTCGAGTCTGCTGTCGAAGGAAGTCATCCTTGTCAGCAATCCAAGACTGCACATATCATGTCTGAGAGAGAGAGAGAGAGAGAGAGAGAGAGAGAGAGTTACCATGAAGATCTCATCCTGCAAAAAGAGGTTTTCCTACCACAGGTCCACAGATGTAGATGACTCCTGACCTGAATGGTTAAACCAATCCTCCACTTCTTTGTGACTTGTTGATGGTCTTAGGCTTTGTCTTATTGCTTGGAAGGTGGCTTCATCCGGTAGTGTCTCCTTGTATTTTTCAGCTTTCTCAAAGCAACTTCGGAGGCATTCCATTGGATTGCTGGATGTTTCCATTGCCTCATCATCACTATCCTCTGAAACAAATCCACTCCTCTCCTCTTGGACTCTAGAAATGATAGCCAAGGAGAAGTCCTCCCTTAAATAAAAGATGCTTTGCACATCATGTAAAAAGATATAGGTCCTGTCTCCAATCTTGAACTCAGGCACAGCAGGCAACATCATCTGAGCATGCTTCTCAATGAAGTTACTGACATCCAACGGTAGTTTGATTTCTGTTGTTTTCACATAGAGCATCTTACTTCTTTGAACTTCAATTGCCTCAACCTCAAGGTCGACTGTATCTTCAACCTCCTCGACTTCTTGTATATGTGTTGTCTCCTCACATTCTTCGTCTGGTGCTACATCCTGCTCCTCTATCACCTCATCAGGATTCTGCATGAGGAATCCAAACAGGCTGTTCAGGTAAATCATAAAGCCAAAGGATTCCTGAATAAGTTTGCACTCTTTTTGGTGCAAAGGGCAAGGTGAATGTCAGCAAGCAGGTGGTAATTCCTTATACTTCTTCAGTCCCTGTCCTTTTCCACCACAGTCATTTAAATGAACGACAGTCATACTGTGCAGAACAACCCTCCCTACCTGCACCATCAGTTAAAATTGATCTCTGTAGGGCTGCAAGAATTCACTGTGTTGAGCTAAAAGGTCTTCAATATCAAATTTTAGGTTAAACATAGAATGAACTAGATCATATTTGTCCCCAGCACCACACGATGCTGCAAAATCAAACAGCCTCTCATCAATTACAGCTGGCTCTTCCAGAGAAGTCACATCCTCTTTGGATTTACCTTTACTTGCACAAGGACTGCTTGCTGGGAGATCTGCATCATCTGAGAAGTCTATATTCCTCTTTCTTGTATTTTTCTTGACAAGTATTGTAGAGGGTGAGGGACCCTTGTAAGGTGAGGGATACTCTTGGCCTGCCGACCTCTTTGACTCATCTTCACAAATTGACTCTTCTTGATCAAATTCCTGACAAAAGTCCACAGTTCTTTTCACAGAAACGCTAAGCAACTGAGCCTGTAAAGGTTGGAATCCTTGCACAAGCTCTGGGTCCGATTTTAATCTCTTCTGCCTACTGGACCTTAATCCTATTCATGAGGAAACATGTCAAGTCTTTGTTCTCTCTCTCTCTCTCTCTCTCTCTCTCTCTCTCTCTCTCTCTCTCTCTCTCTCTCTCTCTCTCTCTCTCTCTCCAAAGCACACCAAAAAACACACATAGACTCTGTGTGTGTGTGTGTGTGTGTGTGTGTGTGTGTGTGTCTCTCTCTCTCTTAATCCTATTCATGAGGAAACATGTCAAGTCTTTGTTCTGTGTGTGTGTGTGTGTGTGTGTGTGTGTGTGTGTGTGTGTGTGTGTGTGTGTGTGTGTGTGTGTGTGTGTCTTCAAAACACACACACACACACACACACAAACTCTCTCTCTCTCTCTCTCTCTCTCTCTCTCTCTCTCTCTCTCTCTCTCTCTCTCTCTCTCTCTCTCTCTCTCAACAGTACTAAAGGCGCGCGTAGAGAGTTGCAAAGAGTCCTTGGTTGTCTCTGCGCGCCTTTAGTACACACACACACACACACACACACACACACACACACACACACAGAGAGAGAGAGAGAGAGAGAGAGAGATGCCTCTCAACAGAACTAAAGGCACGCGGAGAGAGTTGCAAAGGGTACTTGGTTGTCTCTACGCGCCTTTAGTACACAGACACACACACAGTCTGTTTGCGACCCTGTGTATGTGTGTGTGTATCTATGTCTGTGTGTGTGTGTGTTGAATAGTATGGGTTTTTGTTTGTTTCCACACACACACACACATACGTACACACACACACACTCTGCTAGCTATTGTTAGAAATAGAGAGAGAGAGAGTGAGAGATGACCTTTTGTTGGTGGAGTTTGCAGAAACTCCATGGGAGCCGTCTGCTCCATTACGCTCTCTTCGCTTTCTCTCTGTCCCTGTGTGTGTGTGTGTGTGTGTGTGTGTGTGTGTGTGTGTGTGTGTGTGTGTGTGTGTGTGTGTGACAATAATGGGTCTCCCTCCCTCTCTCTGTGTCTCTCTCTCTCACTCTTGCTCAATTTCTGAGGTTTCACTCTCTTTCTATGGTTCTCTCTCTCTCTCTCTCTCTCTCTCTCTCTCTCTCTCTCTCTCTCTCTCTCTCTCTCTCTCTCTCTCTCTCTCTCTCTCTCCATCTAGACACTTATAACGGTTTCCCCCGGCGGCGCCCCACGTGGTGATTAAAAAATAGAATCTAGTGTGCATGATGCCGCACGTGTGGCCATTTAATGGGCCCGGATACTTTAGTACGTGACATATAAAAGGCATCAGAGAGAAAGAGAGACACCGAGAGAGTCAAAGAGAGTGAGAGAAAGAGAAGCTGAGCCTCCGTCTGCATTTTCGACAGAAAGAACGTGAAAAAGAGAGTAGGCTTCGCTTCTCCTACGAAGGTTTGTCCCTCTCTCTCTCTGTCTCTGTCGATACTCTCTCTGTTTCTTTTTCTCTCTCTCTCTCTTTCTCTCACAAGAAATTTCATATCTCTCTCTCTTACACACACACAGACACACATACAACACACACACACACACAGAACCTCTCTCTCTCTCTCTCTCTCTCTCTCTCTCTCTCTCTCTCTCTCTCTCTCTCTCTCTCTCTCTCTCTCTCTGTGTGTGTGTGTGTGTGTGTGTGTGTGTGTGTGTGTGTGTGTACTAAAGGTGCGCGGAGACAGCCACCTACGATTTGGATGTCTGTAAGCGCGCCTTTAGTACTGTGGAGAGGCAAGGAGAATGAGTGAGAGAGAGGGAGTGTATGTGTGTGTGTGTGTGTGTGTGTGTGTGTGTGTGTGGTATGGTCTGCTTTGAGAGATAGAGAGAGAGAGAGTCTGTGTGTGTGTGTGTGTTTGTGTTATAGAGAGAGGAAGGAATAGTGGAGACAGGGGGAGAGAGAGAGAGAGAGAGAGAGAGAGAGAGTCTTTATGTTTCCTTTTCACTAACAGTGCGTGGAGGTGTATTTTGGGGTCAAAAAAATATTTCACGCACGCCCTTAGTAATGGGATAAGTTTTGGTGAGAGACAGGGAGAGTTTTGGGGGTGAGAGAGAGAGAGAGAGAGAGAGAGAGAGAGAGAGAGAGAGAGAGAGAGAGACTCTTCTATGTTTATACAGTGGAATGGCTAGAACAAAGGCCACTGCAAGGAAGGTGGGCAAGGGACCGGGGTTAGCAGTTAAGGCAAGTAGCAGATCTGCAATCCCAAAGAAGACCTGGAAAACCAAATAAAATTTTAAAAGTTCCAAGGGTGAAGAAGTTACAGAGCTGCATGAGACTTTTCAAAGAAATCAGGAAGGCATAGAAATGTGTTGATTTGTGCATACCAAAGCTGCCCTTTCAGAGGATGGTGAGGTCCATTTGTGAAGAAGCTACCTGGGGCACTAAAAGGTGGAAAGTGGTTGCATTGATGGCTCTACAAGAAGCAGCAGAGGACTTCCTGCTTGAGTACTTCAGTGACATGACCATTGTAGCAGCCCATGCCCACAGGGTGACTGTAATGGACAAAGACAGCAAGACACTAAAAAGGGTAAGGTGGAGGTATGACAAACTTCTGGTCCCCAATGTCTGCAGGGATAAGAAAATGAGGAAATTTTGCTATACCCCCCTGAGCTATTGCCACAAGTCACAGTTGTAGATGTCACACATGATGTTAATACAAGGGCAAGGGCAGAGACGGTTGCTCGCCAAACAGAAGACATAAGGGAAATAGAGCTTAAGGAGAAAACAAAAGTAGCAGTGGAGTCCCAGAGGCAAAGAGAATGCAATGTGACCCTATCCATAGATGCAAGCAACAAAGATACTCTACTTTCAATGAAGGATGGTTTGCTTGCAGAGATACCATTTACAGATGGAGCCAGAAAGCTGGCTCTGGATACAGTGGACATTAATATATTGTTGGATCCATATGCTCAGATCTCAGATACAATTATTTATGCTTGTCTTAAGTAAGTTTTAATATTTTGCTAACTTTGAAAACTCAAATGATAGTTGTACTAACTCAGGTACACTCCCTGCAGTTTGATCAAAAGTCAACTGCCATCGTACATCCTCATGGAGGTGTTTCTTCTTGATCCACAAATGTCAGTGATTATTAGATAGAAGAACAGTCCATTTGGCACATTCAAGAGTTGGTTTCTCCACTGTGCTATGTTGGAAGTAGTTGTCATCATCTTTCCATATGAGAACAACCATCACTGGAGTCTCATATGCCTTGATGTTGAGCAGCCAGCAGTGTGGGTGTTCAATTCAATAAAAGGAACCCACCCTGAAATTAGGTTGTAAGTGTTATGTATCAGAAAGTGTTTCTTATAGATATCCATGTAAATTTGAAAGCCTTAAGCTAACATCTTGATACTCCTTTGTGCAGTTGTATAAAGAGATTATTGCTTGCTTATGGCAAGCTATGTGGAAGGTATGAACTATACAAAGATGTGCCTGTACCAAATCAAACGGATGAAAATTCTTGCGGCTGGAGATGTCTTCTCCATGCAGAATATGTCCTGCAAAGCTACTTTGCATTAAAACCTTTCATGACTAAGGTAACCATTTGGCAATGCATTCGGTCGGTTTTGGTTTTCTTTATACAAGACTTCTCACCATGTGGTCTTTCAATTTTGCAGAGTGTTGTGCAAAACTGCACATATGATTATTTGCAAAGATATCGGGCAAGTCTAATACAACACCTGCTCACTATGTCGAACCCCAGAGAAGCTGAAGACAGCGGCTTGGACGACCGCACAATTGATATGACAATACATGACGAGCCACCACGACAAGCCCCTCCATCAGATACAGTGGAATCACAACGGGCCAAGGGGGTCATACCCGCCGAAGATGAAAGAGCCGAGGATGAAGAAAGGTCAAATGAGGCTATGCAAGGTGCTAGTGTACAAGCAGAGGGGCTTATGGAGGAGACAATGAAAGAGCCCATGAAAGAGGCAAGTAGGCAAGTGGAGGAGCCAGGGGAGGAGCCAAAAGAGCCCATGGAGGAAACCTTGGATGAGGCAAGGATGGATGAGGAAAGGAGGCCTACGGATGAGGAAAGGAGGCCAATGGAGGAGCCCCAAAAGGATATGGATGATGCAAGACAACCAACGGAGGGAGAGGAAAAGACCTTGGAGGAAACCCTGAATGAGGTAGAAAGAGACATGGGGGAGACCCTTGATGAAGATGAGAACGATGACTACGACGATGAAGCTAAAGCAGAGGATAGCAACAACGACAACAACCGTATCCGAGGTCGATTTCAGAACATTGCTCTCTCTGAAAAAATCAAGTGTGAGTTGTTATGTAAAGTTGCAAAATTTCAGGTCTACAGCTAGAAATAGCTGAAAAAGACTCAAATTCACTCAATCCGACTGTAGAGTAAGTCTAAGAGTTGTCCGAACCAGTGGGTAAGCTCAAAGACACTTCGAGGTAAAAATTTCAAGAAGTTGACCAAAACTTAGATTATCTACTTTTTCTTGACATTTTAGGCCAAAGTAAGTTTTGACTTGATTTATAGGCTTAAAAAACATCATAAAAAGACTGTCTTTGAGAAAATTGCAAAAAAGTGCTCATTTCAAACCTCAAGTTAATAATCGCGATTATTAACTTTCTGCTCTAAATTGGCCAAGGTTCATACCATTGACTCATTCTATATGTACAAACAACTTTTGTAAAGGCCAAAAGATTTGGACCACTAAACTGACAAAAAACAGGTAAAAACTAAAGTTTGGACTGACTTTTTGAATCTTGCTTGTAAATTGGGGAAAAATTTATCCAAACTTGTTGAAAATTGATCCATAGGCTTATATTGATGTGATAAACATGTGTACATGCTCAGTTGACCAAAAACTTGTAAAAATTTGTCAAATATAAATAATCGCGATTATTTACATCTGCCCTGTTTTTGAACTTTTTTTACCAAGTTGGCATACCACTAGCTTTACCATGTTGTAATAAGCCCACAAACCAACTTTGGTGAGATTTGAATTACTGGATTGAAAATTGTGACTAGAATTGCAAAGTTAGTCTGCGGACAGATAATTGATGATCATTTGACCAAAAACTGCCCAAACTTCATGAAAATTGGCTAGTGACCTTAACTTAAGGTGCTTAACAGATCTGTGTCAAAGTTGGGGCAAAAATTTACAAAAATTTGTCAGGAGTAAATAATCGTGATTACTTACATCTGCTTCAAAACTTGATGATTTTACAAATTTGAGTATACCACAAGGTCAACCACATCAAGTAGACCCCACAAATCAATTTTTGGTGAAATCTGGACCACAAAAGTGAGACTTAAGCTAGATTGTCGAAATCAAAGCCTTCGGACACAGAACAGTTGATAAACTTGATCAGAATTGGTCCAAACTTGTTGAAATTTTCGTAGAGACTCTAACAAGTTGTATACTTGCCAAACCTATCAAAAAAGTGCAAAAACTTGACAAAAGTAAATAATCGCTATCCAGAGACTTGAATTTTGACTTTTGGGCTTATACAGTGTTAGACCAGCATAATATAAGGCCACAGGGCAATTTTGGGTTTAATCAGATCAAAATTGATACAGATACATTCAGTTTACAAGTTGCAGATTAGACATTTGATTTTGCTAGAGCCGAATCTGAAAGTCAAATTTTGACTCCCATAGCACGATTTGAAGTGACATACAGAGACCAATCACGAGAGTTCTCAAGAGCTGTATTGTCTTTATAGAAGAATAGCTAACTTGATTAATTTTGTACAGGAATCAGGTTGCAGACGAGGAATCAATGGCTTGACAAAAAGTTGCAATTGGAACGAGTGAAAATTGACGACAAGTCAATCCAAAGGTGAGTACTCTATCCAGGGCTTCATAAGTCTATATGAACCTTAGATCTGGTCGTGTACTAGAAAATTGGAGCATATTCGGAGAAACCTCTAGTAGAGTATCTACCGAAGAAAGCGTGAATCAAGGCAATTCCTTGCACACAATTCCTAAAGAAGTCTCAGACACTTTTTTAGATTCAACATCCGAAATGTCTTCTTACTCGACTAACTCAAAAACCAGAACGACAATGCACTATAAGCATATACCCTCTTTTTACAAGACTAACCGTTATGGAGCCAGGTTTACTTGGACCCTAACGAGGAGAATGCTATTCGCATTGATGACCATGGTATTGAGTTCGAAGAAGAGGTTAGGGCAAACAAACAAGGAAAAATGTACATGGATCAAAATGGAACTCAATATGTACAAGTCAAAAATCCTGATGTGGTAGACAAATGGGGGTTAGAAGTAAACACTATAATCCCAGATATGTCAGCAAAAGAAGGACCACCAACCTTGGAATTCGAGGGATACGATCAAGTAGACTTGAAGCCTTTGAAATGGCTTAGTACGGATAATCCTAGGATCGGAGTGTAAGTATGGCAAAATATGTTCAGCTTCTAACTACTTATATGTACTTGTCAACTTTTACAAAGGTTGATTATCTTGGACATCAATGGATTGTTGCTGATGCACGTGCCTCTAGGTATAGCAGACCCCTTCGAGGATTTGCAAACATTTCGGATGGGTCGTGATTCGTCCAGGAACCAAAGAATTTATTCAGTTTCTTCTTCCGTGCTTCAGAGTTGTCGTATGGTCTTCAATGCAAAGGCAAAACTTGTCGCCACTAGTTACAATAGTTTGCGGTGTATGCGGTGCTGATACGTCAGATTTTGCCTTTTTGTATGATCAAAGAAAATATGTTACCGTCGAGGGCCACTACCACCCTAAAAAACCACACTTACCTCTTTTGTACAAACTGTTCAGCCAAATCGGTGTACCCTTTGATGCAAATAATACACTACTGATTGGTGATACTCCTGAAAAGGGAGACCAAAATCCACCAGGAACAACTATCTCACCACCCTCTTTTGAGGGGCATACCTTTGATTTTTACCTTGTAGACATTTTGATTCCATACTTACAAAAATTGTATCTCAGTCCATTGTTCACGGACGAGTTTGTACTTTCTAATGAATTAAGATGACTCTTCTATCATGTCTTTGTCTTGCCTAACATTGAGAGAGAGAGAGAGAGAGAGAGAGAGAGAGAGAGAGAGAGATGTGGCGATGGCTAAAGAAATGTATTTCAAGAACACTTATATTCACAGACCACAATTGACAAATGAGCTCAAAAAAACTTCATGTATTGAAAGTCATTCGTATACACTTGGGTTCACAAGAATCTTTGTTACATTGACACTATTTCAACCCGACCATCCAACTCTTTGCACAAAATATCTTTTTCCCTACGCGGCATCAGCTTACGGCCAGCTAAGAAAAAGGAAAAATCTGAAAGGTCCCTGTCCATTAACTCTTCAATTATGTCGTGCCGCGACCGCAAAAGACTGCATAGCTCCCTTATTGTAACCACCAACATTAGGCCATGCTCTTTATCAAACACTTCCACATCCACAGCAGGATTATCTTCCAAACCTGTAGAAACCTGGTCCATAGGAATGTATTTATCTCTGAGCATTTGTGATCGCATATACCAAAAGGAGGCTAACAGTGATTGGCTTGCAATCATGTACTTGACAACTAGAGTGTCAAGTGTGACATCGCACCGTATGCCAATCTCTTCCTTTACATACCATCCTCTGTCAAGAAGTTTGTCACAGGATGACAACTGAAATGACTTGCAAATGAACATAGTTTTCGTAACATGTATATTGTAGTTATGAAACAACTCTATGAACAGTGCAGTAGGACAAAAATTTGCAATTCTAACCAGTTTTGTGTGAATAGAGCTATGTAGAGACCTTTGTATATCCTTGTAGATCTTACTTCGCATTGCCTCCACCATTGTTTCCTCAAGCACTGGCCAGTCCACAGTGTTCCAGTCGGTTGGTAGAGGCACTTTCACCACTATGCCATTCTTATTCTCTAGGCAGAGTTGGTAGAAGTGGTCATGGAAAAATATTCCTTCATCACCTAGGCTTTTGCTGGTTCTCCCTGAATACTGTAGAGAACCAACGCGGGCATGAATGACAAGGAAGAGGCCTATTATGCACTCCACAGGCTCCCATTGCTCATAATAAGAGGGATAAACATCTGCAAAATATACAACAAGAGTTAAACTAAGAGTATCAATAAGTGAAAATGACAAATCTAATGTAGTTGAGATGTGAAGAATGGAGCCACTGCTCATAAGAAGAGGGATAAACGTTGCAAAATATATAAGAAAAGTTAAAATGAGAGTATCAATAAGTGAATGACAAATCAAATGCAGTTGAGATGTGAAGAATACTTACAATTGCAACGTGGTTGATGTATATATGACACATTTCCACCGTTTGCTATCACGTCTGGATGGGTAAACACATGCTGAACAAGAACTTCCTTTACAGATCTTTTGCCGATTTCAACTTTGAAATCCAACACTCTGGCCTTCCATGCTGAGCGGTAAACATTGATAGCACTAGACCTCTTGGCTCTTCTTGGTTGCATGAGGACCCATGAACCTTTGTTTATCCTTTGTCCAACCCATTGGTTCTCTGCACTTATTGAAGTTGATATTGTAATTGATGATATGCTACTACTTGGCCTTCTAGGCAAAGTGTAGGTGTTTCTAGTTGGTGTGAGAGACCATAAACACCTAGAGCTTCTTGGGCGGGAAGACGTGGAAGCCATAGCTCTGAAAGAAAAGCTTTAGTGGAGGGAGATTCACTTTGAAAGCATCCTAATGGATGGAAAGTGTTTTGCAATGTCAATATCTTGTGCGGGCTTAATGGTCACCCTCCAGTACGTTAATGACCATATTAAGAGAATATCAGCAATGGGACCACACATACACCTAATAGCTCGATAAAAGCAAAGAAGTTACGATGCCACAATCCTAGATTCGTGAAATTTTTTAAAATATTTTCCTATTTCTTGAGTCTTTCCACTTATTTTCCTACGTAACGTAGCCCTCCTGCTCATTGGACGCGCTCTATTTTCTCTCTCTTTCATAAGGCCCTCCAAATGACCTCCGAAATTTCCTAATGTGGCAAGCAAAACTATCAACAAAGGGCAACCTCCAAAAAGTCTAATTTAACATTACCACTATGGACCTCCACTCAATTACAATAGTAGAGTACTTGAAAAAAAGCATTTTCTACTCCAAGTCAGTGGCGGGAGGATCTAACTCCACAATGTTTGGATGCGGCTCCAAGAAAGATGATGCCTTTAGGTCATGATCCACCTCCTCTGCAAGTTTCTTATCTCGATCCTACATCTCTCTTAGTTGATGGGCGTGCATTTCAAGAATAGAGCGTGATTTGTGGAGAATTCCTCATTGCTCTCCAATATTGTCATCATCTAGCCCATCTGGCTCACCAACAAATCCATCAGTCCATAGTCTCCTTTGTATCTTGATGACAACGTTGTTCTCATTGGTATACTGGGTAAGCATTTGCCAAACAAACCAATGCGCACATTCCATACCACTTGCACATCAAACTCTTGTCAAAGATAGTAGACAAACTTTATTCAAGATAATAGAAAAACTTTATTTAGAGAAAAGGATGGAGAGATATGAATGGAAAGAGGGAGGATGATTTTGGACTTGATGGAGAGAGAGAGAGAGAGAGAGAGAGAGAGAGAGAGAGAGAGAGAGAGAGAGAGAGAGAGAAAAATGACATAGTGGGAGAAGGAAATAACGCAGAGGAGGAAGAGAGATAGAGCAATGAAAAAAGGAAGAGAGTGATTGAGAGAGGGAAAGAGGGATGAATATAGAGAGAGGAGAGTAAGGAGGGAGATAGAGAGCGGAATGGAGGGAGATGTAAATATAGGGGAGAGACGAGGAATTGTGTGTGTGTGTGTGTGTGTGTGAGAGAGAGAGAGAGAGAGAGAGAGAGAGAGAGAGAGAGTCTGAAATCAGCAGGGTTTTTCTCCAGGATGTTCTTTATGATAGGATAACAATTAAGAGAGAAATTCAATGTTTAAATTTAGTATCAATTGTCTATAAATATAGGCAAGGGTGTCGGCTAAAATATATCTAGATAACTATTAAGCTCAATACGAACCACCGAATGATGGCTTCATCCTCGACATGCAAGGTTAGTTTGTTCTTGAATACTCTTAAGGATGACCCTATGATGCTAGATTGTCCAGCAAGATTTGCCATGGTAAATCTTGGAGATTATGGGGATACTAGTAACAACAAGATGTTTGCCATTATCTCTACTCCGTATGGTGACATTCGAGCTGAGGTTAAATATGGTGTGACAGTAAGTCATCAGTTTCAATTTGTATTGGATTCAACATTGTCCATAAAGTTGTTTGTCACAAACAAGGGTGTGGATATGTCATCTAGATCAAATGTGGCAATAATGGACTTATCTGACAGGTCTACTGATGAAAATGATATATGTGTTGCTGGAAACCTAGCCAAAAGATATGAAGATTCATTTTCTGCTTGTCAGCAAACAACAAAAGATGCTGGTTGGCAAGAAAAAAAGGAAAACAACAAAATGTCTTCGGGTTCAAACCAGGAAGAAAAAACACAAAGTACACTAGAGTACATTGCTCTAAATAGCCATAAGTACCCTAAGTTGAATTGAATGATTTTCTCCAAAAGCTCTCTCCATTGCCATCCCCCATGCATAGGATATACCAAGTCACTACGGGCTCCTCTAGCAATCACAAATGAACCACAATGCATTTGGAAAGACTTTTCTCTAAGTAGTATTTGACACCCACAATCTGCTAATTGTCTCATTGGGATGAAACTTTGTCTCAGCTGAGTAACATAGCACACATGTCATAGCGTATATGATGCACCACTAGGAAATGACAAGCAAACATCTCCTGCACGTGCAATGTCAAACGTTGAACCATCGGCCAAGTGTACACAGACAAAGCTCCCACTAGAGAAACTACTAAACCACACACAATGTGGTGTGGCATGGAAAATTGCATCCTCATCTAGCAACCAACGGGAAGGTGTGTCACCTCTAGAAGACATGTAAGGAGGAGGAACGCTAAAGGAAAACGTGACATCACCGTCACTGGCATATGAAGCCACCGCTCTAACATGTCTCAAAACCTCATCTGCACCATGCATAGATCTTTGCTACTACCTCATACATCTCAAACAATGGCACCTAATGTGCCAATGCCAACATCGCATGTATCGGCACAACTACAAGATCGTTGTCTCTCACGAGTCATGATTGTCAACTCTAAACTGTCACATATGTCTGCTATATGGATGCCAAGAAACTATAGCAAGAAATTCAATGAGAAAACTCGCAGAGCCTCCCCTATAAACTGAGTAAAACCCCCAAGAAAAATCTCAATCATAGACCATGCCAAACTGGCAACAAAGTGAAAGATAACTCAACCACTACAAAATCATGGAAACCATGATCAAACACGTCAAAATTGATGCTCACATAGCGTAAAATCAGCTCCACAATCTGCTATATTTGCAAGCATACACTTTGGGACAAACAAATCAACCGAGCGTAAAGCGCATAGTCATATGCACAAGTAGTGAGAAAATAGTGCTCAAAACGCATCCCAAAAAGGAAACTACCTGTAAAAATCTACATAAAGCTGTGGAACTTGTGACTGCTTGTAATCTGTAGCCACACGAGCATATGCAATCCTCACTCCTACAAGAGTGGGTACAAGAACACTTAATTGTCTCCAAGCTGACAAACTCTGTCAAAGTGGGAGTCAAACTCGACCACTAAACCATCAGAAAGCAAATGGAGATACACATGAAACATGGCAAGAATCTGGGAAAAATTCTACAAAGTTTCCCTTGAAAATTGAGTAAAAACTCAAAAAATCTCACCAAAACCACACGAGAATAGACACTTAGTGTCTCAGTCCATGCACTGCCAAAACCTTGGCAAACTGACTCACTCCTAAACAAGTGGCTCTATGGACCTATATCTGTCCAAAAAACGATAGAAACCTTCTACCTGCTAGCTAAAATCTAGCTCAAGTTGTATCCACATGTGCATACACGGCATAAGCTGCACAAAACCGTGCTAAAACCACTCTTTGAAATTCCCCACACAATCATACATGAGCACTACATGTGCCGCATAATCTGCAATGCAAGGACTATGTAGCCTGTGAGCAAAGCTGCCTCGAAATTGGCACACTACCTCATCGATCAAAAAACACATCGACCAAAAATCAATCACATAACACAATCAACAAACTTTCCGTGGTCAAAATAGCTATCCAAGAGCCGCGCTCACGAAAAAAAGTGCTCTGGAATGGTCTGTCAAAGCCGCTATGCATTGATGTGTACCACAAAAGCTAGAAAATGGGGACCGTTGAAGCTGAAATGCCATTGAGTGGGGTCAGGATGCCAGGCAAAAACGGGCAGAGTCAAATTGATTTGGATGAGCACATGGGAGGGAAGTCAATGGCGAGGCTATGTCAGAGGAGAGCCCAACCGCTCTCTCTTACTCTCGCTATGTCAAAGCCAAGAAAACCATCGATGATGTCTTTTGTCGTTGGTGGAAAGTACGCCGATGCTGTAGCCGTCGATGCGCAAAGCCGATGCTGAGACGTCGAAGATGCCAAGAAAAAGAGCTGAATATGAAGCCGATAAGAAAACCGTTGAGTAGTATGCCAAAACGGAAATCCGAGAGATGATGCTATCGATGTTGCCAAAGCCTAGAGCACGTAAAAAATTATATGTGTGTTTTGATGTACACACACTCACTCACACTCTTTTTCCTGTGTATACACATCTGAGTCTCTCTCTCTCTCTCTCTCTCTCTCTCTCTCTCTCTCTCTCTCTCTCTCTCTATGCTTGTTGTCGATCGAGGTTGTGTGTGAACACAACCTTAAAGAATTAAAATTTGACCCAATTTTAATTCTCTCCTCTGTTATCTGTTGCATTTGAACTCGGAGTGTGCGCGCGTGTGTGTGTGTGCAACACAACTACACACACACACACACACACACACACACACACACACACACACGCACACACACTAGATGCTTCAATTGCTTGCTAGTGCTATGAAATTACTTTTGAATTTCAAGATGCCAATGCTCACAAACTCTAGAGCTTTGCCTAATTTTCCTCAAAGATGCTGACTTGCTTGGCTTCAAGAGCCTCTTCACTTGCCAGAACCATAGGTTTTAGGTTCTCCAAGCCTTGCTTGATTATGTGCTTTGCTTTGAGTTTCCATTGTTGCACTCTCCCAAGCACTCAATTGACATGCTGCCAATTTGTTGCCCACATAGCTACTCAGAGATTATGCCCACCTTCAAGCTCTACGGCTCTCACTAAATATTGGACTCTCAAGGATGTGGCATCCTTGAGAGGCTTCCAATTGGCAAGCACATTGACCTGTTGGGCCGGTGTAGCAGGTCACATTTAGAGACTTTGAATTTTTGCGGGCGCCCCCTTAGCACAATGGGCGCAATGCTCAAACACAAAATTGATTAAGCATTGCGTGAATAAGCATCCTCGGGGTTTGAACACGCGCGGGCTCTATCATAGGCCATAGCTCTACCACTAGCATAACGGTTTGGGATGATGCCATCCCCTATTCAAACGGTCATAATGTTTAAACCCGGGGGGGGGGGGGGGGGGGGGGGGGGGGGGGGTTGTTTAAAACCCTTTTGGAAGCGAGCCGGTTGCCCATGGGCGGGACTCCCTGCCACGTCGGCAGAGAGTCCGAAATCTAGGACGAGTCAAGCTCTACACACAAGCAGCGCTGCTACAAGCTTTGATATGCTTGCTTCTTCAGTGCCTCACTTGCCCGCTTCACCTGTGAGCTTGACTTGACTTTCTTGTGAGCTTCTTAATTTGCCTTGCCAATTGCAGTACACATTGTTGCTCATCCAATGTGTGTGTGTGTGTGTGTGTGTGTGTAATACACACACATCTTCTTGCTTCAATTCCTTGGCCTCATCTCACTCTATAGAGGTGCCCCTCCAAGCTTTCAAGCTCTGTTGCTTTGCTCTGTGCAGATTCGACTACCTCAATTCTTGAAGCCCAAGAGGGACTGCACGCGTAGTGCTCCAAGATCCACAAGATCTACATCTGATGCAATCGATCTGCCCCGATCCGGTTCCACCTCCGGTTCAGATCTGCTCAAGGAAGCTCTACCAAGCTTTCGTAGCTGCCAAGCTCAATCCAAGCTCCATTAATTTTGTGTCTCATCGGGAAGCCATCGCATGCGCATCGATCATCATCGTAGCTACTCTGATACCAGTTGTGTGCATGCGCGGGAGCATGTGCATGCGAGTGTAAGTGCAAGTGCAAGGTGCATTGCAGTAGTATGCAGGTGTTTGGTAGAGCTCTTGGTGAGAAGATTATCCTCTCCGCTCCTTATTCTTCATTATGTCCAAAGAATAAGTCAGTGGTTAATGATGGGCGGCCAACCACTTGGCCCAAACCCTAACATTATAAGACAAAAGGGAACTGGAGCATGCAACTCTCCACCCGACCACGCCCTATATATGTTATGGAATGGATTCTGAGAAGTTGGATACTGACAATTATGGTCATGTGTGCATGATGTAGCAGGTCAAGGTAGTTGAGTCGTGGGCAGGTGGCTGACAGCAGATAGCAAGACATGGAGTAAGTCAATAAGAATCTAGTTATTTCAATAAAGTCTTTATCCCCAAAGTGGAATGTAAATAGCCTGATTTATGAGTTGTCCCTTTTTGGCAATAATATAAATACGTGCCTAGAGGAAACCAGCTCACTCCAAGCATGGGGGATGATTGTACCCAATTCTCATTCTCTCTCTCTCTCTCTCTCTCTCTCTCTCTCTCTCTCTCTCTCTCTCTCTCTCTACATGGTACCCTCGGTCTAGAGGGGCGTGTACGCAAGTAGGAGGTGTGTCCTTGTCATCACGATTACCTTGGTTGCAATAGTGGTATCAGAGCCCAAGACTATGCTCTGGTCGATTTCAACACTATGAAGGCTACTCATGTGAAGATAAATACAACTCTAAAACTAAGCAGTAGGATTATGAATAAGAAATCACTTCAAATTTTCATTAATTGTAAGATGTTTTTATTTATTTTTGCTAATCACGTCTTAACTGCATGTAGCAACATGCAAACTTCAATTAAAATTAGTCGTTCGCACTTTGATGCGAATTGGATTGTTACCTATTACTGAAATTGTGCATAACAACAGAGTTTTGAGTGTATAATCACAAAGTCTTATTACCTGAGATATATGCCCACATTTTTAAGGACTCTGACACCTTTAGCGTGTGCAGTCAATTGATGTCCATAATTTTATTTGGCTTGGCTTTCATTTGCAGTCAATTTACATCCATTTTTTGTGCTTTTGATTTCTTTCACGATGTGTCCACACTGGCCTACACCTTGCAATGGTTACAATCTTTATCCCGTGCCTTGAATTTTTGCTTGCTGCTCGTCAGATAATGGAATGGGTAGATTGTCGATGACCTTCAGCCATCTCTTGTGGCCAACCCACCACCCAGGTGCTGGCATCGCTCTGGTTGGTCCATCTCATCCGCCTGGCGGCTGTGTCTTGCCCGACTTTTGCCCTATTCCCAATCCCTGACGATGTAGGTTAGCAGGGCTCTATTTGCTCTCGCCCTCGTCATGCCTTAGGCGTCGCTCTTTTCCCCAGCCTCTTCTCTCTCTAAAGGAAGGACACCCACTATTCCACCCACTCTCTCTGCTCCCTCTTGCATGGTGGCGCCCAGTACACTGACACTCGATTGTCGCTTTGACCTTCTCTCTCCGTCTCTTCTTTCAGTGCACCAGCCACCCTCTCTTAGCCCACTCCAGCTTGCTAGGCTACTAGCAGTACTCCCGCCTGCTTTTTCCCCCACTTCTCTTGCCCTTACCTTTTCCATGCCCCCTTGCTTCACTCCAGGATGCTACGGTGCCTCACACCCACTGACCAGACTTTGACCTTTGCATGCTTTCGTTATGGTTACTCATGCAGCTCTACACGCTAGTGGGCGTTTTTCTTTGGCGAGCCCCTTTCCCCCACATGGTCAGGCTATCTCCATCCACCAGGAGTCGCACTACTTTTTTTATATTTTTAATCCCCCACCTCTTCACCTGTCTACAGACACCCATCCTGCGCCGCACCTGTGTTATCTTTTCCCCTCTCGCCGCCCTGGCGCGCGCGCACACACACAGATACACATTTTTTTTAACGACCCAGCAGGTGGCGCTGCCCTCTGAAGCAACATCACAACACAACCCTTACAAATCCCAACACAAAGTCATCCTTCCCAATTACATACACACACACCTCCTTCGACTCCCTGCAATATGACCTGCGAGTATACAAAAAAACAAACAAACAAACAAATACACTTCAAAGGTCCTTTCCCACACACACACATCGCGCTATGCAACAATCTTTGTCATTTGGGCATCTCCCTTGTCATTTGGGCATCTCCCTGACGAACTGATGGCTTCTCCCAATTTCATCGCCGCTCATTGATGTAAGTTGAAGACGTCGCTTGCTCCATCAAACACTAATCCCCGCCGCTTCCAACAGACACAAGTTGCTTTGTAGCTCCTCGTCGTATCGATCGATTCGTCTTGCCTTGCCTACCGTGACTACCATCGCACAATTTTAACGCGTTGCATCATGCCGACCGATGATTCTTTGCTGCTTGACCCACTCTCTACCGATCACCAGATCGAGCTTCTCCAATAGGATGTTCAAGAGCTCCAAAACCAACCTGCTGAGCGCGAAAAACGCGATCACAAGGTCGAGCTCAGCGACGAGCACCTTGCCAAAATTCTCAAGGCCATCTTCAACGACCAATTTTCGCGATCGCAAGGTCAAGCTCAGCCACGAGCATCTTGCCAAAATTCTCAAGGCCATCTTCGACGACCAAGCCGACCGCAAAGAAATCAAATATGAAGACGGACTTCAACGCGATATTCAAGCCAAGCTCCATTCTTCGAAGCCAGCCACTCTCTACAAAGTTATTTCTTATGCACATGATGTTGAAAAGGAGATCAATTCGATCACACATATGCTGCAAGTTAATCCACCATGGCACCACCCACCTCCTTTCAACAATTTTTTGCGCTTCAACAATAATCACAGGTATAACCCCCATAATTATCACATAACACACTCGGAATTTTGCACCTGCACTTGCTTTGACTGCTCCACGTAATACACCACCTCCATGTACTGTCTTTAATTCTGGTCCACGATGCATGCCCTACATTTGGGCAAACACCTCATAATTTTGCATCTCCACCGGCTGCACCCACCACTGCACCTCCCACAAAGAATTTTCCTCGCATAGTGTGTCATCACTGCCATAGAATCTCCATAGAATTGGCCATATCATAGCCAATTGCCCTCTCAACCGCCAACATCCCAATCAAGTGGCTCAGCTACATACTCTTGACATAAATACGAAAATCTATGATGATTGGACTATCGATCCCTCACCTACTGATCTCAATGCTGCCGATGCAACAGGTACTCCTATTAGTCTACACTCTTTGTTGCGAATGACTGCTTCTATACATGATACAACAATTTCTCTATTGCACGATAGTGGCAGTACACATGATTTTATTTCTGAACGTCTTGCACACAAATTACAATTACCTAAAATAAAGTCACCCTTTAAAGTGAAGAGTGCATTCCAAGGTACACGGTTTAATGGTATTTACATGATTACTGATGTTGAAATTACTTCAAGTTAGGTGCATACACCCAAAAGCATAATTTTCTCATTGCACCACTGCAATCCACCGACGTAATTTTAGGTATGCCTTTTCGTCATGAGCATAACCCCAATATTGACTACACGACGCACACAATGTCCTTCACTTTTCAAGGTCAACACATCACTCTCATAGGCAACCCCACCCTTGAACTGCATGCACTACTTTCCCACACTCAAGTTAAATGTGCACTTAGGAAAGAAAACAAAGCGTGTATGGTATATGTTACACAGGTTGAGGAAGAGCAACAACCCCCTCTCTCTCCTCAACAAGAATAGTTTTTGCATGCATATGATTGTTTTGTTTTGCTCACGATTATCCACCTCACTTACCTCCCTCTCAAGGTGACATAGATCACACAATAGAAATTATCCTTAGCAGTCAACCCCCGCACCATGCACCCTATCGTCACAGTCCTATGTACCAACACAAAATCCAATGCCAAGTCTCTGACCTCTTAGAAAAAGGCCTTATTAGACCTAATTCTTCTCCTTTTGGTGCTCCCATCCTACTCGTCTAGAAAAAAGATAAAAATTTAGGATGTGCATAGACTATAGGGCTCTCAACAAGGTCACTGTGAAGAATCACTACCCTATTCCCCGCATCAATGACCTCAAGTCCGGGTATCATCAAATTCATATGCACCCAAATAATATTTTTAAAACCGCATTTTGCACACAATTTGGGCACTATAAATTTATTGTACTCCCCTTTGGTCTCACAAATGCACCAACAACATTCTCTCGCATATGAACGAAATATTTTTGGAGCACCAACAGTTTGTTAGTCTTTTTTGATGATATTTTGATTTTGTAGTAAGTCACACACTAAACATGAACAACATTTACAAACTGTCTTTGCGTTTTTACGTGATCATGATCTCTATGCTAACCCTACTAAGAGTCACTTCTTTCAGACAACCATAGAGTACTTAGGTCATATAGTCTCTAGTGACGATATTCACCCCGACCCCAAGAGGATAGAAACCATCCAAAATTGGCCAATCCCGAAGATTGTCCATGAAGTTCGATCATTACTAGGTCTCTCTGGTTTTTATCGTAAATTTGTAAAGAATTACTCTCACATTGCCCTTCCTCTCACCTTTCTCACATGTAAGCTTACCCCTTTCTCCTGGGGTGCAAGTCAACAAAAAACATTCGATACACTCAAGTACTTTCTCGCCCATGGACCTGTTTTGCAATTGCCTGATTTTCCACAACCATTCTTTGTTGTAGTAAGTGATGCTAGTGGATCTGGAATAGGTGTTGTGTTAATGCAAAATGACCACCCCATTGCATATGAAAGTAGGAAGCTTAAACCTAGTGAATCAAACTACAAAGTCTATGATAAGGAACTTCTTGCAGTAGTTCATGCATTAGATATCTGGAAGCATTATCTTATGGGCTCTAACGTTCTCATTAGAACTGACTAACAGGCTATCAAGAACCTTCTATCTCAATCTACTATCTCCGATAGACACATTAAATGGGCTGGTTTTATTCAAAACTTTCACTCGATGATACAATATAAACCTGGAAAATCCAATTCTGTGACTGACGCCCTTAGTTGTAGGCCAGTAGGCGATGAGCCACCCCCACCCCTTCACTCTTATACATTTTCTCACATTCAAGCGGTGTATCTTAATCATCTTTTTGTTGCTAAAATTCAATCTTTTGATGCTCTGATTCTAGCTTATGAAACAGATATGGATTTTTCACATGCTTGGTCTGATTTGTTTGCTAATAAATACTTGCCTGTCGATGACTATTCTTTTCCAAATGGTTTTGTCTTTTATCGTCAAAAGCGTTGTGTCACTACACACTTTAGAGAACTTGCTATTCACGAAATGCATGCACCAAAATATATGGGTCACTGTGGTATTCAAAGCACTCTATCTGCTTGCACTGACTATTTCTTTTGTCCTGACATGAATGTTGCAATTAGGGTTGCAGAGAAACACACACAGCTTGGAGAAGACGAAGGAAGCTCAAGGCACACGATAGAGAGTGTATTACTTAGTGTGCAATGGAAAGATGGATAGCCCTAGAGTGATGGGCGTATATACAATGCACGGGGGAAAAAACCTCCTAAAGAGGGAAAAAATGCCTCGGCGGTCCTAGTGTGATCACACACATCACTACTACATGTATATGGTAACAAATCCCCTCTGGAGTGATGCAGTGAACGAGAGCTGGCACATGAGTAAAGGGAAGTGCCATGCCCTGAGGACAGGATCAGTCCACAAAAGGGAGTAAGCCCAAATATTTGCGGAAAGCTTCAAGCTTCTCACGAGACAATGCCTTTGTGAAAAGATCTGCAAGGTTGTCCTGTGTTGGCACATAAGCCAAGCTGATCTCTCCTGCTGAGAGCCTCTCCCTGACATAGTGGTAATGCACCTCAATGTGCTATGCGAGGATGAAAAACTGGGTTCCTCGCAACTGCCAATGCGCTCTGACTGTCAGTGTAGATAGTGTTGGCAGTGTCCTGTCCAACACCCAAATCAGCCATAAGGCGTCTGAGCCATACACACTCAACCGTAGCTGTGAAGACTGCCCTGTACTCAGCCTCACAACTCGAAGTGGCCACAATTGGTTGCTTCTTGCTCAACCATGATATACATGAACTGCGAAGCATGAAACAAAAACCACTTGTGGACACTCGCGTGTCAAAACAACCAGCCCAATCTGAGTCCGAAAAAGCATGTAAGTCTGGCGGTAATGATCCCCCCTTGGGATAAAACAAGCCAAGATGTAAAGTGCCACTAAGGTAGCGAAAAATCCTCTTGACAGCCTCCCAATGCTTAGACCCTGGGCTATGCATAAATCTGCTGACCTGTGAGACTGCAAACTGAATATCCGGCCTCGTGTTGCATACATAAATGAGGCAGACAACAGCAGTTTGGTAAAGAGTGACATCAACAGGATCACCAGCATCATGTAGACTCAACTTCAAACCTGTTTCCAAGGGAGTGGCAATAGGTTTGCAATCCTCAAGTCCAAACTTACATAGCAATGTCTCTATGTAACTTTTCTGACACAAGGCAATACCACCATCACACTGCTTAAATTGTATACCCAAGTAATGATGCAATAGCCCCAAATCGTTCATCTTGAAAGTAGCATTCAAATCAGCCTTAAATTCAGCAATATGTCTCTCATTTGGTCCAGTGATCAGCAAATCATCAACATAAAGAACCACAATGAGAAGTACATCACCCTCACGCTTTACATACAATATGCTTTCTATTGGACTGTTACGAAAGCCTTGTTTGACCAAATGAGTGTCAGCTTTCTCATACCAAGCACGAGGAGATTGCTTCAACCCATACAAAGCCTTCTTACATCTGCACACTTTTTCCTCTTGTCCTTTTATGACAAAACCGCGAGGCTGCGTTACATAAACTTCCTCAAACATGTCACCATTCAAGAAAGCAATAACAATGTCTGATTGATGTACATCCCAACCAAAATGAGCTGCCAATGCACATAGAAAACGCACAGTAGTCATACGACAAGTGGGAGCAAAAGTCTCTTCATAATCTATGCCTTTTTGTTGTGCATAACCCTTTGCAACAAGTCGAGCCTTATGACGATTGATCTCACCATCCGGCTTGCATTTCAACTTGTAAACCCACTTCGTACCAATGGCCTTTTTGCCAGGAGGCAAATCACATAAAGTCCATGTGTCATTTTCTATAAGTGCATCATATTCTGATTGCATGGCATCCATCCAATTTTCTGAATTCTATGCTTCATCAAAAGTCAGAGGCTCCTCAACATCATGTAAACTAGACACATTCAAAGCATAACAATCTGATGCATAAGATGCATGGTGAGAGCGTGAACGAGTATGACTAGACAAAGGTGCATCCAATTTACTGTCACGCAAAGTGTGCACCAGCCATTTTGGCATACGTCTAGCCTGCTCATTGTCAGCCCTTTCCTCATCAAGTACATCATGTACATTTGCATCAGTAATAGGCTGATCTAAAACATTTTTAGAAACCCCCATAGGCTGTACATTTGCCTCATTGGAACTTACATTCGTATTTCCACCACTGAAAAGAGGCAACAAAGTGTCATAAATGTCATGTGAGCTTACATTATTGTCTCTGGTACATGACAGCAAGGGCTGAACAAAATCTTCCACAAACACTACATCCCGTGAAACGAGAATACGTTTTTTTTGCGGATGATACAACCTGTAACCTTTGCTTTCAGCACTATAACCAACAAAAATACATTTGACAGCCTTATCATCCAATTTTCTGCGCTGCACTTGTGGCACCAAAGCATATGCCAAACAGCCAAAAACACGCATGTGCTCAATAGAAGGCTTTCTATCATGCCATGCTTCATATGGAGTAGTAGACTGCAAAGCTTTCGTAGGACACCTGTTAAGTACATAAGTGGCACACATGATGGCCTCAAGCCAAAAAGAATGCGGTAAAGCTTGACTTTTGACCATACATCATGCCATTTCCGTCAGTGACCTGTTTTTCCTCTTAGCAACACCATTTTGCTGAGGTGTATAAGGCACTGTACATTGGTGTTTTATCCCACGACTAGCAAGAAATGCATTAAATTCATGAGACATATACTCCCCCCCTCGATCGGAACGGAGGGTGCCCATAGTACATTTCGAGACATTTTCAGCCATACCCAGAAATTGTTTGAAGCACATAAAAACTTCGTACTTATCTTTAAGCGGAAATACCCATGCATGCCTGGAGTAATCATCAATGAAAGTCACCAAGTAAAGGTAATTGCCCAAGGACGGACTTTGCATGGGCCCACAAACATCACTATGCACAAGCTGCAACCTGCATGTGGCCCGAACTGATCCTTTGGAAATTTAGAACGCTGCATCTTACCCAAAATACAACCTTCACAAACATGTTTGACAGGTGCTTCAAGAGGCGGCAAAGAAGCAACCATATCAGATTTTTGCAAATGCAGCAAACTGGCAAAATTCAGATGACCAAAACGTGCATGCCAAAGTTTTGCATCTGAAATAGCCCTTGAATCTGCAATAGCATTTGCAAAATTTTGTCTACACTTGTCATACAAAGTGAGTTTATACATCCCACGGCACAAAAGCCCAGATGCAACAATTTCATCACCAAAACTGAGATCATGAACTATACATCTGTCATCCACAAATTTGACTACAAGTCCAAGTCTAGCAAGTGCGGATACAGACAAGAGATTCTTCTTGATCCCAGGTACATAAAGTGCATCAACAAGTGTGAAAGAACTGTCATTAGCAGCAGTAAGCACAATCTTTCCAACTCCCTGAACTGGATAAGAGGCATTGTTGGCACAAGTGACTGAATTCCCATGAGGGACAGACTCAAGAGAGGTAAACAATTCACGATGTGAGGTAATGTGCTTTGCAGCACAACTATCGAAATAGCACACATGTGAATCTGCAGCAACTGACAAGCATGCATCATGGACAGCAGGATTGTAAGTGCACTCTGCACTAAAAGCCCATTCTGCATCAACATCAGCATTATAGTCTCCTTGCACAGAAGACTCAACAATGGCTGCATTTGTAGTGGAACCAGCATTTGCAGTGGAACCACCCTCTTTCTTCTTAGCCTCTTTGGCCTTCAACGTAGGACACGACTTGATCAAGTGATCATTGGCTTTACAATAATGGCAACGCATCTTCTTTTTTCCCTTATCACCAGAATTGCTAGACGAAGTACTGCCAGCAGAAGCATTAGGAACAGAATTTTTGCCACTCGCAGCAGAACCATAAGAAGTAGTTGCATTACTGTTACCACCCTTTCTTTGAGAAGCAATAAAAGCCCGTTCAACTGCACGCTGCCTAGTCCTGTTTTTTCTAGAAAGTGACTCTTGTAACAGCAATGTGCATAATGCATCAAACTTGACAACTTCAGGATTTCCTTGGGTCATCAGTCTCCAAGTACTAGCAAAAGTCTGGTAGAAATCTGGTAAGGCATTAAGAACAGTTTGCACAAGGGAACTGTCTGAAATGACTTCACCTGCAGAAATAAGCTACTCATTTATATCCTTGACACTAGCAAGGAAAGTGTCCATATCATCTTCCTCATGCATAATCTTCGACTCTAGCTCTTTACGCAGCAAAGCAATTTTAGCCTCATTGCGTCTTGCATAAAGACCTGCTAAAATATCCCAAGCCTGTTTTGCAGATTTTGCTGACTGGATGTGAGGAACAATGGTGCGCTTCACAGATAACGCAATCAATGCATGAGCCTGCTGTGTGCTCCTTGCCGCACTGTCGAAGCAAGGGACTTGCCTAACACTGTGTGCGAGCCACAGACGGCTCCAAGCACACAACTAGCTTAACTAGTAAGCTCAAAACAGGGCAATGGTGTGTCACTCACCGCTCTATGCTCCTGCCGTGGAGGATTCCTCGTCGCGAAGAAGAAGGAGACGCCGCTACGTCGCACTCAACCGCTTCACCGCCGTCGTGCCGCCGCAATGCTTGATCACACACACACACACACACACACACACACACACACACACACACACACCACACACACACACACACACTCTCTCTCTCTCTCTCTCTCTCTCTCTCTCTCTCTCTCTCTCTCTCTCTCTCTCTCTCTCTCTCTCTCAAGTACACACACACACACACTAGTACACAAGGAGATGGCGCAAGAGCACTCTTCTTGCATTGCACAAATGAGAGAATGATACATTTTAGGTTTAGAATGACTTTTGTATGGGCTTGCCCCATTCACACTTGGGCGCCCATGCTTAGCCAACTAATCCCTTGAATGTCCCAGTTAGATTGCGCCTCTCATCGACGATCACTCTTACCCTTTTCCTATTGGACTGACAAGCCAGGTACCTGACTCTACCAAATAAATAATACAATTTCCGCCATAGGTTACAACATCCGTCGTAGGTAATAGGGTGTCCGTGAGCCGTGAGGGTTAACACCTACGCATCCTTAACATCCCAACAAGCTTGTTCTGTCGTAGGCAAAACAACTCTAACAGTTGCAATCCTTGCAGCAAAACCTGCAACATCGCCTACATCATCAGATTCAGGACGTACATCAATGCCCTGCACAATGTTCCAGACACCCTTTGACACAAGAACATGTTGCATCATATAAGCCCACATAGGGTAGTTGTCCCCATCCAACCTGTCCTCAGCAGCAAACATCTTGAACACATCTGTGTTGTTGTTGTCAGCCATGGTAAATGCTGCACCTGATGTGAAAACTGCCCGAAAATAGGAGAAACAAAGCGGGAACAACCTGTGCTATATAGCACAAACCGTAGAAGACTATAAGGCACCTATTATGCAGAAAACGGCACTGACAAAAATTCTGCACAAAATGATAAAATAGCATGTGCAGTACTGCCTGTAGTGGAAACGAAGGCCGAAATGAGCCCAAATCAAAATTCTGAGCAGACCAAGCTCTCCTAGCTTTCGCAAAATTTTGTGTCGACTTGCGATCGCTCGTCAAAGCTCACTGAAATCGGAGGAAGTGAGCAGGCGTGTGCTGGAGCAACTGACGACTAAGCCTGGGAGGATGTGACCTGCTCTGATACCAATTGTTGGAATTAGGGTTGCAGAGAAACACACACAGCTTGGAGAAGACGAAGGAAGCTCAAGGCACACAATAGAGAGTGTATTACTTAGTGTGCAATGGAAAGATGGATAGTCCTAGAGTGATGGGCGTATATACAATGCACGGGGGAAAAAACCTCCTAAAGAGGGAAAAAATGCCCCAGCGGTCCTAGTGTGTTCACACACATCACTACCACATGTATATGGTAACAATGAAGCATGATGTTGCAAAATTTGTTTACACTGCATTGTTTGTCAACATGTCAAGCGACACCATGGTAAAACTCATGGCCTTCTTATGCCACTGCCTATTCCAAAGGACCCTTGGAAAGAGATTTCCATGGATTTTAAGTGATATGGACATTATTGTTGTTATCTACATGTCATTAAATCTAATATCTAACCAACCCAAATGATTTTCTCATATTAAACTGATCATTTAATGTGGGATAATAAACGGGAACAAGGGTTAGAATATAACATGTGCTTATAGATCTATCTCAACACGGGGCCAATGGTAAAGGGGCCCAAATGAGAGATGGTCTGTCAAAGAGCAAGGCTAACTAATGGAGCTTAAAAGACCTTAGGGTTAGCTTCATTAAAGACCTCCAATGGTTAGTGTTAAAAGTCCTTTGACCTTAGGCAAGCTAGGGCTGGGCTTGAGATGGAAAGCCGACCTAAACTTGCCTTTGACCTTAGGCAAGGTAGGGTTGAGCTTGAGGTGGGAACCCAACCTAAACTTGCCTTTGACCTTAGGCAAGCTAGGGCTGAGCTTGAGGTGGGAACTCGACCTAAGGTGCTTGTCATGCTTGATGACTAAGGTACTTGAGGTACTTGTCATACTTAATGAGGAAGGTGCTTGAGAAGCTTCTCATGCATGGGGAGTAAGGTGCTTGAGTCAAAAAGAGACCCTACACACTTAATGAGGAGGGTGCTTGAGAAGCTTCCTATGCATGAAAGTCCCAAAGTTAGGGGAATCTTTGACTAACCTTCCACTCACCCAAAAGGCACCCCTTTTCTCAAAGGGCACTTGGGACCCATGTCAGACTCTCCCTAAGCTTAACCACATGGGTGTGCTTGAATGCTATTGGTTGGGCTAAAGAGGGCTCCAATGAGCTTCTAGTTCCATCCAAAAAATATCTAGATATTTCAAGCTCTCTCTCTCTCTCTCTCTCTCTCTCTCTCTCTCTCTCTCTCTCTAAGGGGTAAGGAGGACACTTGTCAAAAGACTACCCATGTACTTTACTGCATGCTACATGTCATTGGCTAGGGGGAGAGGGGTCCAATGAGCTTGAAGCATGTAGAAAAGCTACAACTCGCCCCAAGCAAGCAAGGGGGGTGCTAGGGGGATATACACCACACACACACACTCATTTTGTGGATCATTCCCACTTGGTGAAAGTTGAGGAACTCCACCTCCTTCTCCAAGCTTGTGAGAAGTGAGAGCCTACAACCAACACTCTTGGCTATGGAATGCAAATCCAACCAAGAGCCATCCTTCAATGCTTAAGCTTGCCATCTTCTCCATCTCCATTACTATGCTACTGTGTATACTAGCAAGAAGAGTGATGATAACTGAGGAACTATTTCTTTATCCTATGAAATATTTCTTCTTCCTCTTCTGTATCCTCATTCCCCACTAGCTCTCTCCACCTTCGAAGGTGTTTGAGGCCTTGGGAATGAGGATTGGGATAGTTAATGCTTTCTACAAAGTTTATGTTATGCTTGTGATGCATGAAGCTTTCCATCTTCATTGCATCACCTAAGTCACAAGAAACACAAAGATTGTATTGTACCAAGTCTCTCTTGATGGGAGAAACTATAATACAAATACCTATTGGAGGGGGGACCGGCTCCATATGAATCCGGTCCTCAACTATTGTCATGTACTCTAAACTCTCTCTCTTGCAAAAGTCTTCGTGCTTATGGGATTTCCTTTCCTCTCCAAGAGGAGAGAGAGCTTACGAGGCCTCTTGAAGCATTAGGAAATTTTCGAGGTCATTTGGAGGGCCATATGAAAGAGAGAGAAAATAGAGCACGTCCAATGAGCAGGAGGGCTACGTTACGTAGGAAAACACGTGGAAAAACTCAAGAAATAGGAAAATCTTTTAAAAACTTTCACGAATCTAGGATTGTGGCATCGTAACTTCTTTGCTTTTACTGAGCTGTTAGCTGCATGTGTGGTCCCACTGCTGATATTCTCTTATGGTCATTAACGTACTGGAGGGTGACCATTAAGCCCGCACAAGATATTGGAATTATAAAACACTTTCCCTCCATTAGGATACTTTCAAAGTGAATCTCCCTCCACTAAATCTTTTCTCTCAGAGCTATGGCTTCCACATCTTCCCGCCTAAGAAGCTCTAGGTGTTTATGGTCTCTCACACCAACTAGCAACACCTGCACTTTGCCTAGAAGACCAAGTAGTAGCATATCATCAATGACAATATCAACTTCAATAAGTGCAGAGAACCAATGGGTTGGACAAAGGATAAACAAAGGTTCATGGGTCCTCATGCAACCAAGAAGAGCCAAGAGGTCTAGTGCTATCAATGTTTACCGCTCAGCATGGAAGGCTAGGGTGTTGGATTTCAAAGTTGAAATCGGCAAAAGATCAGTAAAGGAAGTTCTTGTTCAGCATGTGTTTACCCATCTAGACGTGATAGCAAACGGTGGAAATGTGTCATATATACATCAACCACGTTGCAATTGTAAGTATTCTTCACATCTCAACTGCATTTGATTTGTCATTCACTTATTGATACTCTCATTTTAACTTTTATTATATATTTTGCAACATTTATCCCTCTTCTTATGAGCAGTGGCTCCATTCTTCACATCTCAACTACATTAGATTTGTCATTTTCACTTATTGATACTCTTAGTTTAACTCTTGTTATATATTTTGCAGATGTTTATCCCTCTTCTTATGAGCAATGGGAGCCTCTGAGTGCATAATAGGCCTCTTCCTTGTCATTCATGCCCACGTTGGTTCTCTATAGTATTCAGGGAGAACCAGCAAAAGCCTGGCTGATGAAGGAATATTTTTCTATGACCACTTCTACCAACTCTGCCCAGGGAATAAGAATGGCATATTGGTGAAAGTGCCTTTACCAACCAATTGGAACACTATGGACTGGCCAGTTCCTGAGGAAACAATGGTGGAGGCAATGCGAAGTAAGCTCTACAAGGATATACAGAGGTCTCTACGTAGCTCTATTCCCACCAAACTGGTTAGAATTGCAAACTTTTGTCATGCTGCATTGTTCATAGAGTTGTTTCATAACTACAATATACGTGTTACAAAAACTATGTTCATCTGCAAGTCATTTCAGCAGTCATCCTGTGACAAACTTCTTGACAGAGGATGGTATGTTAAGGAAAAGATTTGCATACGGTGCGAGGTCGCGCTTGACACTCTAGTTGTCAAGTACATGATTGCAAGCCAATCGTTGTTAGTCTCCTTTTGGTATATGCGATCAAAAATGCTCAGAGGTAAGTACATTCCTATGGACCAGGTTTCTGCAGGTTTGGAAGATAATCCTGTTGTGGATGTGGAAGTGTTTGATAAAGAGAATGGCCAACTCTGGAGGAACCAACTCTCAAATGTGCCAGATGGACTGTTCTTCTGTCTAATAATCACTGACATTTGTGGATCAAGAAGAAACACCTCCGTGTGGGTGTGCGGTGGAAGTTGACTTTTGATCAAACTGCAGGGAGTGTACCTGAGTTCGTACACCTATCATTTGAGTTTTCAAAGTTATCAAAATATTAAAACTTACTTAAGACAAGCATAGATAAATGTATCTGAGATCTAAGCATCTGGATCCAGCAATATATTAATGTCCACTGTATCCAGAGCCAGCTTTCTCGCTCCATCTATAAATGGTATCTCTGCAAGCAAACCATCCTTCATTGAAAGTAGAGTATCTTTGTTGCTTGCATCTATGGATAGGGTCACATTGCATTCTCTTTGCCTCCAGGACTCCACTGCTACTTTACTTTTCTCCTTAAGCTTTGCTTCCCTTATGTCTTCTCTTTGGCGAGCAACCGTCTCTGCCCTTGCCCTTGTATTAACATCATGTGTGACATCTACAACTGCGACTTGTGGCAATAGCTCAAGGGGGTAAAGAAAAATTTCCCTCATTTTCTTATCCCTGCAGACATTGGGGACCAGAAGTTTTTCATACCTCCACCTTACCCTTTTTAGTGTCTCACTGTCTTTGTCCATTACAGTCACCCTGTGGGCATGGGCTACTATAATGGTCATGTCACTGAAGTACTCAAGCAGGAAGTCCTCTACTGCTTCTTGTAAAGCGATCAATGCAACCACTTTCCACCTTTTAGTGCCCCAGGTAGCTTCTTCACAAATGGACCTCACCATCCTCTGAAAGGGCAGCTTTGGTATGCACAAATCAACACATTTTTGTGCCTTGTTGATTTCTCTGAAAAGTCCCATGCAGCTCTGTAACTTCTTCACCCTTGGACCTTTCAAAATTTTATTTGGTGTTCCAGGTCTCTTCATTGGGGTTGCAGATCTACTACTTGCCTTAGCTGCTAACCCTAGTCCCTTGCCCACCTTCCTTGCAGTGGCCTTTGTTCTAGCCATTCCACTGTATAAAAATAGAAGACTCTCTCTCTCTCTCTCTCTCTCTCTCTCTCTCTCTCTCTCTCTCTCTCTCTCTCTCTCTCTCTCTCTCTCTCTCCACTATTCGTTCCTCTCTCTATGACACAAACACACACACACAGACTCTCTCTCTCTCTCTCCCCCTTGTCTCCACTATTCCTTCCTCTCTCTATGACACAAACACACACAGAGAGACGCTCTCTCTCTCTCTCTCTCTCTCTCTCTCTCTCTCTCTCTCTCTCTCTCTCTCTCTCTCTCTCTCTCTCTCTCTCTCAAAGCAGACCAAACCACACACACACACACACACACACACACACAGATACACTCCCTCTCTCCCACTCGTTCTCCTTGCCTCTCCACAGTACTAAAGGCGTGCTTACAGACATCCAAATCGTAGGTGGCTGTCTCCGCGCGCCTTTAGTACAGAGAGAGAGAGAGAGAGAGAGAGAGAGAGAGAGAGAGAGAGAGAGAGAGAGAGAGAGAGAGAGAGAGAGAGAGAGAGAGAGAGAGAGAGAGAGGTTATGTGTGTGTGAGTGTGTGTGTGTGTGTAGCTGTTGTTTTTTAATAAATAACACACCAATTGAACAAAATGGTCAAAAAGACGACTGGCTAAAGATGTCAAGGCAAAGATATGTACAGAAACAATTCAGCCTTTGAATCAAAACTGTACAATATAGTAAGAGTGAAGTATCATTCCAAAGGGATTTGTACAAAGGTATCAAAAACTATCCCAATTGCAACATCAAATGCTTCCAGAGTCGGACTGCAGCAAGTTAACCCTCTTTAATCCAAGATAGAATTCTCACCTGCATCCATATAGTCAAGACAACAGACATGTTAGACTTGGCTACGTATGGTAGGCTTCAAAGAATCTATCAGTTGTTATCCATTCGAACTTAAACAATTTTAACTAGCTACTGTCCTGCATATTTAAAGTCTCGAGGATTTTTCATCCTTTATTTTTTGCTAGAGTTATTCATATATTTTTCTTGAGTCCCATTTCGGTAGCAGAACTAGTAGTGCTACCAAGATTTCAAACATCAGATTTAACTAAGTTTATCAAAGTAGGATCCAGTCAGAGACTAGTAAAAAAACAGAGTAGTAGATCCAAGTAGGATCCAGTATGGAATACTCAAATCAGCAACCATAAAGTAAGCTTGAGTGAGTGTCAACACTTTAAAATATCGAGCAACCCTAGTATCGAGAATCTACTTGTATCTGCTATACTTCAGCCCAGTAGCAGAGGATCAGTTAGTACCAGAAAGAAAAGACAAAGAAACCTCATATATTGATGTGAACCAATCTGAACCAAAAAAATGGCATACAAAAAACCAGTGTACCCTATGCAATGTTCCTTTAGATTAAGCTTGAGTAACTTGCAAGTATGACCAGCTATTGATGTGAACCAGTCTGAACCAGAAAATGGCATAAAAAACCAGTGTACCCTATTGCAATGTTCCTTTAGATTAGGCCTGTAACTTGCAAGTATGACCGGCTAGTCCAGGCCCATTACAAGCTCCCCCCTTTAACTAACAGGTAGAGAGGCTAAAACTACATTCCAATGCCAACTAATCCCTGTTTGTAGGTAAAACAAAGCCAACAAGCAAACCATATAGGTTTTTAGAGAGAATCTTATTTTGTGCTTCTAATCACAAATGATACCAAGTCCTACTGCAATGCCAGCAGAATATCAGTAGCTAAAAATATATATTATCTCTTTGCCTTAGCAACCAAAAAAGGACATAGAGCATTCCCCTTTGCAATCAAATTTCCAAGGTAAAAGCAAGAAGTAATCAGCTCGACCAAGCCAAATCCTCAAGTATGAACTCCCCTATTTTTTTTGTTGAATGTATCCTATCCTATTGCAACCATCAGAATATGGCAGCATAACCAGCAACTTACCTTCCAGTAATCAGAATCTTGCATGCAAATCCAGCATCCCCACCAGGCATTCAGCCATTATCCTTACCATTAGTGTCAAAAACCAAAATAATAACCATATACAAGAAATATCTGATATCAGCATGCAGTTCACCACCAGTCAAGAAGCCAACAACACAAAAGTAAATCCCTTTATTAATGTGAGCAGCCAGTAACCAATTTCTCAAAAGAATCCCAAAAAGGCCAGTATTCGAATATGGCAGTATTAGGGATGTGGAGGTAGTGAGCAGTAGTAAACTCACAATCGTCTCCTAGGAGCTAAGATTAGGTAAAAATCCAGTCAGTTACAACTATAATTATCAGGATATGGCAGCTTTCCAGTAACCAGAAAATCCATGCATAACCAGCACCATTACCAGGCATTTAGCCTTTATACTTACCATTTGCTTGAAAATAAATCCAAATAGTCTATGTATGATAAATTTGATGTGATATTCTAGCACAGTAGCAACCAAACAACTGGAGTGAATATATGTAATCAGTATCATGCAGAAAGAAAGCCCCATTTGTGAAAACCATGTATATCAGTCCAGCTCTGTTTAATGGAAGAATCAGAACCATCTACTCTTTAATTAAAGCCTAAAGATGTAGAGTCCAGCTAGACCAGGCCTAGTATAAGCTCCCCCCCTTTTTTTTATAACGAATGTAGCATAACCCACTGCAATTATCAGAAAAATGACCAGTATCATCATGTATAACCAGCACACCCACCAGGTATTCAAGCTTTATCTTGACCATCAATTGTGTCAAAACACCAATAACCATATGTATGAACGTTTTTACGTTATTTTCTAGTAAGAAAGCCATCAGAAAAATGGTCCCAACCTGTGAGGTATTGAGCGTCCAACCACATGTAATCAAGAGATGCATCAATAGAACAAGCATCTTTCCTTCCCAAACCAATCGATGCAACCCAGCAACTAAAAATGAAAAGAACAGAACTGAACATCGTCTAAGTGAGGGGAAATGCCCCTCACCTTATATGGTAGAGGAGGCAGGGAGGATGTACTCATATGCGGGGGTGTTGTATCAGCCGAAGGTGAGGTAGGTAGAGACCTCGAGCCAGGTAACCCTAATCTCCAGCTCGGTTTAGTAGAGCAGGTAGTATACGCGCCGCGATATAATGATAGAAATGTATCTAATAAAATCACCACACGCCCAGGTAAAGGCCTAAAATAGGGTATTAAGTGAAATTGGCTGGAGCTAGGTAGGAGCCCATACCCATAAGGTAGCCCATGCACAAAGTAGGTTATCAGTATCAATTCCGAGTTCTTTTTGGAATTCTTTAGGTTTTGAGTAGGTATACTATGGTCAACTACTGTGATAAAGTGTGTGTGTGTGTGTGTGTGTGTGTGTGTGTGTGTGTGTGTGTGTGTGTGTGTGTGTGTGTGTGTGTGTGTGTGTGTGTGTGTGTGTGTGTGTGTGTGTGTGTGTGTGTGTGTGTGTGTGTGTGTGTCTTTATGCGAGTCGGTCTGCGCGGGGTATGGCTGTCGCGACAGCACGATAAAAAACCTAAGTAGGAATAGTGAATTAGAAACCTCCCTAGGTTTTTTGGAGGGGCCAAAGAGTAAGTTTTAGCTAAAAACTAAAACTAGTAGGAGGTAGATCAGGGGATAGTACCCATAGGGTAGCCATAACAAAATGATGGGAAAGCTTTAGCTTTATGGTAACTAGCTTGAATGCTTAACCAATGTGATCCACATTACAAATTAAGCATTTGTACAGCACGAGTATTCCCTTACCCGGCAACAATTTAAGTTAACTACTTGAGCTCAGACAGTGATTCGGAGTAAAGTCTACCACCCCCTCTAGATGAGGTGCTAGAGCCACCACAACCCCAAGGCAGCATGTAAAACATAAGAAAAAATCCCCTAAAGCCACAATAGAACATGAATCAAGCCCCATAGATGCTATTTAGGTCAAAAGTCATGACCAAGCGTGTGTGTGTGTGTGTAGATATGGTCAGCTGATGTGACACAGTGTGTGTGTGTGTGTGTGTAAGAGAAAGAGATATGAAATTTCCTATCAGAGAAAGAGAGAGAGAGAGACCTTTGAGAAAGAGAGACGGTGATAGAGAGAGAGAGAGAGAGAGGCACAGTGCGACCTTTTGGAAAGAGAGAGAGCGAGAGAGAGAGAGAGAGAGAGAGAGAGAGAGAGAGAGAGGGCCAAACCTTCGTAGGAGAAGCGAAGCCTACTCTCTTTTTCACGTTCTTTCTGTCGAAAATGCAGACGGAGGCTCAGTGTCTCTTTCTCTCACTCTCTTTGACTCTCTCAGTGTCTCTCTTTCTCTCTCATGCCTTTAATATGTCACGTACTAAAGTATCCGGGCCCATTAAATGGCCGCACGTGCGGCATCATGCACACTAGATTCTATTTTTTAATCACCATGTGGGGCTCCACCGGGGGTAACCGTTATAAGTGTCTAGATGGAGAGAGAGAGAGAGAGAGAGAGAGAGAGAGAGAGAGAGAGAGAGAGAGAGAGAGAGAGAGAGAGAGAGAGAGAGAGAGAGAGAGAGAGACCATAGAAAGAGAGTGAAACCTTATAAATTGAGCGAGAGAGAGAGAGAGAGGGAGGGAGACCCATTACTGTCACACACACACACACACACACACACACACACACACAGGGACAGAGAGAAAGCGAAGAGAGCGCAATGGAGCAGACGGCTCCCATGGAGTTTCTGCAAACTCCACCAACAAAAGGTCATCTCTCACTCTCTCTCTCTTTCTCTCTCTGTCTCTCTATTTCTAACAATAGCTAGCAAAGAGTGTGTGTGTTTGTATGTGTGTGTGTGTAAACAAACAAAAACCCATATTGTTCAACACACACACGCACACATACAAGCATAGACACACACAGACACATAGATACACACACACACACACAGGGTCGTAAATCGACTCTCTCTCTCTCTCTCTCTCTCTCTCTCTCTCTCTCTCTCTCTCTCTCTCTCTCTCTGTGTGTGTGTGTGTGTGTGTGTGTGTGTGTGTGTCTCTCTATGTGTGTACTAAAGGCGCGTAGAGACAACCAAGTACCCTTTGCAACTCTCTCCGCGCGCCTTTAGTTCTGTTGAGAGGCAGCTCTCTCTCTCTCTCTCTCTCTCTCTCTCTCTCTCTCTCTCTCTCTCTCTCTCTCTCTATCTATCTATCTATCTATCTGTCTGTCCCTGTGTACTAAAGGCGTGCAGAGACAACCAAGGACTCTTTGCAACTCTCTACGCGCGCCTTTAGTACTGTTGAGAGGCACAGAGAGAGAGAGAGAGAGAGAGAGAGAGAGAGAGAGAGAGAGAGAGAGAGAGAGAGAGAGAGAGAGAGATAGATAGATAGTTCTATTATCGTCCTGGGAGGTCAAATATGACCTATGGGACCAAATGAACATGTCACGTGGTGTGAGTGGAGTTCATAAGTGACTCTCGATGCTCAAAAATGGCTGAAATGAGCGTCGCAATAGAGAGTCCACATCGTGGTTGGGAGAGGAAGGTATGTAGGGAGAGATCATGGCTGAATATATGGGGAAAAGAGGACCTAATGTGGTCAAAAGCTGAGCACTCAAGTAGTGTGTGGTACTCACTCTCTCGCACTTGACAAGGGCATAAGGTGCAAAGTCGATGATACTCCTCGCCAGTGCCCCAACGTCCTGTCTCGCAGCGTAGAGAATGGGAGCTAAGATGAATGGAGGCAATGGTGCGGATCGCACTCAACGGGATGGGCTCAAGGATGTAGGAATGGGTTCGGTTACCTCGTTTCGAGAAGAAGAGAGATTTGTAGTTTGGGGCAACGTGTGTGGTGTAATGGATGAAGCGAGAACCTCCAGATCTCTCCCAAGCCGTGATACATTGGTGTTGTAAGAAGGCCTCATTAACTTGGGAGCCGATCGACGCATCCTTGACCAAGTGACATGCATCCCATCTTTCAAATCATTTCTTGATATCAAGCATCCACCCCGAACTTAGTATTTTGCTCTTGCATGTCTTTTGAACCATTTGACTTGCTGCATATGCGATTCTAGGAAGTCGATGCAAAGGGCTACGTTGTGTCTTACGCATGTACTCCACAACCCTTTGCATGCCCAAGACCTCAATGGGAAGCAATCTGGACTCAAGAAGTAAGAGCATGTAGGGTATTTGTGTCTTGACTTGGAGAAAGTTGGTGAGAAAACGCTTTTGGACATTCTCAAACTCTTTCCAAGTAGACTTCGCGATGCTTCCACCCCACACCTCCACTCCATAAAGAAGCACCGGTGTCACCAATGTGTCAAAGAGGTACTTTTTGAGAGCCCAACACTTGATCTCTCCTGCATTGCACATGTTCTCAAATGCATAATAGGCCCTCTTTCCAGCTTCCAAGCGACGCATTGCACAATCCTTCCATTTATGATTGGATGGAACCTCAAGGCCAAGGTACTTGAAGTGATCTACCACTTCAAGTTTCTCGTTGTTATATACAATGCATGGATTTTCATCATTGAGGGTCTTTACAAGAATAACCTTGGTTTTGGATCCATTCACGATCAGCCCGCTATGTAGGCAAAAGAGTTCCAAGACACTCATAAGCTTTTGTGCATCTTCTAAGGTATGTGCCAAGAGAGAGAGAGAGAGAGAGAGAGAGAGAGAAAGTTTGTGTGTGTGTCTATGTGTGTGTGTGTGTGTGTGTGTGTTTTGAACACACACACACACACACACACACAGAGTGTCTATGTGTGTTTCTTGGTGTGCTTTGGAGAGAGAGAGAGAGAGAGAGAGAGAGAGAGAGAGAGAGAGAGAGAGAGAGAGAGAGAGAACAAAGACTTGACATGTTTCCTCATGAATAGGATTAAGGTCCAGTAGGCAGAAGAGACTAAAACCGGACCTAGAGCTTGTGCCAGGATTCCAACCTTTACAGGCTTAGGTGCTTAGCGTTTCTGCGAAAAGAACTGTTGACTTTTGTCAGGACTTTGATCAAGAAGAGTCAATTTGTGAAGATGAGTCAGAGAGGTCGGCAGGCCAAGAGTATCCCTCACCCTACAAGGGTCCCTCACCCTCTACAGTACTTGTCAAGAAAAATACAAGAAAGAGGAATATAGACTTCTCAGATGATGCAGATCTCCCAGCAAGCAATCCTTGTGCAAGTAAAGGTAAAGACAAAGAGAATGTGTCTTCTCTGGAAGAGCTAACTGTAATTGATGAGAGGCTGTTCGATTTTGCAGCATCGTGTGGTGCTGGGGACAAATATGATCTAGTTCATTCTATGTTTAACCCAACATTTGATATTGAAGACCTTTTAGCTCAGCAGAGTGAATTCTTGCAGCCCTACGAAGATCAATTTGAACTGATGGTGCAGGTAGGGAGGGTTGTTCTGCCCAGTATGACTGTCGTTCATTTAAATGACTGCGGTGGAAAAGGACAGGGACTGAAGAAGTATAGGAATTACCACCTGCTTTCCGACATTCAGCTTGCCCTTTGCACCAAAAAGAGTGCAAACTTATTCAGGAATCCTTTGGCTTTATGATTTACCTGAACAGCCTGTTTGGATTCCTCATGCAGAATCTTGATGAGGTGATAGAGGAGCAGGATGCAGCGCCAGATGAAGAATGCGAGGAGACAACACATATACAAGAAGTCAAGGAGGTTGAAGATACAGTCGACCTTGAGGTTGAGCCAATTGAAGTTCAAAGAAGTAAGATGCTCTTTGTGAAAACAACAGAAATCAAACTACCCTTGGATGTCAGTAACTTCACTCAGAAGCATGCTCAGATGATGTTGCCTGATGTGCCTGAGTTCAGGATTGGAGACAGGACCTATATCTTTTTACATGATGTGCAAAGCATCTTATATTAAGGGAGAACTTCTCTCTGGCTATCATTTCCAGAGTCCAAGAGGAGAGGAGTGGATTTGTTTCAGAGGATAGTAGTGATGATGAGGCAATGGAAACATCCAACAATCCAATGGAATGCCTCCAAATTTTCTTTGAGAAAGCTGAAAAATACAAGGAGACACTACCAGATGAAGCCACCTTCCAAGCAATAAGACAAAGCCTAAGACCATCAACAACTCACAAAGAAGTGGAGGATTGGTTTAACCATTCAGGTTAGGAGTCAACTACATCTGTGGACCTGTGGTGGCAGGAAAACCTCTTTTTGTAGGACTCTCTCTCTCTCTCTCTCTCTCTCTCTCTCTCTCTCTCTCTCTCTCTCTCTCTCTCTCTCTCTCTCTCTCTCTCTCTCTCTCTCTCTCTCTCTCTCTGTCACTTACTCAGACATGATATGTGCAGTCTTGGATTGCTGACAAGGATAACTTCCTTCGACGGCGGCCTCGAGAGTATCATGGAAGGGATACGGCCAATAATAGTTTTTCACAATGGAATGTCACAAGAGGGTACAATAGCAACTTACACATTAAAGACACTATCACGCTTCTTTGGTGGACCCGCGCTGCCCAAAAGTGCAGATAAAGTCATTCTTGTGGACAAAGTGTTTGCCAGAGATTGTTTTGGTTAATGCCCGGGCTATACAGGTGGTCGGGCAGCGTATTACTACACTTACACAACAATGGCACTAGCTCTTGGCAGACAAAACCCGGATGAACTTTTAGAGTATGGCAAACATCTCATGATTCGTTACAAGGGTGATGTGCCAAAAAACAAAATTGAACCTTCAAAATCTTGATACACTTCTAGTAGCAATTGTATAAGATCATGTATTACAGAAATTTTGTACAATTTCATCCACTCAGAGTATCTTTCTCCACTTGTGGTTCACATACACCATTGTCTCTCTCCACTTCGTTGACCTTCACTGGCACTGGAGTTGTTGTATGCCATTGATCTTTTCACTTTTTTTTTTGTAAATGTCTGATGGCTTGTGTTGTTACTAAAGAGGCCAAGACTTCTTTTGCCTGCATTCGATGAATGATTCTACGATAGAACCATTCAAATAGTTCTCTCAAACTCTTAGCCTTGATTCGAGAGCCACCATGTCTTGTGTGCCTGAAATACGCATTTCTCGCCATGTAATGAGACTTTTCCATCCCTTGGGTATTCCATATTACCGGGTTTCCATACTTTTGTATAAAATATGGTAAATGATTGAAAATGATGTGCTGGATATGAAAACAGATTACTTAGAATGTTTTACCCTCACATAGTTACATATAAAAGAGAATCAAATACACAATAATACCATGTAGTGAGTAATCTGGGTGTTTGTCCATGCCGTCTTGAATGATTTCTTAAGAAGGTTGAGATTCTCCTTGAACTTGTTCATATCACCTTGTGACCAATCATCTTTGTCGCACATAAAAAATAGAATAACTATTGATCGCCAAACCTCAGCCTTCGCATTACGAGTAGTTGGTTCTTGATCTTTGACTGCAATATGTAGCTTTTTCCAGCTCTGATACTCTACCTTGCTAACATAAGATGTGTTATATATTTTTCCATGTTTTCTTAGCTTCAGATCTCCTATTCCTTGGGGTTTAGATAAAAACATCCGTGCCTTCACCCCACCGATGGATGGTTTGCATGGGACATCCTTCTCAACAGTTGATCTCTTTTCATCCCGCTGGATTTTCACACTGCCACCATGAAGCCCCATATCTGACAGTACCAATTCTAAGCACTGCAAGGCCACTTGTCGCTCTGCTGAGTTCTTGATTTTCCAAGCAAACCCGATATATAAGTAGACCAATTTCTCCACAATTCTACAAAGGGCATGCATTATACAGATGTGGACATTCACAAGTGGTATTTTCAAAACCGGTCAAAAAGCAGGGTCCTCAATGTAATGTGTTGGAGCTTTTCTCCACCACTTTGGGTCCATGACCTTTGTAGGCTCCATGCAGAACAAACACGGCGACTTTGCCATTGCACCCATTCCACAATTATACATGCAGTTTAATGTTTTGAGGTCACCTACAAAATGCCAATGAACTTGAAAGACTCCCCTTCCATCGAGACGTAGTACCTCTCCCTTGTTAGTCTGTCGATCAATCACCTTTGGAACATTATTTTGATGGAACACCCAATATAGAATCTCATGATCTTCTTTCTTTACCTACAACACAAAATAAATGAGACTTAAGTAGATGTGAACATTTGAGCTTAGCTGAGAATCTCACTTACCTCAAAAGCACCAAGCCACCATATGTTAGATTCAGATTGAACACTAAAATACAAAGGATCATCATTGGGACACTTTGAGAGGGCTCTATTCATTAAAGTAATAGTAACACGCTCTAGCTTTTCGTCTTTAACAAGCTCACACTCATCCAGTTTCAACACAAAATGTAATACCCCTCGTGACTCTTCAAATGTGATGTTGTAAAACTCCACCATTCTCTTCTGCAACATCTACAGGTCCATAAAAATATTATTGAACTCATCATATGCCATGTTTGCTCCATGGCCACTGTAAGTTTCTTTAATATAAAAGGGTTGTCCAAGATATTCTCCTTGTGCGTCGTTAAGTTGAAGCCTCTCTTTCGAAACACTTGAGGCTGATGGTAAAAGTTTGGATTTTATTCCCTTCTTAACAAAGATGGATGAGACAGATTTCTGTATAGCCGAATATCCTCTTTTGCTTACACCAAGTCAACCAAGAAGCATCACCTTAATGCTCAAGACCTCCGGATGCAACCTACAATGTTTCAAGATTGCGCAATTTCTTTTTTCCGATACGACCACCCAAGATGGTGTCCTTCATTTGACAACTTCGTACCTTTCCTTTCAGTTCCTGTACCTCTGTTTTGTGTTGCAAAATGGTAACCTGATCTGTAGAATGCAAATGTGAAAGACGAACAATCTCACATTTTTTAGCTTAGAGAATGCCCTTAAAAGTTTCAGCTTCCCTTGTAAGAGATTTACAATAACCGAGAAGGCCCTTTTCTCCATCACCAACAAAGGTCAATAATCTTGTAGAATTGACAAATGGTGGAGACACATTAGTCATTGGATTCTTAGGATAGAGAGAGCCTCTCATCCAGATATCTATGTGTTTAGCTCCCTGAGCTCTGAGCGTGTCTATGGATGCAGGAGGTATATGTGTGTTTGCTTTACTACGCTTAATCAATGGCTGGTAGTCATTGTCCAAATCAATGTGAAGGTGATATTTGGCTCGTTTCTGCGTAACATTTGTGCCATTTGAGGAGTGCGCCATTAGCCAAAGGTGCAGGTTTAATGAAAAGTGAATAGACGGTTGCGGCTTCGTCCCTCCATGTTAGCTTCATTCCCTCCATGTTGACGAGGTTCATTCAATGCAACTGAAAAGAAGATTATCCCTCAATCATTACGGACGAATGTTCAGAAAAGTAAATAATCTACTTAAAATACACTTTTTGAACTTTTACCATGAAAGACCCACCTCTATTATTCGCCATATTTTCTAGAGAGAGTGTGTAAAAAATACATTTTCTTAGAAGGCCCTCCAAATGACCTCCGAAATTTCCTAATGAGACCCCCAAAAGAAGAATCTCTCCCTTACGAGAGGAGGAATCCAAAGAGCAAGAAAGTAATGAATCCCTAAATTCCTCCGAAGATGTGGCTCCACGAAGAAGTCGGACTTAACGATCGCCAACTCCTCCTAAGAGGAAACGGTTAACCCATAGTCCTTCTCCTCGTCACTCCAAAAGGGAAGAGAGGAAACCAAGGAAGTAAAGGGCAAGAAAGAGGTCACCCTTTTCTCCTTCTTCTTCACCTTCCTCCTCTACCAATAAAAGCTATGGCTATTCTCCTAGAGAATATAAGAGGGGAGGACATCACAAATCTTACCCTGCATGGCGAAGGTCACAAAAGCTCAAGAAGTTCAAAGAGGGGGGAAAGAGTATCTCTTTTCTCACCTATGATGGCACCTTTGGTGCTACCGAAAAAGTATTGGCCTTCATCCAACAATTTGATACAGCTTTTGGAGACGAGGGCTTCACGGAGTCCTCCAAGCTACGCCATGTAGCTATGCACTTCCAAAAATCGGCTTGTCAATGGTGGGCTAGCCTTCATGGAAATGGTGAAACCCCAAAGACATGGAAAACTCTATGAGTTTCCATCATGAAGCAATTCCTTGCAAGCGATGCAAAGGACAAAGTGCTCATCGAATGGTGGAGTTTGAGGCTTCTCTCTCACGAGTCTATCACAAATATGTGGAAAATTTTTGGGATTTACATCTCAAGGCTACTGTCTTTCAAAAGATCAAGTTTGCTGAGAAAAAGCAACAATTTTGTGAGGGATTACCTGAAGAGATGGCTGAGTATGTCAACTCTCAACGGCCTGGTTCTATCAGTGAAGTAATCCACCATACCATGGTTGCTTCATGCATCAATTTCCAATAAGGGGTTAGGTGGAATGTCAAGCCCATGGAAAATAAAGACAAAAGTGATGCAAAGGGAAAAATTAATGCCCAAAACTCTTCCCAAGGCCATTCCAACAACAACAACAATGACAACAATCGGTCCAAGGAGAAAGGAGTTTACAAAGGTAAAAATAAACTCTCTCCTGAAGATCTTGAAACTTTTCACAAGGATCACAAATGTTTTAAGTGTGGGGAGCAAGGATATGGTTATCGTTCTTGCCCCAAAAGAAATGCTCACAATGAGACTCCTAGAGCTTCCACTATCAAAGCTCCAAAAGAGGATGCTCATTGCAAAGGATCACCTCTCTCCTATGCTTGGGGATAGGTAAGAAATCATGATGCCTTCATCTTGTTTGACCTGGTTCTACTCACAACTTCATATCAATGGAGTTGGCCACCAAGTCAGGCATTCAAGCTTTTGAAATGGGAGATGCTGCAGCTGTCGATGCCGCTTTCAAGGGACAACAAGCCTCCGTTACTCCCTTGATTGGGAAGTTAAGGCTTCATGTCTAAAGCTATGTCAACAAAGAAGACTTCTTTATCTCTTCTCTCCACCATGAGGATGCTATCCTAGGGGTACCATGGTTCACCGCATGGCTGCCAACATGATATTCCCTCAAAGAAGAATCTACTTTACCTACAGGGGAAAGAATATGTATATAGATGCTAATGAGTTTGGTCATACCATGCCACTTGTAAATCCTCTTGCTCTTGATAAATCAATGAAGAGCTCAGTTTCTATGTACATGATTTTTGTCAAAGAATCCCTAAAAGGCCCTAATGTTTCATCAAAGGTGAATGGTAGGAATCAAGAAGAGTTAGACTTGTCTAACTTTCTAAAAGGATTCCAAGATGTTTTCATCGATGACATCCCTATGGACTTACCTCCAAAACGAGGGGATGATGACCATCGAATTGAGCTCCTATCAAGAAGCTCACTGCCTAATAAACCTCCTTATTGAGTTTCACAAGGTCAACAAGAGGAGATCATGAGGCAAGTACAAGAATTGGTAGACAAAGGGATGGTGAGGCCTAGATCCTCTCCCTTTTGTTCTCTAGTCCTTTTAGTGCAAAAGAAAGATGGTACATACCGCATGTGTGTGGACTATCGCGCACTAAACCATATCACTATCAAAAATAGATTTCCTGTACCTCGGGTAGAAGATTTTTTTGATAAGCTACAACGCTCTACCTACTTCAGTAGGATTGACCTTAAAAGTGGCTACCATCAAATAAGGATAGTGAATGAAGATATCCCAAAGACCACATTTAGTACCACGTTTGGTCTTTATGAATATCTAGTCATGCCTTTTGGCTTGGCTAATGCACCAGCTACATTCAATCAATAAACGGAGAAAATTTTTAGACCCTACCGCAAATTCACTGGAGTGTTCTTTGATGATATCATCATCTACTCCAATTTCTTGGAGGAACACAAGCAACATCTCCAAGTGATTTTTCAAGCATTAAGGAAGAATAAGCTTTTTCTCAATCAAAAGAAAAGCAAAATTTTCCTTCAAGAGATTCAATACTTAGGTCATATTATCTCTCAAGATGGTATCCGTATGGATCCATCAAAGTTGGAGGTAATAAAAGCATGGCCTAATCTAAGGAATCTACATGAGCTAAGAAGCTTTATTGGTATGTGTGCATACTATAGACGCTTCATAGCAAAATTCTTTCAAATAGCAGGACCATTACATGACTTAACAAATAAAACGTTAAGTATTCATGGATTGTTAAGGAGCAAAGTGCTTTTGACAAGCTCAAAGAAAAGCTTACCTCCCAACCAGTCCTTATGCTTCCGAATCTCTCAAAGTCATTTGAGGTCCAATGTGATGCTTGTGGTGATTTCCTTGGAGCAGTCTTGCTTCAAGAAGGGCATGCCATAGCATATGAGAGCCAAGACTCAACACGGATGAACGGGTCTTAGGCATTTATGAGAAAAGAGCTATTAGCTGTTCTACATGAGCTAGACACATGGAAGCACTATCTATTGGGGACTCCATTCATTTTACGAACAAACCGTCAAAGTCTCAAGTACATCATGACGCAAACAAAGCTTTCCAACAAACAAAATGAGGAGGGCAAATTTTCTTTTGCAATTTAATTTCCACATTGCTCGTAAGCACAATCAAGTGGCTGATGCACTTTCACGACGACCAAACGTTAATGTTGTGTCAATAGCAACTTACAATGATCTATCTTCTATGATAGATGAGTATGCTACCAACCCTGACTTTAAAGACATAATGTCAGCCCTTGCTTTGGGGAAGAAAGAGGAACCATTCACCTTGCAGGATGGTTATCTTCTCCATGGCAATAGGCTATGTGTTACCCACTGCCTTCGTGAGAAAGTCATGTATGAATCCCATGCTCCTCCCTGTGTGGGGCATAGAGGCATTCAACCTAGTCTTCAAGGAGTAGAGACGTACTTTTATTGGCCTACCATGAAAGTGGACATACAAGAGTATGTTTCAAAATGTGTGGTATGCCAAAAGACCAAGTATGATAGAGGGAAGCCACCTGGATTACTCCAGCCATTGCCAATTCCTAATTCACCATGGGAGAGTATATCCATGGATTTTATTTTTGAATTACCCAAGTCTATCCATGGGAATACGGGAATATGAACAATAGTCGATAGGTTTAGCAAGCAATCACACTTTATCCCTGTCAAGAAGACTATTAAGGCACACCAAATGGCAACTCTCTTCATATCCCAGATTTTCAAACACTATGGATTTCCAACATTCATCGTGTTAGATAGAGATCCTAGAATGACCAGTAATTTTTGGAAAGGTCTCTTCGAGAATCTAGGTACAAGATTGAATTTCTCTTCTTCCAATCACCCACAAACGGATGGCCAAAGTGAGATAGCCAATCTTACAATTCTTGATCTACTAAAGACCTATGTTACAGAAGTAGATCAACTCTCACAATGGGAAAGGTGCTTACCTCTTGTAGAGTATGCGTATATTAATACTATCCATACTTCTATGGGAAAAGCACCTTCTGAAATCATAGAGGGAAGACCTAAAAGTCCCTTGCTACTTAAAGTACATGGGAAGATATTAGCTGTCGATGAGTATAGCCGTGACCTACAAGCATCTTTTCAAAAGATTAAGAAGGTTATATCCATCTCCCAACTAAGGCAAAAAGTTGCTGCTGATAAGCACAGAAGGGCCTTAACGTTCAAAGAAAATGATTGGGTCTTACTTAAGTTTCCTAAGGCTCGATTGAGACAAACAACGGGCAAAAATCCTACGGGCCATCAAAAGTAGCATGCTAAACTAGCAAAAAGATACTATGGTCCTTTTCAAATTTTGAAGCCAATCAATGAGGTGGCTTATCAACTCAAGTTTCCTAACCATTGGCTCATACACAAATGCTTTCATGTGAGCCTACTTAAGCCCTACAAAGGAGAGCCTCCAAATGAACCAGTTATTGAAGACCCTCCCGAAATCGAAGACCAAGAAGAGGTGCTACAACCCGAAGCTATCCTTCAGCATGAAGACAAGGTACTCTGACATGGTAAGATTATTCGGCGGTATCTTATTAAGTTCAAACATTATCCTTTTGAAGATGCTAGAGGATGGAAGGAATCCAGCTTAAGGATAGTATGAACCTTGTCAACACTTACAATGCTACATTAGAGTAAGCAAATGTACATGTTTCTTTTAAATGATCAATGTTTTGTCTTATAAGACTAATTCTCTCTTTATTGTGAAAAAATTTAAATAGTATCCATACTAAGAATCATGTCTGGGATGACGACGTCTCTCAAACACCATGTAGAATTTGTCACTCTCCTTGGGAGGATGAAATGGACTAAAGATCAGATATGCTTGCGGCAGCAGCTATGTCTCCAGAGCACCAAATGAATTAGTCATCCATCTTGGAATGATGTTGTAGGGTAAAAAGGGATCCTCTATCCGCTAAGACAAATTGACTAATGACTATGACTTTATCTCTTTTACCTCATAGTCGAGGACGACTATGATTCCAAGACAGAGGTAATGTCATTAAATCTAATATCTAACCAACCCGAATGATTTCTCATATTAAAATGATCATTTTATGTGGGATAATAAACAGGAACAAGGGTTAGAATATAACATGTGCTTACGGATCTATCTCAACATGGGGCCAATGGTAAAGGGGCCCAAATGAGAAATGGTCTGTCAAAGAGCAAGGTTAAATAATGGAGTTTAAAAGACCTAGGGTTAGCTTCATTAAATACCTCCAATGGTTAGTGTTAAAAGTCCTTTGACCTTAGCCAAGCTAGGGCTGAGCTTGAGATGGGAAGCCAACCTAAACTTGCCTTTGACCTTAGGCAAGCTAGGGCTGAGCTTGAGGTGGGAACCCGACGTAAACTTGCCTTTGACTTTAGGCAAGCTAGGGCTGAGCTTGAGGTGGAAACTCGACCTAAGGTGTGTGTCATGCTTGATGACTAAGGTACTTAAGATACTTTCCATACTTAATGAGGAAGGTGCTTGAGAAGCTTCCCATGCATGGGGGGTAAGGTGCTTGAGTCAAAAAGAGATCATATGAACTTAATGAGGAAGGTGCTTGAGAAGCTTCCTATGCATGAAAGTCCCAAAGTTAGGGGAACCTTTGACCTAACCTTCCACTCACCCAAAGGACACCCCTTTTCTCAAAGGGCACATAGGACACATGTCAGACTCTCCCTAAGCTTAACCACATGGTGTGCTTGAATGCTATTGGTTGGGCTAAAGAGGGGTCCAATGAGCTTCTAGTTCCATCCAACAAATATCTAGATATTTTTAAGCTCTCTCTCTCTCTCTCTCTCTCTCTCTCTCTCTCTCTCTCTCAGGGGTAAGGAGGACACTTGTCAAAAGACTACCCATGTACTTGACTGCATGCTGCATATGATTGGCTAAGGGGAGAGGGGTCCAATGAGCTTGAAGCATGTGGAAAAGCTACAACTCACCCCAACAAGCAAGGGGGGTGCTAGGGGGATATACACCACACACACACACACACACACACACTCATTTTGTGGATCATTCTCACTTGGTGAAAGTTGAGGAACTCCACCTCCTTCTCCAAGATTGTGAGAAGTGAGAGCCTACACCAACAATCTTGGCTATGGAATGCAAATCCAACCAAGAGCCATGCTTCAATGCTTAAGCTTGCCATCTTCTCCATCTTCATTACTATGCTATTATGTATGCTAGCAAGAAGAGAGATGATAAGTGAGGAACTATTTCTTTCTCCTATGAAATGTTTCTTCTTCCTCTTCCCTATCCTCATTCCCTGCTAGCTCTCTCCACCTTCGAAGGTGTTCGAGGCCTTGGGACTGAGGCTTGGGATAGTTAATGATTTCTACAAAGTTTATGTTATGCTTGTCATGCATGAAGCTTTCCATCTTCATTGCATCACCTAGGTAACAAAGAACGCAAAGATTGTATTGTACCAAGTCTCTCTTGATGGGAGAAACTATAATACAAGTGCCTATTGGAGGGGTACTGGCTCCATAAGAATCCGGTCCTCAACTATTGTCATGTTCTTTAAACTCTCTCTCTTGCAAAAGTATTGTTCATGCCAAGTTAACTAAGTGCCATGTTTATGTTGCTACCATCAATTAGGTTCACCCACTATGCTCACAAAGTAATATCTCAAAAGTGCTTCACTAATTTCCTAATTCCGCTACTTTCAAAGTTCATAGGCCATTTCCATTACATCTACATGTGTGTTAGAGTTCCTACGCCTAGTGAGACAGGACTCTCCGTGATATTTACATGTGGAACTGGCCCACCACATATTACTTTGCTATTGTTATTATGAACAACTGAGGTCAATTGCTTTTGTTACCCCGGGGTATGTGATGGAATGGATTCTGAGAAGTTGGATACTAACAATTATGGTCATGTGTGCATGTTGTAGTAGGTCAAGGTGTCTAGTCGTGAGCAGGTGACTGACAGCAGATAGCAGGACATGGAATAAGTTAATAAGAATCTAACTATTTCAATAAAGTCTTTATCCCCAAAGTGGAATGTAAATAGCTTGATTTATGAGTTGTCCCTTTTTGGAAATAATATAAATGCATGCCTAGAGAAAGCCAACTCACTCTAGACATGGGGGCATGATTGTACCCAATGCTCTCTCTCTCTCTCTCTCTCTCTCTCTCTCTCTCTCTCTCTCTCTCTCTCTCTCTCTCTCTCTCTCTCTCTACATGGTACCCTCGGTCTAGAGGGGCGTGTACGCAAGTAGGAGGTTTGTCCTCGTCATCACGATTACCTTGGTTGCAATAATATAGGCCCTACGTGCTAATAATAGGGGCCCCTTGACCGCATGTCCGTCTTGGCCCCCCTTGGCATACCGCCCGGTCTTACCCTAGGCCTGACATTACTCCCCCCTTGGAGAAGTGTTTTAAAGGACTATATCTTCATGAGAACACTAATTTTTTCCACAATGGCATCCTTCATGTATCTTGTTGTTCGTTTGACCGAAACACGGCTTGGTGGGAGGTTCAATGAAACCAAGAGTAAAATCTTGATTTTCAACATTGTTGTCCCTTTGCAACCGCCTTGGGTAGCCGGCTCATATACAACATTGCATGTAGACTCCATTTAGAACTCACTTGAGTATGCTAAACGAGTGATCACAACTAAGATGTACCCGAAAGAGTACCTCTTTTCACTTTTCAAGATTCATCATGCGCCTGCATGGAGGTTGATTTGCAACCGCCTTGGGTAGCCGGCTCATATACAACATTGCATGTAGACTCCATTTAGAACTCACTTGAGTATGCTAAACGAGTGATCACAACTAAGATGTACCCGAAAGAGTACCTCTTTTCACTTTTCAAGATTCATCATGCGCCTGCATGGAGGTTGATTTGCGACCTCAAATCCTTATAGACATCCTTTTACATAAGCTACTAGGCTTGCATGGGAACAAACGGGAATTTACCACAAGGGCTTTCTCATGACGGGAGGAGACATGCTTGGCATGGAAGGTACATCTTGTTTGTGTCATTCATGTAAATGTTATTATGCTTTGAGTATGGAATTCTATTCGACAAGGTCACAACCGGTGGTAATTATTTTCTGTATGACATCGTCATAAGCTGCACCATGGTACTTCAATCATGCTTTAACAACGGAGCAAGGCTCCAACAAGGCAAAGTTGCCTAGCAACAAAGGTAAGTCAGGCACGGACTGTTACTTGAAAACAAAAGGGAACTGGAGCATGCAACTCTCCACCCGATGACACCCTGTATAAGCCTTGCCTGCTAATAATAGGGCCCCCTTGACCTTATGTCCGTCCTGGCCCTTGGCCTACCGGCCGGTCTTACCCTAGGCCTGACAAACATATATATGAGGTTTTAGGTTGAATAGGCCTATTTTTTCTTTTTTTCTTTTTATGATCCTTATCCATTAACCATTTCACTATGGTATTGAATGATCGAGCATACTTTTATATGACCCTAAACCCTTAGCCATTGCTGAATAAAATCTTGTAGATGGTTTAGCATACATGCATTAGAAGTTATGTACGTTACATCATGACAAGATTGAGAACACTAATCTAAGTACATAGTTTATCGCTTGCATTTGCTCTATTCTTCAAATGTGTATTCATAGTTATGTGCATCACGGTTATGTGCGTCATAAGTTTTCTATACATGACATCTTGGATAGATGAGTACAATAGTATAACATATAGTGTAGTTGCATACACATCTTCTCATGATTCACAAATAATCATATCATATTGATTATATAATTTCTATTTCTAAGCACTTCTTCACAACAGTGCATTTCATTATTAGGACATCTAATTAAATTAGCTTTAATACCTCCTACAACCATGACTTACTGTCCATAATTAACAAACCTTCAACTTAAATGCCTTTCTGAATGTTAAGGAATAAAGACGCAAATTTTTGAAAGAGTACAGTGCATACGATAAAGCTGTTTGGACATTCTTATTTGGATGATTTTTTAAATCATGCTTGGAGGTGTCGATCTATATCCAATGATAAATCTTTGTAAATATAGTATCACAACCTGTACCATATACATGTGGTAGTGATGTGTGTGAACACACTAGGACCGCCGGGGCATTTTTTCCCTCTTTAGGAGGTTTCTCCCCCCGAGCATTGTATATAGGCCCATCACTCTAGGCCTATCTATCTTTCCATTGCACACTAAGTAACACACATCTCTATTGTGTGCCTTGAGCTTCCTTCGTCTTCTCCAAGCTATGTGCGTTTCTCTGCAACCCTAATTCCATTGGTATCAGACCAGGTTGCATCCTCTCAAGCTTAGTCGCTAGCATCTCCAGCACACGCCTGCTCGCTTTCTTGGATTTGAGTGAGCTTTGGCGAGCGTCCGTAGATCGACAAAAATTTTGGGACAACTCATAGAGCTTAGTCTGCTCAGATTTCTGATTCGGGCTCGTTTCGGCCTCCATTTTCACTACAGGCTGTACTGCACAGGCTATTTTATCATATTGTGCAGAATTTCTATCAGTGCCGTTTTTAGCATAACAAGTGTCTTACAGTCTTCTACGGTTTGTGCTATATATCACGTGTTGTTCTCACTTTGTTTCTCCTCTTTTCAGGAAGTTTTCACATCAGGTGCAACATTTACCATGGCTGGAAAGAACACAGATGTGTTCAAGATGTCTGCTGCTGAGGACAGGTTGGATGGGGACAATTACCCTATGTGGGCTTACAATGCAACATGCTCTTGTGTCAAAGGGCGTTTGGAATATTGTGCAGGGCATTGATGTACGTCCTAGTTCTGAGGATGTATGTGATGTTGAGGATGTTGCAGGTCTTGCTGCAAGGATTGCTGCTATTAGAGCTGTTTTGCCTACGGTAGAACAAGCTCGTTGTTGGGATGTAAAGGATGTGCAGGCTCATGCATTGATTGCATTGTCTATGAAAAGTACCATTGTTCCTCACATTCGTTCAACAAAATCTGCAAAACAGGCTTGGGTATTCTAGCAGGTCTTTATGCAAGCCGCAATGAGGCTAACATTGCTTTGCTGCGTAAAGAGCTAGAATCGAAGATTATGCATGAGGAAGATGATATAGACACTTTCCTCGCTTGTGTCAAGGATATCAATGAGCAACTTATTTATATAAGTGAAGTCATTTCGTACAGTTCCCTTGTGAAGACTATTCTTGATGCCTTACCAGATTCATACCAGACTATTGCTAGTACTTGGAGACTAATGACCCAAGGAAATCCTAAAGTTGTCAAGTTGATGCATTATACCTATTGCTATTTCAAGAGTCACTTTCCAGAAAAAACAAGACTAGGCAATGTGCAGTTGAACATGCTTTTATTGCTTCTCAAAGAAAGGGTGCTAACATCAATGCAGTCACTTCTTATGGTTTTGCTGCGAGTGGCAAAACCTTTGTTCCTAATGCTTCTGTTGGCAGCAATTCATCTGAAAATTCTGGTGATAAGGGCAAAAAGAAGATGCGTTGCCATTATTGTAGAGCTAATTATCATTTGATCAAGCAGTGTCCTAAGTTGAAGGACAAAGAGGCTAAGAAGAAAGAGGGTGGTTCCACTGTAAATGCTGGTTCCACTACAAATGTAGCCATTGTTGAGTCTTCTGTAAAAGGAGACTGTGATGTGGATGTTGATGCAGAATGGGCTTTTAGTGCAGAGTACACTTACAATCCTATTGTCCATGATGCATGCTTGTCAGTTGCTATAGATTCACATGTGTGGTATTTCGACAGCAGTGCTACAAAGCACATTACCTCACATCGTGAATTGTTCACCTCTCTTGAGTCTGTCCCTCATGGGAATTCAATCACTTGTGCCAACAATGCCTCTTATCCGGTTCAAGGGGTTGAAAAGATTGTGCTTATTGCTGCAAATGGCAGTTCTTTCACACTTGTCGATGCACTTTATGTACCTGGGATCAAGAAGAATCTTTTGTCTATATCGCACTTGCTAGACTTGGACTTGTAGTCAAATTTGTGGATAACAGATGTACAGTCCATGATCTCAGTTTTGATGATGAAATTGTTGCATCTGGCCTTTTGTGTCGTGGGCTGTATAAGCTCACTTTGTATGACAAGTGTGGACAAAATTTTGCAAATGCAATTGCAGATTCAAGGGCTATTTCAAATGCAAAACTTTGGCATGCACGTTTTGGGCATATGAATTTTGCCTGTTTGCTTCGTTTGCAGAAATCTGATATGGTTGCTTCTTTGCCGCCTCTTGAAGCACCTATCAAACATGTTTGTGAAGGCTATATTTTGGGTAAAATGCAGCGTTCTAAGTTTCCAAAGGATGGTTCAGTTAAGGCCACATGCAGGTTGCAGCTTGTGCATAATGTTTGTGGGCCCATGCAAACTCCGTCCTTGGACAATTACCTGTACTTCGTGAATTTCATTGATGATTACTCTAGGCATGCATGGGTATTTTTTATTAAAGCGAAATCCGAAGCTTTTATGTGCTTCGAACATTTTTTGGCTATGGCTGAAAATGTATCGAAATGTACTATGGGCACCCTCTGTTCAGATCAAGGGGGGGAGTATATGTCTCATGAATTTAATGCATTTCTGGCTAGTCGTGGGATAAAACACCAATCTACAGTGCCATATACGCCTCAGCAAAATGGTGTTGCTGAGAGGAAAAACAGGTCACTGACGGAAATGGCACGATGTATGGTCAAAAGTCAAGCTTTGCCGCATTCTTTTTGGCTTGAGGCCATCATGTGTGCCACTTATGTACTTAACAGGTGTCCTACAAAAGCTTTGCAGTCTATTACTCCATATGAAGCATGGCATGATAGGAAGCCTTCTATTGAGCACATGCGTGTTTTTGGTTGTTTGGCATGTGCTTTGGTGCCACAAACACATCGCAGAAAATTGGATGATAAGGCTGTCAAATTTATTTATTTTGGTTATAGTGTTGACGCAAAGGTTATAGGTTATATCACCCGCAAACAAAGCGTATTCTGGTTTCATGGGATGTAGTGTTTGTGGAAGATTTTGTTCAGCCCTTGCTGTCATGTACTAGAGACAGTAATGTAAGCTCATAGGACATTTATGACACTTTGTTGCCTCTTTTCAGTGGTGGAAATACGAATGTAATTTCCAATGAGGCAAATGTACAACCTATGGGGTTTTTGAAAATGTTACAGATCAGCCTATTACTGATGCAGATGTACATGATGTACTTGATGTACTTGATGTACATGTGGTGGAAATACGAATGTAATTTCCAATGAGGAAAATGTATAGCCTATGGGGTTTTTGAAAATGTTATAGATCAGCCTATTATTGATGCAGATGTACATGATGTACTTGATGGGGAAAGGGCTGAAAATGAGCAGGCTAGAGGTATGCCAAAATGGCTGGTGCACACTTTGCGTGATAGTAAATTGGATGCACCGTTGTCTAGTCGTACTCGTTCAGGCTCTCACCATGCATCTTCTGCATCAAATTGTTATGCTTTGGTTGTGTCTAAGCTTACATGATGTTGAGGAACCTCTGTCTTTTAATGAAGCACAAAATTCAGAAAATTGGATAGCTGCCATGCAATCAGAATACGATGCACTTATAGAAAATGACACATGGACTTTGTTACCATATACATCTCGTAGTGATGTGTGTGAACACACTAGGACCGCCGGGGCATTTTTTTACTCTTTAGGAGGTTTTTTCCCTCGAGCATTGTATATACACCCATCACTCTAGGGCTATCTATCTTTCCATTGCATACTAAGTATCACACTCTCTATTGTGTGCTTGAGCTTCCATCGTCTTCTCCAAGCTGTGTGTGTTTCTCTGCAACCCTAATTCCAACAATTGCTATCAGAGCATGTTGCGTCCTCCCGGGCTTAGTCGCCAGTTGCTCTAGCACACGCCTACTCACTTTCTTCGTTTTCAATGAGCTTTGGCAAGCGTTTGCAGTCGACAAAAATTTCAGGAGAGCTCATAGATTTTTTATTCGGGCTCATTTCGGCCTCCGTTTCCACTACAGGCAGTAGTACTACACAGGCAATTTTATCATTTTGTGCAGAATTTCTGTCAATGCCGTTTTTGCATAACAGGTGGCTCATAGTCTTCTACGGTTTGTGCTATATAGCACGTGTTGTTCCCGCTCCATTTCTCCTATTTTCAGGCAGCTTTCACATCACGTGCAACATTTACCATGGCTGACAACAACACAGATGTGTTCAATATTTTTGCTGCTGAGGACATGTTGGATGGGGACAACTACCCTATGTGGGCTTATATGATGCAACATGTTCTTGTGTCAAAGGGCGTCTGGAACATTGTGCAGGGCATTGATGTACGTTCTGGTTGTGAGGATGTAGGCGATGTTGAGGATGTTGCAGGTCTTGCTGCTATTACAGTTGTTTTGCCTACGGCAAAACAAGCTCATTGGGATGTAAAGGATGTGCAGGCTCATGCATTGATTGCGTTGTCTGTGAAGTGCACCATTGTTCCTCACATTCGTTCAACAAAATCTGCAGAACAGGCTTGGGATATTCTAGCAGGTCTTTATGCCAGCCGCAATGAGGCTAAAATTGCTTTGCTGCGTAAAGAGCTGGAGTCGAAGATTATGCATGAGGAAGATGATATGGACACTTTCCTTGCTGGTGTCAAGGATATCAATGAGCAACTTATTTCTGCAGGTGAAGTCATTTCAGACAAATCCCTTGTGCAGACTATTCTAGATGCCTTACCAGATTCCTACCAGACTTTTGCTAGAACTTGGAGACTAATAACCCAAGGAAATCCTAAAGTTGTCAAGTTGATGCATTATACACTTTGCTATTGCAATAGTCACTTTCCAGAAAAAACAAGACTAGGCAACATGCAGTTGAACAGGCTTTTATTGCTTCTCAAAGAAAGGGTGGTAACAACATTGCAGCCACTTCTTAAGGTTCTGCTGCAAGTGGCAAAACTTCTGTTCCCAATGCTTCTGCTGGCAGCACTTCGTCTGGCAATTTTGGTGATAAGGGCAAAAAGAAGATGTGTTGCCATTATTGTAAAGCTAATGATCACTTGATCAAGTCATGTCCTAACTTGAAAGCCAAAGACGCTAAGAAGAAAGAGGGTGGCTCCACTAGAAATGCAGCCATTGTTGAGTCTTCTGTGAAAGGAGACTGTAATGCTGGTGTTGATGCATAATGGGCTTTTAGAGTAGAGTGCACTTACAATCCTACTGTCTATGATGCATGTTTGTCAATTGCTGCAGATTCACATGTGTGGTATTTCGACAGTGGTGATACAAAGCACATTACCTCACATCTTGAATTGTTTACCTCTCTCGAGTCTGTCCCTCATGGGAATTCAGTGACTTGTGCCAACAATGCCCCTTATCCAGTTCAGGGAGTTGGAAAGATTGTGCTAATTGCTGCAAATGGAAGTTCCTTCACACTTGTTGATGCACTTTATGTACCTGGGATCAAGAAGAATCTCTTGTCTGTATCCACACTTGCTAGACTTGGACTTGTAGTCAAATTTGTGGATGACAGATGTACAGTTCATGATCTCAGTTTTGGTGATGAAATTGTTGCATCTGGCCTTTTGTGTCGTGGGCTGTATAAGCTCACTTTGTATGACAATTGTGGACAAAATTTTGCAAATGTTGTTGCAGATTCAAGGGCTATTTCAGATGCAAAACTTAGGCATGCACGTTTTGGTCATCTGAATTTTGCCTATTTGTAGCGTTTGCAGAAATCTGATATGGTTGCTTCTTTTCCGCCTCTTGAAGCACCTGCCAAACATGTTCGTGAAGGCTGTATTTTGGGTAAGATGCAGCATTCTAAGTTTCCAAAGGATGGTTCAGTTCGGGCCACATGCAGGTTGCAGCTTGTGCATAGTGATGTTTGTGGGCCATGCAAACTCCGTCCTTGGCAATTACATGTACTTCGTGACTTTCATTGATGATTACTCCAGGCATGCATGGGTATTTCCTCTTAAAGCGAAGTCCGAAGTTTTTATGTGCTTCAAACAATTTCTGGCTATGGCTGAAAATGTCTCGAAATGTACTATGGGCACCCTCCGTTCCGATCGAGGGGGAGAATATACGTCTCATGATTTAATGTATTTATGGCTACTCGTGGGATAAAACACCAATGTACAGTTCCTTATACACCTCAGCAAAATGGTGTTGCTGAAAGGAAAAACAGGTCACTGACGAAAATGGCACGATGTATGGTCAAAAGTCAAGCTTTGCCGCATTCTTTTTGGCTTGAGGCCATCATGTGTGCCACATATGTACTTAACAGATGTCCTACGAAAGCTTTGCAGTCTATTACTCCATATGAAGCTGGCATGATAGAAAACCTTCTATTGAGTACATGCGTGTTTTTGGTTGTTTGGCATATGCTTTGGTGCCACAAACACAGCCCAAAAAATTGGATGATAAGGCTGTCAAATGTATTTTTGTTGGTTATAGTGCTGAAAGCAAAGGTTACGGGTTATATCATCCGCAAACAAAGCATATTCTAGTTTCACGGGATGTAGTGTTTGTGGAAGATTTTGTTCAACCCTTGCTGTCATGTACTACAAACGGTAATCTAAGCTCAAAGGACATTTATGACATTTTGTTGCCTCTTTTCAGTGGTGGACATACGAATGTAATTTCCAATGAGGCAAATGTACATCCTATGCGGTTTTTGAAAATGTTACAGATCAGCCTATTACTGATGTAGATGTACATGTTGTACTTGATGTACTTGATGTACTTGATGAGGAAAGGGCTGAAAATGAGCAGGCTAGAGGTATGCCAAAATGGCTGGTGCACACTTTGCGTGACAGTAAATTAGATACCTTTGTCTAGTCGTACTCATTCAGGCTCTCGCCATGCATCTTATGCATCAGATTGTTATGCTTTGGCTGTGTCTAGCTTACATGATGTTGAGGAGCCTCTATCTTTTGATGAAGCACAGAATTCAGAAGATTGGAAGGCTGCCATGCAATCAGAATATGATGCACTTATAGAAAATGACACATGGACTTTATGTGATTTGCCTTCTGGCAAAAAGGCCATTGATACGAAGCGGGTTTACAAGTTGAAACGCAAGCCGGATGGTGAGATCGATCGCCATAAGGCTCGACTTGTTGCAAAGGGTTATGCACAAGAAAAAGGCATAGATTATGAAGAGACTTTTGCTCCCACTTGTCATATGACTACCGTGCGTTTTCTATGTGCATTGGCAGCTCATATTGGTTGGGATGTACATAAATCAGACATCGTTACTGCTTTCTTGAATGGTGACATATTTGAGGAAGTTTATGTAACGCAGCCTCGCGGTTTTGTCATAAAAGGACAAGAGGACAAAGTGTGCAGATGTAATAAGGCTTTGTATGGGTTGAAGCAATCTCCTCGTGCTTGGTATGAGAAAGTTGACACTCATTTGGTTAAACGAGGATTTCGTAACAGTCCAACAGAAAGCACATTGTATGTAAAGCGTGAGGGTGATGTACTTCTCATTGTCGCTCTTTATGTCGATGATTTGTTGATCACTGGACCAAATGAGAGACATATTGCTGAATATAAGGCTGATTTCAATGCTACTTTCAAGATGAAAGATTTGGGGTGTTGCATCAATACTTGGGTATACAGTTTAAGCAGTATGATGGTGGTATTGCCTTGTGTCAAAAAAGTTACATAGAGACGTTGCTATGTAAGTTTGGACTTGAGGATTGCAAACCTATTGCCACCTCCATGGAAACAGGTTTGAAATTGAGTCTACATGATGCTGGCGATCCTGCTGATGTCACTCTTTATCAAACTGCTGTTGACTGCCTCATTTATGTATGCAACACGAGGTCGGATATTCAGTTTGCAGTCTCACAGGTCAGCAGATTTATGCATAGCCTAGGGTCTAAGCATTGGCAGGCTGTCAAGAGGATTTTCCACTACCTTAGTGGCACTTTACATCTTGGCTTGTTTTATCCCAAGGGGGGATCGTTGCCGCCAGACTTACATGCTTTTTCGGACTCAGATTTGGGCTGGTTGTTCTGACACGTGAGTGTCCACAAGTGGTTTTTTTTTCATGCTTGGCAGTTCATGTATATCATGGTTGAGCAAGAAGCGACCTACTATGGCCACTTTGAGTTGTGAGGCTAAGTACAGGGCAGTCTTCACAGCTACGGTTGAGTGTGTATGGCTCAGACGCCTTATGGATGATTTGGGTGTTGGACAGGACACTGCCAACACTATCTACACTGACAGTCAAAGTGCATTGGTAGTTGCGAGGAACCCAGTTTTTCATGCTTGCACAAAGCACATTGAGGTGCATTACCACTATGTCAAGGAGAGGCTATGAGCAGGAGAGATCATCTTGACTTATGTGCCAACACATGACAACCTTGAAAATCTTTTCACAAAGGCATTGTCTCGTGAGAATCTTGAAGCTTTCTGCAAAGCTTTGGGCTTACTCCCCTTTGTGGACTGGTTATGTCCTCAAGGCATGGCACTTCCCTTTACTCATGTGCCAGCTCTCGTTCACCGCATCACTCCAGGGGGGGCTCAGAAGCCTTATGGCTGATTTGGGTGTTGGAAAGGACACTGCCAACACTATCTACACTGACAGTCAGAGCACATTGGCAGTTGCGAGGAACCCAGTTTTTCATGCTCACACAAAGCACATTGAGGTGCATTACCACTATGTCAGGGAGAGGCTCTCAGCAGGAGAGATCAGCTTGGCTTATGTGCCAACACAGGACACCTTGCAGATCTTTTCACAAAGGCATTGTCTCATGAGAAGCTTGAAGCTTTCCGCAAAGCTTTGGGCTTACTCCCCTTTGTGGACTTATCATGTCCTCAAGGCATGGCACTTCCCTTTGCTCATGTGCCAGCTCTCGTTCACCACATCATGCCAGGGGGGATTTGTTACCATATACATGTGGTAGTGATGTGTGTGAACACACTAGGACCGCCGGGGCATTTTTTCCCTCTTTAGGAGGTTTTTTCCGTTGAGAATTGTATATACGCCCATCACTCTAGGGCTATCTATCTTTCCATTGCACACTAAGTAACACACTCTCTATTGTGTGCCTTGAGCTTCCTTCGTCTTCTCCAAGCTGTGTGCATTTCTCTGCAAACCTAATTCCAACATAACCTTCCTGGGCCTATTAAAGGAATTTCATTTATTAGCCAAAACACAAAGAGACTCATACGTTTCTTCTTGAGCATTTACATATAGATGAAGTCCGTAAACGCTACACCACTGATGCCATCAACATACTGCATATGGTTCCCATTTGAGTCTTCACTACACATTTTACACATGGTTCCCATTTGAGGCTTCAAGCTAGCTTTTTATCTTATTGTCTAGAAAAAAATCAGAGTAAAGTAAGGCCTCCTATAGTTGGGCTTCTGATTGTCCACATCTGTTAATGTGAAAATATCAAAATAGTCATCCAGACTGTTGTCTTGAAACAATGATTTTGCCTTCCACAGAAGTTGATGAATAGAAAGTGCAGACTGGATTGTCATGCCCTTTATGAAAAAAGAACTCCAAGAAGACCCAAGTGAAACTGGTCTCATGAATAGAGCACTGAAAATGTGAGCATTAAGATTTCTCCAATGTATGGGAACCCTCCTGAGAAATCCCAATACAAACATAACCTAGTAGCCCCCTCCTCAAAGAGAGATTCCACATTCTTCTGCTAGTTTGTCACAGCAAAGCATGAGTGTGTGATGAAGATAAGCGGGCCCTTTGTTCACTTCTACAGAATTCTGAGTAGTGAAAAAGCTCATTGGATCTTTGTATGGTTGGAATGGCTTGTCCTTCTCAAACCATTGTTCAAGACTACTAGAGATCATCCTTGTCAACTTTGTCCACAAGATGAAACTCAGTTTGACATACATGTATTCAAATAAGCTACTATTGTAGATACTAACATGCAACCTTTTGCTGATTTTGGATTCCTCTTGTACCATGTATATTCCCTTCAAGACGGTCTATATGGCATCAATTATTGCCTTTCCAATCGCATCTCCTCCCTCGAGGTGGCTCGTTGAGCTTTTATATGAAGATCAGTGTTACTTTTATAAATTTGAAGTTTAAGTTCATACTCTCAATTTCTAGCTTATGATTATGCTGTTGGTCCCTTTGTGTCTTCTTAGTAGTTGCTTTCTTTTGCTTTTGCTTTTGCTCATCTTTTTGAGTCTTTTTAAGGTTTTTCTCATACTCTACCTATATGTGCTTAGTTATTTTATCCACCTCTTTTGTAACTTGTCTCCCGAGCTTCCTATTAATGTTCTCTAATATTTGGTTGTGCTTATTTCAGACCAGTCTTCATCTTCCCATATTTTAGGTCCTGCAATCCTACCTTGAACAACTTCTGATCATATAGTCTCTCAATCTTCTGCATTGAATGTCATGCTCTGTCTAGAGGTATGTGAAAATTCTATTGCAACCAAGTATTAAAGAATATTAATGGGGAGATGGGGAGACAAGTTACAAAAGAGGTGGATAAAATAACTAAGCACATACATGCAATGTATGAGAAAAAGCTAGAAAATACTAAAAAATATTAGCAAAAGCAAAGGCAAGCAACTGAGAAGACACAGAGGGACCAACAACATGAACATAAGCTAGAAATTAAGAATTTGTGAACAAAGCATGAACTTGAATTTCACAGTTAGAGACACAACACGGATCTTTAGATAAAAGCTCAACGAGCCACCTTGATGAAGGAGATGCGATTGGAAAGGCAACAATTGCTATGTCGGATAGGCCGCCTTGAAGGGAATCTACATGATATACATGAGGAATTCAAAATTAGCCAAAGTTGCATGCCATTATCTATAATAGTAGCCTATTTGAATACTTGAATGTCAAACTGAGTTTCATCTTGTGGACAATGCTGAGCAGGAGTATCTCCAATAGTCTTGAACAATGGTTTGGGAAGGACAAGACATTCCAATCATACGAAGAGCTAATCAGGCTTTTCACTGGTCATAATTTTGTAGAAGTGAACAAAGTGTTACCATATACATGTGGTAGTGATGTGTGTGAACACACTAGGACCGCCGAGGAATTTTTTCCCTCTTTAGGAGGTTTTTCCCCCCGAGCATTGTATATATGCCCATCACTCTAGGGCTATCTATCTTTCCATTGCACACTAAGTAACACACTCTCTATTGTGTGCCTTGAGCTTCCTTCGTCTTCTCCAAGCTGTGTGCGTTTCTTTGCAACCCTAATTCCAACAATTAGTATCAGAGCAGGTTGCGTCCTCCCGGGCTTAGTCGTAGTTGCTCCAGCACACGCCTGCTCACTTTCTCCAATTTCAATGAGCTTCGGCAAGCGTTCGCAGGTCGACAAAAATTTTGGGTGAGCTCATAGAGCTTGGTCTGCTCACATTTTTTATTCGGGCTCATTTTGGCCTCCGTTTCCACTACAAGCAGTACTGCACAGGCTATTTCATCATTTTGTGAAAAATTTCTGTCAGTGCCGTTTTCTGCATAACAGTTGCCTCATAGTCTTCTAGTTTTGTGCTATATAGCACGTGTTGTTCCCGCTCCGTTTCTCCTATTTTCCCGGGTAGTTTTCACATCAGGTGCAGCATTTACCATGGCTGACAACAACACAGATGTGTTCAAGATGTTTGCTGCTGAGGACAGGTTGGATGGGGACAAATACCCTATGTGGGCTTATATGATGCAACATGTTCTTGTGTCAAAGGGCTTCTGGAACATTGTGCAGGGCATTGATGTACGTCCTGGTTCTGAGGATGTAGGCAATGTTGAGGATGTTGCAGGTCTTGCTACAAGGATTGCTGCTATTAGAGTTGTTTTGCCTATGGCAGAACAACCTCGTTGGGATGTAAAGGATGCGCAGGCTCATGCATTGATAGCGTTGTCTGTGAAGCGCACCATTGTTCCTCACATTCGTTCAGCAAAATCTGCAAAACAGGCTTGGGATATTCTAGCAGGTCTTTATGCAAGCCTCAATGAGGCTAAAATTTCTTTGCTGCGTAAAGAGCTGGAGTCGAAGATTATGCATGAGAAAGATGATATGGACACTTTCCTTGCTGGTGTCAAGGATATCAATGAGCAACTTATTTCTGCAGGTGAAGTCATTTCAGACAGTTCCCTTGTGCAGACTGTTCTTGATGCCTTACCAGATTCCTACCAGACTTTTGCTAGTACTTGGAGACTTATGACCCAAGGAAATCCTGAAGTTGTCAAGTTTGATGCATTATGCACATTGTTGTTGCAAGAGTCACTTTCCAGAAAAAATAGAACTAGGCAGCGTGCAGTTGACCAGGCTTTTATTGCTTCTCAAAGAAAGGATGGTAACAGCAATGCGGCCACTTCTTATGATTCTGCTGCGAGTGGTAAAACATTTGTTCCTAATGCCTCTGCTGGCAGCAATTACCTTTACTTCATGACTTTCATTGATGATTACTCCAGGCATGCATGGGTATTTCCGCTTAAAGCAAAGCCCGAAGTTTTTATGCGCTTCAAACAATTTCTGGCTATGGCTGAAAATGTCTCGAAATGTACTATGGGCACCCTCCGTTCCGATCGAGGGGGGGAGTATATGTCTCATGAATTTAATGCATTTCTGGCTAGTCGTGCGATAAAACACCAATGTACAGTGCCTTATACACCTCAGCAAAATGGTGTTGCTGAGAGGCAAAACAGGTCGCTGACAGAAATGGCACGATGTATGGTCAAAAGTCAAGCTTTGCTGCATTCTTTTTGGCTTGAGGCCATCATGTGTGCCACTTATGTAGTTAACAGGTGTCCTACGAAAGCTTTGCAGTCTATTACTCCATATGAAGCATGGCATGATAGAAAGCCTTCTATTGAGCACATACATGTTTTTGGTTGTTTGGCATATGCTTTGGTGCCACAAACACAGCCCATAAAATTGGATGATAAGGCTGTCAAATGTATTTTTATTGGTTATAGTGCTGAAAGCAAAGGTTACAGGTTATATCATCCGCAAACAAAGCGTATTCTGGTTTCACAGGATGTAGTGTTTGTGGAAGATTCTGTTCAGCCCTTGCTGTCATGTACTAGAGACAGTAATGTAAGCTCACAGGACATTTATGACACTTTGTTGCCTCTTTTCAGTGGTGGAAATATGGATGTAATTTCCAATGAGGCAAATGTACAGCCTATGGGGTTTTTGAAAATGTTACAGATCAGCTTATTACTGATGTAGTTGTACATGATGTACTTGATGAGGAAAGGGCTGAAATTGAGCAGGCTAGAGGTATGCCAAAATGGTTGGTGCACACTTTGCGTGACAGTAAATTGGATGCACCTTTGTCTAGTCGTACTCGTTTAGGCTCTCGCCATGCATCTTATGCTTCAGATTGTTATGCTTTGGCCGTGTCTAGCTTACATGATGTTGAGGAGCCTCTATCTTTTGATGAAGCACAGAATTCAGAAGATTGGATGGTTGCCATGTAATCAGAATATGATGCACTTATAGAAAATGACACATGGACTTTATGTGATTTGCCTCCTGGCAAAAAGGCCATTGATACGAAGTGGGTTTACAAGTTGAAACGCAAGCCAGATGGTGAGATCGATCGCCATAAGGCTCGACTTGTTGCAAAGGGTTATGCACAGCAAAAAGGCATAGATTATAAAGAGACTTTTGCTCCCACTTGTTGTATGACTACCGTGCGTTTTCTATGTGCATTGGCAGCTCATTTTGGTTGGGATGTACATCAATCAAACATTGTTACTGCTTTCTTGAATGGTGACATATTTGAGGAAGTTTATGTAACGTAGCCTCGCGGTTTTGTCATAAAAGGACAAGAGGACAAAGTGTGTAGATGTAAGAAGGCTTGGGTTGAAGCAATCTCCTCGTGCTTGGTATGAGAAAGCTGACACTCATTTGGTTAAACGAGGCTTTTGTAACAGTCCAACAGGAAGCACATTGTATGTAAAGTATGAGGGTGATGTACTTCTCATTGTGGTTCTTTATGTCGATGATTTGTTGATCACTGGACAAAATGAGAGACACATTGCTGAATTTAAGGCTGATTTGAATGCTACTTTCTAGATGAAATATTTGGGGCTGTTGCATCATTACTTGGGTATACAGTTTAAGCATTGTGATGGTGATATTGCCTTGTGTCAGAAAAGTTACATAGAGACATTGTTATGTAAGTTTGGACTTGATGATTGCAAACCTATTGCCACTCCCATGGAAACAGGTTTGAAGTTGAGTCTAGATGATGCTGGCGATCCTACTGATGTCACTCTTTACCAAACTGCTGTTGGATGCCTCATTTATGTATGCAACACAAGGCTAGATATTCAGTTTGCAGTCTTATAGGTGAGTAGATTTATGCATAGCCCAGGGTCTAAGAATTGGCAGGCTGTCAAGAGGATTTTCCGCTACCTTAGTGGTACTTTACATCTTGTCTTGTTTTATCCCAAGGGGGGATCATTGTCGTAGACTTACATGCTTTTTCAGACTCGGATTGGGCTGCTTGTTTTGACATGCGACACGCAAGTGTCCACAAGTGGTTTTTGTTTCATGCTTAGCAGTTCATGTATATCATGGTTGAGCAAGAAGCAACCAATTGTGGCCACTTCGAGTTGTGAGGCTTAGTACAGGGCAGTCTTCACAGCTACGGTTGAGTGTGTATGGCTCAGACGCCTTATGGATGATTTGGGTGTTGGACAGGACACTGCCAACACGATCTACACTAACAATCAGAGCGCGTTGGCAGTTGTGAGGAACCCAGTTTTTCATGCTCGCACAAAGCACATTGAGATGCATTACCACTATGTCAGGGAGAGGCTCTCAGCAAGAGAGATCAGCTTGGCTTATGTGCCAACATAGGACAACCTTGCAGATCTTTTCACAAAGGCATTGTCTCGTGAGAAGCTTGAAGCTTTTCGCAAAGCTTTGGGCTTACTCCCCTTTGTGGACTGATCAGCGCATGGCACTTCCCCTTACTCATGTGCCAGCTCTCGTTCACCGCATCACTCCAGGGGGGATTTGTTACCATATACATGTGCTAGTGATGTGTGTGAACACAATAGGACTGCCGGGGCATTTTTCCCTCTTTAGGAGGTTTTTTCCCTCAAGCATTGTGTATACGCCCATCACTCTAGGGCTATCTATCTTTCCATTGCATACTAAGTAACACACTCTCTATTGTGTGCCTTGAGCTTCCTTCGTCTTCTCCAAGCTGTGTGCGTTTCTCTGCAACCCTAATTCCAACACAAAGGGCCCGCTAATCTTTGTTGTGACATGCTAGTGGAAGAAGGTGGAATCGCTCTTTGAGGAGGACGGTATAAGGTTATGTTTTTATTGGGATTTCTCAGAAGGGTTCCCAAAGATTGGAGAAATTTTAATGCCCACATTTTCAGTGCTCTATTCCATGAGGCTAGTTTCACTTGGGTCTTCTTGGACTCCTTTTGCCAAGAAGGGCACGACAATCTAGTCTGCAATTTATGTTCAACAACTTTTGTGGAAGGCAAAATCATTGTTTCAAGACAATTTGGATATTTTCACATTAACAGGTGTGGACAATCAAAAGCCCCAACTATAGGAGGCCTTACTTTACTCTGCTAATCTTTTAGATAATGAGGTAACAAGTTGTCTTGAAGCCTCAAATGGGAACCATGTGTAGAATGTGTAGTGAAGCCTCAAATGGGAACCCTCTGCAGTATGTTGATGACCTCAGTGGTGTAGCATGTATAAACTTCATCTATATGTAAATGCTCAAGAAGAAACATCTAAGTCTCTTTGTGTTTTGGCTAATGAGTGCAATTCCTTTAATAGGCCGAGGAAGGTTGTGATACTACATCTACAAAGATTTATCACTGAATATAGATCAACATCTCCAAGCATGATTTTAAAAATCATCCAAATAAGCGTGTCTTTATTCCTTAACATTCATAAATGCATTTAAGTTGAAGGTATGTTAATTATGGAGAGTAAGTCACAATTGTAGGAGGTATTAAAGCCAATTTAAGTAGACGTCCTAATAAGGAACTGCACCTGCCATGAAGAAGTGCTTAATAATAAAAATTATATAATTGGTAAGGTACAATTATTTGTAAAGCGTGTATGCAACTATATTATATTTTATACTAGTGTACTCATCTATTCATAATGGCATGTACATAAAACTTATGACGCACATAAATGTAAACACACATTTGAAGAATACAACAAATGGATGAGCTAAACTACGTACTTAGATTATTGTTCTCAATCTATTCATGATGTAACATACATAACTTCTGATGCATGTATGCTAAACCATTTTACAAGGTTTTATTGAGCAATGGCTAAGGATTTAGGGTCATATTAAAGTATGCTTGATCATTCAATACCAGAGTGAAACGGTTAATGGTTAAGGGTCATAAGAAGAAAAAAATAATGAATATGCCTATTCAACCTAAAGCCTCATGTATATTTGAAATGTGGATAAACATGATGATGAAAAACCTATTGCACCCAAGGTCTTATCCAATGAACACCGATTCTACCCAGAGCCCAAATCTTTGGCATTGGATAACCTCGTTGTATGAATGCCTATTCCACCAAAGCCACGTCATGGCCATTGAGGATAACATCGTCCTATCCTACTTAAAGCCTCATTTTGTCGATAACCAGGTCCTATTAGAGCTCATGAGAGCTTCACGTTGATCAGGATAAAGGGTGGGTTCCGTAGTGCTGTTGGGCATAGCTAACTAGAAGGTACTGTTGTGCCAGAAAGGGTGCCATAGGCTAACCAGGGACATGGTCTAGCCTCCAAGCCCCTTCCTAAAGGACAAATGCTGGGAGCACGAAGAAGTGCAAGCTCCTACTTCGCCACGAGAATTAGGTATAAAAAGAGGAAGTGCACTGCAGGCTAGGTGGGTAGTCAAAGAGAACTTTTGAAGCTTTTAACTTTGTATTTATCCCCTTCTTAGTTTTTGAAGGGTGGCCCATATTTTGTATCTCCACTTGTCTCGACTTCAGTAAACTCCAAAATTGTGGTATTTTTGCGCTGACGAATTGCGCACATCGCCGATTCGCCATCACTGCGCTGGGCTCCTGCTAAACCGCGCCTCTTTCACGCAGGTATGATCTATATTTACGTGTGTTTGGTTTAGCTCGCTATTTCTTTACCCTCTGTGTGTGTGTGTGTGTGTGTAGAGCTCTTGCAAAGCTGCCAGAGGAATGCAGTAAAGGATAAAATGATTGGAATCATTTTTCTTCCTGCCAGTAACAAGGTTGGATCCAAGTTGTGGTTGTGAAAATTTCCAGGTCAGTTTGTATGCCTTTTTACTTAAGTGAAGACGGAGAGTACTCTTCTCTCTCTCTCTCTCTCTCTCTCTCTCTCTCTCTCTCTCACACACACACACACACACACACACACACACACACACACACACACACACACACACACACCACAGAATCTACACAAATTGTTTGAAAAACCAGGAATGCTTCACCCATAAAAGTGATCTACATGTCATTTTAAGCTAGTTCTTTCATTAAGTGGAATAATATTTGAAAGGTAGATCTGAATTTCTTTGACAAGAAGCAGTTTTCATTGTCGTTTTATGATAATTGAGTGAGCTATGTGGTTTAGCCACTAAAGTAGCAAGTTTTGTTTTCTAAGTAGCTTATTCTTCTCGACATTGAGAAGGTGGAACTAAGTTAACAGATTATTGGATAAGGAAACTTCTGAGCTGATTGGAAGATTGAAGGATAGAGTCGCCTATGTGACTCTTAGACTAATGAGTGTATTGAGACTTAAATATAGTCTCTGAGTGAAAGATGCCCTCGTCAAATTAGAGAGAAGAAAACAATTTCTCCTAACGACGTAGATTAACAAATCCAATTCCTATCTGGCAAGGTAAGCAAGTATTGAGTTTATGTTTAGCTAAGCATTCAAGATTTCCTCGAGACGAAAGCTCGACTGATCATTGAGTGAGATTTGAGACTTTTTCGGATTCCTTGGGTGGTTAAGTCAGACCACTACAATTGAGGACAACTATTTAGAAGTGAGAGGGATGTTGCTAAATTAGCTTTATCTTAAAGAAATATAATTTTGAATGAATCATTGGAGTGGTTTTCCTCGTTTGAGACATCCAAGTACGGATATTCCTAGTGCCTCACTCAGAGGAATGACGAGAGCACTGTGAACGAGAATATCTGCTTGGCCACCAAGAACGGATACTTTTGATGCGTCATGTCGGAGGGTGATATAGAGCATCAGGTATTCAACCATCTGGAATGGACATCTCTGATGCATCATGGGATGGGTGACATAGAGCATTGCGAAGTTTTTGTTCTGTAAGTTTGGTGAGTGAGAGACTAAGTGATGGGTATTCCCGATGCGTCACTGTCAGGTGCAACGGAATTGAAATGGTGAAGGTCTAGGTTTTACACTTACACAAATCTTTTACTTTGTTTCATTGTGTTAGTGATTTCTTTTAACTTGAATGATGGTCCCTTTTACTTTCCCTGAAGAGAGGGAATGAGAGAGCGATTTAGAGAGAGAGAGAGAGAGAGAGAGAGAGAGAGAGAGAGAGAGAGAGAGAGAGAGAGAGGAGAATGACACCCGATGGGGTCCCAACCAACCCTCTCAAGGGTCCTCCACACTGTTGCCGATGTGGTATTTGCTTTTGATTGTGTAAATGGAATGTACACACATGTAATACCTCAAGAGCAGACTCTACTGACTCGGATGGAGAATGTCGTCCCGGTAACGCTTCAAGAAGTACCTGCGGGGCTGATTTGATGCACCTTTGGATCTGTCTCGATGTGGATTGCGGATGACCACCAAGGGGGTAGATCTGGGACTGATTTGCGCTCCCGATGTGAGAGGAATGAAGGGCTGAAAACACAGATCTTGATGATGCCGATGATGGGTAGCAAGGGGAGCACTCGATGTGGTGAGGGAATGGCCGAGGAGAAGCCCAATGGGCTGCCAAAGTACTGGACCACATATGAGAGGATAGAATTAGCAGATCTTGCACGTCTCCTTGAGGGAAGGGGTTGAAAACTGAAAACGGTGGCTGATCTGTAGGAACTTGATAGCGCTAGGGCTGAGTTTTGCAAAACGCTGGCTAATCTAGCTTCAAAACGCTGGGGCTGATCTGAAGCTCACGCCAGGGCTGAACTATAGCAAAACGCTAGAGCATGGGGCGCTATCTGCAAACTTATGAAATCACTAGGCTTGGGGGTCTCCCTTTATAGGCAAGTTTTCTAGATTGTGACCCCCTTAAGGGCTTGGTAGGGCAAAACCTCTGTCAAATTCTTTAAAATCTAAATCATAAAAAGTTCGACCGTGGGTTAGTTTCTGGGTGAAACTGTCGCACATCTGCTTGACGTAGGGAATGGCTCGTTGGATATCTCTAACCTAAAACTATATGCACGTGATGCCATATGTCCAACGTAGTGTAATAACATTTGTCAAAACGTGTGTACAAACCATTTATGCAAGTGGGTTCCAAAACTAAAAACCTAATCTAATGGACTCGTTCGGACATGTAGATCCTACGAACAAGCTCACAAAATTATCGGTACTAATCCTCCTAGGATTCTAGACACTCCTATCTAGGGATATGTGGAAAACTGGCTCTGGAAGTCAATGAAGCATGTCCACATGGCTCCAAATTCATGTGCATGGGACATCCCCTCCTGCTTAAGGTGAGGTAAAGGTATCGAGCTGCATGACCTCCTTGTATGAGGCTAGCAAATCTGGATAGTCGATGAAAATTCCTCGTCCACCCAAGGAGCTTCATCTGTCCCTCGATCTTTGGAACTTTAGGAAGTATTGCCTTGCTTGCTTCTTTTCGGTGCTTGAATCGATGCAAAAGGATCTGTTTCGGCTCCATAACTCTTCATCAAAAATCTCCGGTTGCTCCTTATCGGGAATGCTCCTGGGAGGCTCACCCAGAAACAATTTAAGCTAAGAACCATGAAGAACTTTATGCGTTGTCCAAGAAGGTGGCAAACGTAATTGCATGGAAACATCATTTACCTTTTTCACGATCGAAAACGGACCATACATACGAAATGAGAGTTGAGAACACCTCTTACCAACTTGCTTGGGGCGATGCTTCAGGATCCTTAAAAACACCTAGTCACCCTCCTTGAATGAGACATACTGTCGATGCTTATTAGTTATGCCTAGAATAGGACGCTTGAGACTTGCTCAGCCGAAGCTTAATTTCTTGAGTACCTCCGCATAGGTTTGACTAACACAATTAGCATCATCAAATTTGGAAAAAGACCCGGTCAACAAAGATTGAGGTCGGTCAAACGCCACCTCATATGGAGTATGACCCATTGCACTAGAGAATGAATCATTTAGGACAGCTTGAACTAATGGCAAATATTGTTCCCACTTAATTTGTTTATCATGAACATACGCTTTGAGAACATCAAATGCTAGCTAGTTGTAAATTTCAGTTTGCTCATCAGATTGTGGATGAAATGCAGACAAAAAGTTTTTTTAGTGCCAAAATTTTCAAACAAAGCCCGCCAAAAATGGGATGTGAACTTTGTATCACGATCCGACAGAATTGATTTGGGTAGACCACACAATGAATACCAATGATTTATGAACAACCCTGCAACATCTTGTGTAGTAACATTGATTTTTTTGCTTTTTGACTTCTTGGATCTGCTTTTCTTCGTCTTTCTTCGCTGCTTCTTTTTCTCATCCTTACTGGAGCTAGAGGAAGAGGAACTGTCGGAACTCTTTGAAGACGAGGAAGAACTGGAATCATTCTCGAAATGAACACGCTTCTTGGATCCGCTAGCTCCTTGGAGTGTTTTTCAGCACATAGTTGATGGAGGAGTGCTGAGCGAGGAGCGGGACGAAATTGGGGTTGCATTTTGGAGGGAAGAGGGGACTTGAGTACCTGTTCATGCAAATTTTAAGCCAGCCAGTTGGAGTGTTGTGTGTAGTAGAGGGGGCTGATTTTGGATCAATTTTAGCCGATGTACCTGCTCTTACTGAGGAGGTTGGAGATTCTTTCGGGGAGATTATTTCTCTATACCTTACTTTTGACAGATTGGTGACATGGCAGAGCCCTACCCTACAGAAGAGACCAGGCAGAGAAAGAGAGCTCGCAGATCAGGCACCTGTTTTTATGGGATTTTGTGTGTCTCAATTGTGTTTAAGTGCAAGTGCTGTAGACCCTCTTATAGTTCATATGCTGATATTTTTCTGACGCTATATGGTATATCTTATGTCTCTTTCTTTGTCTTGTCGTTTAACTTATAATTTTCCTTCTTTATGTGTACACCATCGAAATGATTTGAAACCAACATCAATCAGAATTTTTTTATATTTGCTTCATTACAGGATGTCAGAGGAAGATGATGATGCATTGCTGGAAAATATGGCCTTGTATACAATGAACACAATTGATCCAAATGGAAATGATGACCTTGAGCTAGATGGCAAAGACACAGAAAGTGCCCATTTCAAACAATTTAAGCAATGGAACTATGTATGGCACTTCTACGTGTGGCTTCAGACATTACAAACTGCTTTTGGAGCCCCTTTTATGTCGGTAATAGTTATAGTTTATGGAGTAAGCCAGGGCTATGTTGGGACTGTGCGAAGTCTTGCCACTAACTATTATTGGAAGGATGTGCAAAAGCTACAGCCTGCTGCATCACAAGTTTTTGAGGTATTTAGAAGTATATTTATTGAACATCAGCCTTTATCTTGAAACATAAAAGCCTTTAGATTAAGCATTGACATGTTGCTAGCAAAACAGGGGCTTAAAAGATATGTACCTCTCTCTTTGGAAGTTCATATCCTTTTGGCCTTATAAATGTATAACATAGGCATATGATTATTTCCACAGCATATCTCTCATTGGAGGTGTGCTTGAATGCATGCCATGGAAGCTTGCGAATAACCCAATTATTTCTGAAATATGACTAATGCAGTCTCTTTACACCTTAAGAAGGTGCATTGCTTATCTGCATAATCTTTCATGTAGGCTTTTGTTGGAATGCCGTGGAATATCAAGCCTATATATGGGCTAATCACTGATACATTTCCTATAGGAGGGTAAGATTTGCGTGGTCTTGCCCCCCCTTTTTTCCTTTTCATCCTGCCAAGGTTTTCTAGCAAGTTTGACATTGCTTTGAGGTTTTTTGGTTCCAAGTCTTGCTATTCAGAAAGGGAAAAAATTGTGTAATATATATGCCCCATGACTACAGGTTCCAACGTTGGCCCTATCTTGCTATATGTGGTGTTGCAGGAGCTTGCTGCCTTTGGATATTGTCATTGCTCTCAGCACCCTCGCCATGGTTGGCCACACTCCTCATGGCCAGTGTTGCCTTATGCACAGCTTTTCCGGATGTGGTGGTCGATGCAGCAGTTGCAGAGCAAAGCAGAAATCGACCAACTCTTGCCAGTGATCTGCAGGTATGGAATCAAAATCAGATGTATTTTATCAAACTCATCTGCTAGAATGAAATTCCCTACAACAGTAAAAAGGAGCTGACATGGATATACATGCAAAACAGTTGTTAGTGCTTTGAAATTTTGCTAGCAAGGATCATGTCGATTCAATATATATGCCAGAAATATGTCTATATTTGTCAAAATCAGGAGAACGTGGGGTAGGGTTTGTAAAGTAAATACATGAACATGATTAGTTTCCAGACAAGAAACTTTAAATGGTCACAATCCGTAATATGTTTTTCTTTGCCTTGTGATTAATAATGGGGCTATAGTTTGTGGGTGAGAAGTTGACAATTATGCTGTGATTGTTTGTGAGATTAATAAGACCTTTGCATGCAACAAGTTTCCATGAAGTTTTGAACTTCATCGGCCCAGAGTTGAATGCCATGGTCAATTGTGAAAATGAAATTGCAAGGAGTCCGAGAATTGAACGAGATTGAAGAAAAGAAACAAAGCATTTTATGGGTTTGAATGAGGAATTCGTGAAGTAGGTCGTGTAGAAGCTTACATTGGACAGAACTTGAGGTGTGAACAGTATTTTTCTTTTTTGATCGTGTACATGGGGTGGTGAAAGAGAAGTCTACTCTCAATGAACTTAACTCTTAAGTTTTATGTCGATTTTGATAGGGTGTATTAGTGCATGTTTTGAATCTTCTCATGCATGCAAGCCAGTTGTTTTTTAACTATTAGCTCATCTGGAAGCTGATGGACAGAGTTTACCTTTACTTGAATTAGTTTGCAGAGCTTTTTCCTTTTCTGAGAGAGTTGAATTCTTTTTATCTATTTGGTGTGAATATATGTCAAAATACAATGGGTAAAACATCAACGAAGGAAATGTGGAAACCTTGTAATTGACCTCAAAAACCAATAATACCCCATTAAGATATCTTATTCCTTTGCAGAGTTTATCATGGGGCAGCTTATCAATTGGTGGACTTGTTGGATGTGTGGTGTCTGGACCTGCAGTGCATTCTTTTGGGCCTCGAGGTTCTTTCGTACTGATTTCTGTTGCTCCACTTCTACTTCTGGTTGCGGCATGGGCTATTCCTGAAAAGCGATTGCCAAAGGGCGTAGACAGAGCTAAATTTGGGGACATGCTGAAAACACTCCAGCTTTTTAAACAGACTTTGAAGAATCCTGCCATTTGGAGACCAGCTCTTTATGTGTATTTAGCACAGGTACGTTTCATCCTATCATAATTTCATGCTTTTTTCTGTATAGCAATAGGAAGTTGATTTTGGGACATTCTCCAAAAGTAAAGATGTTTGGTCCTTAATCTAATTTGGGAATTCGTAATGCAGGCTCTTTGTCCTGACATATCTGAATCTATGTTTTATTGGTTCACTGATCCGGTAGTTGGGCCTGGCTTCAGTGAGCAGTTCATTGGATTAGTGGGTGGCATTGGCTACTTGGCCATGTTTGTGGGTGTGGGTTTGTATAACTGCTGGTTCAGACTCTATACTCTCAGGACAATGTTTCTGTGGCCTCAAGTAAGTGATTGCATTCACTTTTTTAGGACTGCTTGTACTTTTGCATGAGCTGCTATTATGGGTGTTTCTTCACTAATGTGAGTCACTCAAGTCTACCTCCCTTCCATAGACTTAAATGGATTAGGTTCGACTGCAATTATTGTAGGAAGACAAGTAGGTGACACATGCAAGAAGCTATATGCATAGGGCTGCCAAACCTATGTGAACTATTGCAAGAGGAGCTTGCGTAAGCTGCTTACTTGGGATGATAGGGGCCATGTGAACACCCACAATTCTTTTCAGTTTAATCTTGTTGTAAATTGATGAAGACCTCGAGTCATTGCGTCCTTGAACATCTTTGAACGATGGCCTGAAAGAAAAATATCTTTCAAAAAATGTCGGGGAAGGTTTTGACCTTAATGTAAATCAGACACTTTATAAATGTTGAGTATGCTGATTTATATCACTGGGCTCCTTGTGCTCATAGCCCTGGTGTAGAGAAACTGTATGATGGAGATCTGGCTTTTCATCTTTCTGCGTCTTTAATAGAATTGTGCAGAGTATTCGTTAAAATTGAAAGTACATAAGTGGTACTGCATAAAATTGTGCAAAGTATTAGTTAAAATGGAAATTACATAAGTGGTACTGCAATAATTGCGAATGCTTCATAATGTGCTTGTAGCCTTGTGCCTGTGGGCCCTTGGGGTATGTGTGTGTGGGAGCATATATTCCCACATAGTTTAGGGTCACAATACGGCTCTGATGACATTAGTGGGGATGTTGGAGTATTTAGATAAACCCTAGTTCTCATAACAATGTTGGTGGGAGACCTGAGGCACAGGTTCTACTGATCCTAAGCTACATGATGCTGCCATGTACCCTCCAAAGTGTACTTACCGGTAACCCCATATTATTTCTGTTTCCTTTCTGGAATAATTTACGTGATGTCCATGACCTGCACTTTACTTTCATAAAAGTCACCCAGGTTCATATGTGAAATGTTCAATGCAATGCTTTAATCTTGTGCTCTTGGTATATAGGTGGCTTATGTCCTGATGGGGCTATCCGACACCATCATTGTTAAACGGTGGAATTTGAAAATGGGTATTCCAGACCATGCTTTTGTGATTGGGGATGAGACTTTGACAGATGTAATAGGGAGGCTACAATTGATTCCCTTTATGGTGTTGTCTGCTCGGCTATGTCCACCGGGCGTCGAAGGGACAGTGTTCGCATTTCTGATGTCGGTATCCAATTTCGGGGCGACATGCGCATCATGGAATGGGGCCTTTCTGCTACACCAGCTACATATTCGCAAAGAGGATTACAGCAACCTTTGGCTAGCTGTTGTTATTCGCAGTCTCCTTCGGTTAACGCCTGCCCTTTTCTTGTTCTTGCTTCCTCATGGTACAGTGGATGACCTTGAAACCCCCACAATTGGGGATACAAATGTAAATAAGGATGAAGAGACTTTGCACATGCTAGAAAGTCACCAGGAAATGGTAGATATAAAGCATTGATTTATTTTTTATTAAAGTCTTGGCATTGCTTGACATTTTGTGAAGCATAAAGGAGTTTGTAATGTAGGATTTGATGAGCAAGGTGTTTTTACTCTTCATTATAGCATGCATGCATGCCTCTGTCCTATTATTCAAGCCACTCATCTATCAGCTTTGGCCGTGCCCAGTACTCAGACCACTGCATATTTCACAAAACAAATGAAATACTAAAAGATTATGTAAATTTAGCCCACTGCATTGTTCTTTGAAAAGCTAAACATGGACGCTAGAGACCTAAAAAAAACAAGGCGAGGAGTCACAAAGACTTGCTCAAGCTAAGGGAGGATGAAAGTCATGTGGAGTAGGTCTAAATGAGTGCCTACACACATACCATTTTTGTTATGTTTTAATATAAAATTGTATTGTCTATTATACACACACATTCACAAATGCTTTATATATTGTGAAGGGTCCCACTTAAACAACAAGGTGAAAGGTGCACAGTTGCATTCTAAGGCGAGGTGTCCGTAGGGATGAATGGCCCTGCTAGAGGAGAGATGGAGAGAGAGGCTATGAGTACCTGCGGCCTCTTCAACTACACCCCGTGTTGTAACAGAAAAGCTCTCTCTCTATCACGTGCAAATAACGATCACACACACGGAAGCACACAAAACACGGAAAGATCATAGGGTTCTTGTAATAGAAAAAATCTACTTGTGGCCTCAAATTCAAGGCCACATTTTTGTAGTAAAACATTGAAATGACGCAGTAGCAAATGCCATTGGCAATGCCAACAAAATAAGATGAGAGGGAAGTAAAATAAATAAAATAAAATAAAGGGACTCATTGACAAACTAAAACAAAAGGATATTTTAATGATTTCATAAAAAGGGTAGGTCTAATACATTGCAAGCTTATAGGAAATAAATAAACAATTCAACGAAATGGACCTTTATGAGGTCCTTAAATGAAGGATTCTTTGTCAAAGTAAAATATTAGGAAAAGTTTCATTGAAAACAATTCAACGAAATGGACCTTTATGAGGTCCTTAAATGAAGGATTCTTTGTCAAAGTAAAATATTAGGAAAAGTTTCATTGAATCAATACTTCACATCACAGGATCAAACTGCTATGAATGCACTTCTTCATCATTTGTTCTCTACAATGTTTAGTACGCCAAAAAGGCATGTAAGATTATCAATGTTGCTACCTCTTTTGAGCATGTTGAACTTTATTGGGTGTAAGCTTATGTATGGTTGTCAAGATTTAATCTTGTTTTGTCGAAAGTGCTTTGATGATGTAAAATCCAATTAAGTAGCTTTGAATGTGTGGGTAATTGGAATTCAAGTTTTGAGTTTCCCAATTTTGGCGGATGTATGTACAGTCATGGCCTTTTGATATTTCTAAGCTGGTTTAATGATGTCACAATCCAATTAAAAACCTTTGTGTTGTGGTGTGATTGGTATTCAAGTTTGATGCAACAATGACCATCTAGGGTAGAGAGTAAATGCTTCGGATGATATTGAAAGAATTCAATGTGAGACCTTTGAAGCGCCAAATTATAATGAAATGATCACAAGGTGCTATTTGATCTTCATGAAATTGGACATTGTCTTTTTAGGATCGCATTGGTCCATTAATGCTTTGGAAAAGGTAATTTAAAACGTTGAACTATTATTGAGGTGTGTCTCCAAGGTGATATTAAGGAGGCACATGTTAAATACTAATTGGGAGGAGGCCAGTTCTTGTAAAAAGTAGGAGAAAAGAGAATGTAAAGGAAATAATATAAAAAGCCATGATGGCTCCAAAAATAGAGGGCAATTCTTGGCAACAACAAATGAGTCATCTCTCTTTCTTTAAATGACATGTCTACCAAGAGATTATGCAATCCGCAAATTTACCCCATCTCTCAGAGCTCACCTACATTAGCTCTCTCACCATGTGGTAGGGTTGGGAAGTCTTTCGTTCCTTGCCATGTGTATCCTTATTTGAACCCACAACCCATAAGTTGAGAGACCAAAGCCTTACCGTTAGACCAACTCTTTGGGGATGTATGGAGTTACGAGTTAATCAAATCAATCTTGTCATCATAACCTACCATTTCTTTTTTCAAACATTGCAAGGAGAATGAAGGATCACGTTAGCCTTCTAAAACAAATAAGGTGAGTGTCTCACTGTCGTATCAAACAAAGTGAAATAATCATACAAGTTGATGAGTTGAGAGAGAGAGAGAGAGAGAGAGAGAGAGAGAGATAATCACATTCACACATTAAAGGGAAGAAAAGGAAAACATGCTAAGTGAGAGAGAGTGAAACAAAGATGCTCTCACAATATGTGCCCATTAGGATTTGTGTAGTACAAAAATATTCTTCATGAAAGAGAGATCCTCATGGCTGTAGAATATTCTCATGTAGGAAAACAGAGTCTTTTCATGTTTTTCAAACAATGCATAACATCATGAGCTTCTGCTCGAGAGGCACCACATACCTAGCTAGGTATGTGATGCCTCCTTCAGAGAAGCTCATGATGTTGAGGTAAGTCACAATGTGGGAATTATTGTGAGAATTTGTCCAAAACTTCTTGTGAGAATGATTTGAAATATAAAGTTAACCAACTCGTATTATATTCTTCGAAGTTGGAAAGAGACTCATTTGTGGAGTCCCAAAGCATATAATTATGTGTTACCCACTTTCTTGAGGCTAACTCCACCTCAAAGAGGTGTAGGTGCTCTATCTCCTTCCAAATATCAAATCACCCCTTACCTCACGTGTGAGTGTAAAGAGAGGGGGGTAAAATTTCTTTGAATAATAGATTACTGCCCTCCGTGTGGGGGGCACCTTGTTTTTCTTACATCTATAAAATAACACCAATAAAATGACATCTATATACTACGTTAAAGAGACACAAGAGAGTTTCATGTGGCTGCAAATCCTTGTAGCCATGACCTTCCCCTCCCTATTTTTTCCTCCCTTTAGTCTTCGTGGCATAGCTAGCAACCCATGTGGCGTAGCATTTGTGGCCATCATGGTGCTCAACAAGCATGCGAGCCTAAGTGGGGCACCTAGTAAGCACATGGGCTTAAGTACATAGCCCTCAAGCAGCAACTAGGCCTTGGGCCGTGGGTATGTTGAGTGGAGTGTTGCCCAACCACACAGGTCTCGGCCAGCACGGCCTTCACACTGGCTTTCGGCTTTGAGTTACGGGTTGCCACTCACTTTGCCACTTTGAGTCGCAGGCACACAAGTCTACCACCTTGAGTTGCGTGCGCCTCTAACTACCTTTCTGAAGTTGATTGAGAGTACATGTCTATATTAAATACATATCCACAGCTACCTTCTTTTCCTTTACTAAATGAACAAAGTATGCTACAGGTGGGCGTATGCATGATAAGGTGTACCCACTTTCAACAGTTTCCTCCACCAGGACTAGTATGTGACCCGTGTGATGCTACGGCCAAAAAAATAAATGCTTCATTCTTGTAATAAAACATGATGAAGATTTTCTAGTGCTTTCTTTGTATTTGCAACATGTGATACCAATTATACGATGAATATTTTATTATCCTATAGAAGCTGAGTCCTATACATTAAAATAAGTTTGTCAGCCTGTCTAATGATTCCAAAAAAGTGGACCTACAATCATTCGATGCGTTTGTGTATCATACGGGCACGATTGGCAATATATATATATATATATATATATATATATATATGTGTGTGTGTGTGTGTGTGTGTGTGTGTGGCAGTATATTTAAGATCTCTTTTTTCTTGAGAACACTAAAGAGTGTGCAATCAATGACAATAAATGGGATTGTAAGCAAGATTTGTATCCTTCTTGCAAGATATGCCTTTTGATTACCCCCAAATAAGAGTTGTTATGTAAAAACGAACAGCATATTTAAAAGGTTAAACGTTCACTTTATAAACAATAAGTGTAGTAACTCTTGTTTGCATGAGAGTTGGGATTATAAGTTGTCCACTTTGAATAAGTCATGTTAAAGCTACAAAGTATCTACTCCATGCCTTCAGCACATGCAAAACTCCACATTGCATGCTAGAGTGTTGATTCTCTCTCTTGAATCGAGCTTAATGAATGTTAGTCCCTTTGCATCATGCACATTGCAATCCTTCAATTGATAATCTACTTGGTTGTCCTAGTTTCCTCTTGAATAATCTGGCTTGAGTTCAAGTCTCCTTGGATAGATGCTTGAGGACTCTTGGGATTGCTTGTGTGATATCAAACCTTCTATGTCTTTTCTTCTTCTCTCCTCTCTCTCTCTCTCTCTCTCTCTCTCTCACACACACACACACACACACACACCAAGCATGATAACAATATATTTGGCTTGACAATTTTAAGACCATCTTAGTAGGCTGACAACCTCAAAAAAAGAAAACCATAGTGCATATGTGAGTCGACACGGGTGGTTCTAAATGAAGTTTTTGTTACCAACTCTCAGAGTTGCACATTGGCATGCATAATTTTCATCAAAGTAGGCAAGATGATTCTCACATGCATGCAATAGATGCACCATGGTTTCCCTCATCCTAGAGGGAAAGTAAGGGCTAGCCATACAATAAGATAGAGTGAGGCTTGGCAATCCCCAAACTCGACAGACGTCCATAGCATAGCTTTTTGGCACTAACATGCTCAATCAATACTCAAGTAGGCGACTCAGATGGGGCATGGAAACTCTTCGAGGGTGTCAACCTCAAGAAGTGAACCTAACATGCAAGGATGTCAGTCTCTATAAGCAAATCACCAACTCAAAGATAAAAAAATTTGCATATGTCCTTTCTCACCGCTCTCGATCATCGGGCTATTTCAATGAAAAAACGGATTTGGATAGCCATGAAACCCCGTAGTATGACATGGTAGGTCAAACTTATACATCTATTTTCTCTTTGTATCCTTTTGCGTAAAAAGGGTCTTTAGTTGACAGACAAAAATTGGTAGTTTGATTTCAAACGTGTTTTGCTTTTATATTGTGAGTCAAATAAACGCTTGGCAATGGACAAGTGATAAGAATCTTTCTTTTGAGTTAGTTTATCTTAGGACATATATTTTATTGTGATTGTTGATTCTTTCTGTTGTCGGATGAGTTAGGTGTTATTAGTGTGTCAAGGTAACCATGCCCCAAAAATGAACATTGAAGTGTGCTTTTGGCAACGAGTGGTGAACTTTCAAAAGAGCAAAGAGCTGACCCTCGCATATGCATGGCATGCAACAAGCTCCTATGGTGTCCTTGTTGAGAGTCCTAAAGCCACGCGTGGGAGATCTCTCTTGCACACACCCAAGGCATGGTGGTGACTAGCGCCAAATCCTCCCTAGAAATGTGTGTTGGATTCACACCTGATTCACAGGGCTATGAGAAGCAATTTGCATTTCTTCATCGCCCAGAGCCGAGCAAGGCAACACTTGTATACTCTTTCTCTCTTTATGTGCTATTGCTTGTAGGTCACCATCAGTGCAACTTATGTTCACACACAAGGTCACTTAGGCTGTGACCTTTAATTGGCTAATGAAAGTTCCCACAAAGGGCCTTGACAAGGGCATCAAGTGTCTCACTTCGGGGACACTACAGACCTTAACAAGGGCCCATTAAGCTCAAATTTTGCATGTGCAACTCTCAAGGCAGGTGGAGCCTACAACAAAAAAAAAATTGAGCTTGTTAACAAATAGCAAATCCCAAAATCCAATTTGGCTATACTAGCTCAAATTTGGCTCGGACCTTTCATAAATATTATCCAAAGGCTTTATTTCCACACAGCATGGGATTATACGCATCAAAGGTGATTGATCCAAAGTTGAGTCCCAGGAGGGTAAGTAGAGTCCTTAAGAATTTTTGTTTCTAATTTTTATTAAAAAAATTATAGAAGTTTCAAGGTACATGTCAAAAATAAGAAGATGTAGCACCACCGCAGGTTTGAGCATGCAAGGGTTTCTAAACAGAGCCCTCACATCGTCTCCAAGGCTAGGCCTTAAAGGGTGGATGGGCTCAGTTTGGAGGTGCAAAACCTTTGCCAAGCCAATAAATCTTAAAGAAGGTGGATGAGGCTACGGCGAGCACGGCTGCTACCACAAAATCAACAAGATGTAGGTAGAGGAATTCAAATATGAGCTATGCAACGACGTGCACAACTCAAGCACGTCAATATAGCAATCGAGGCAAGTCAGACCATGTAGAATAAAAAGGCTTTGATACACTCACAATTTCTTAAGCTTTTAACAAAAATTTCTTTTGTAGGACTTTAAAATGCCGACAAGCAATCTAAATTCAACATTTTACTTTTGATACGCTCGGCAAGCAAGGTTGTTATGGCTTGGACCTTGAGATTTTTTTTGGGCTTAACCTTTCAATTTTTGTGGAAGCATCAGATGGCTATGAGCATAGAAGCTCCATCATGTTTTATTCTTACAATATCCTTATGTGAAGCAAGGCTTCAATTTTAGACACAATGCATAGAAGCTTTCAAAGTTTAGGATATGATATTAGTATCCAACTTGGGGGGACTTTACAACGTGTCTAAATGGTCTTTCATTGTGTGTCGGCATGAACCAAACCAAGAGGATTACAAGGACAACATGTGCTTGTTACCATATACATGTGGTAGTGATGTGTGTGAACACACTAGGATTGCCGGGGCATTTTTTCCCTCTTTAGAAGGTTTTTTCCCCCGAGCATTGTATATACGCCCATCACTCTAGGGCTATCTATCTTATGTGCCAATGCAGGACAACCTTGCAGATCAGCTTGGCTTATGTGCCAACACAGGACAACCTTGCAGATCTTTTCACAAAGGCATTGTCTCGTGAGAAGCTTGAAGCTTTCCGCAAAGATTTGGGCTTACTCCCCTTTGTGGACTGATCATGTCCTTAGGGCATGGCACTTCCCTTTACTCATGTGCCAGCTCTCGTTCACCGCATCACTCCAGGGGGGATTTTTTACCATATACATGTGGTAGTGATGTGTGTGAACACACTAGGACCGCCGGGGCATTTTTTTCCCTCTTTAGGAGGTTTTTTCCCCCGAGCATTGTATATACGTCCATCACTCTAGGGCTATCTATCGTTCCATTGCACACCAAGTAATACACTCTCTATTGTGTGCCTTGAGCTTCCTTTGTCTTCTCCAAGCTGTGTGGGTTTCTCTGCAACCCTAATTCCAACAGTGCTTTTGAGACAACTAGCCACAATTGGGTGACAAGGCTCAACAATTTCAAGTTCTACTAAGAATTCACCCTTAATCAAGTAGGTGCTTTGGAAATTTGAGACAACTGGCCACAGATGGGTGACAAGGGTTGACAATTTCAAGTTCTTCTTGGTTTTTGTGTTTTTAACTTTAATTTAGAAGGATCTCTTGTTGTGCAAAGCAAAGTGCTTTAAAAGACATAATGAGAGGTAGGGATTCTACCCCATGCCAAGGCATTTCTCATTGACTTCGGATCACGGACGATGGCACACAAGTTTGGGCAATTGGCAAGGTCAACCCGTGTTTGAATATCTCAAATTTTATTTTGGATAGTTCAAAACACTTACATGCATCGGCTTCAACCATTGAGGCCATCATTATTGCAAAGGGCTTCTCACTCTATTTTTCTAAGTTGTGTGCATGGCGTGCCAATAAGATGTAATTAATTCCACTCAATTCCGGTTTACGTTTTTGCTATAACAGTAGCTACTCTATCCAGGACATCAATATTCACATATTGGTCACGGTGGATTCTACTCAATGTGATCTCCACATGCACCAGACTTGCATGCTTCTTTAAGACGAGGTAAGATTTTGTTTGTTTCCAATTATTTTTATTGATGATTCTCCAGTTGACATTATTCTAGAAGTATCACTGTTTGTGTTGTTGTATCTCAATGCATCAACATGCACTATATATCATTGGTTATATGCACAAGGTGCACGCACTACAGATGATAATTTTCATCTACTACAAATAGGCATGGCCTGGCTAACAAGAAACTAGTTCATGTGATAACATGACTTTGTCAAGAGAGCCTCCGGCATGCAATTTCTTGTTTCAAAGACCAAAGAATACCTAATATGAATAACTTCTTTTTTATTTTAGGAATATCTTTCAATGCGAAATTATAGTTGTTTCAAAGATCAAGTTCTGACTAAGATTCCAACTTGAGAGGATCTCCTGCTTAGTCTATAACAATGATTGTGTCTATAGAAGTGGTATTTTCAGGGGTATGACCCAACTAATGACAAATCACTCCATAAGTGTTGGTGGTCATTGACTGGCCACTTCACACATATACTTTCAAGAAAAGAAATCCTTAATTACCAAGGGGTGTATCTAAGTTCACTTTACCAAATTGCCTACAATCACTCCTGGAAGCACGGTAGCTTATGTTGGTCTGGCTACCTAATAGTCTAAATAGTCTCTTTGCAGAATCTAAGCAAGGGGTTCAAATTTCCAAGGCAACACCCAAGGTTCTCAAAAAAGTATTTCCTTATCTTCACTAGTCTCTCCTTTTAGTGTGTTTACCAGGTCAAAGAAATATTGGGCCTTTTGAGGCTGCGATTTTGGTAAGGCACCTTTGAGGCTTGAAAATTGCCTTTGATCTTTGAGTAAACAAACAGTACTTTTCACCTCATAGTACATATATCATTTGATTTGTTTCCTTTTTGGATATGATTTGATTGAGCTTCACAAGTGGGATGCATTTGCTGCAATGCTTTCACACTTAACTCTTCAGCCACATGACAAGGTCATGTATAATCATAGAATTTTGGGTAGGTAGTGTACCAGCAAGTACCATCTATTCCACATGTTACTGTCTCTGGTAATTGTTCATTTTGAGAAAATTGAGGGTTCACTCCTAATTGAAACGGTTACAAGCCTATAATGGTAGGGTTTGGCTTAGCACATGTTGTTAGTCACAAAGTGTACAACATGGTCTAGGAAATCATGGAGGTTGGTTTAGCTAGTGTGGAGTAAGATGTATGAGGGTCCTTCTTGCTCATGTTACTGAGTGTTTCCAATTACCTCCATACACAAGTGCTTTTTGTACTTGATGGATGTCTTATCTCCTGACGTCACAATATGAGACATATTCCACATGTGGAGAATATGAGTCTCTGGAACTGACATTGGTGGCTATTTTCCAAATTATGTGTTGATAGAGTCCCTAGGTGCTGGTCAAGTTTATTTACTAGACCATTTTGAACACGTAGTATTAGAAACAATTATAGTGGCCACAAATTGTCAGATACCTCTAGTAAGACTTGTTAATGCTGCAAGTAATGTTAAACAACATTAATGAATGAATGTTTCAAGGTTTTTTGGGTTGCAATTACGGATATAGCAAGGCTAGGTCCTGTTAATCAAAATGTTTTATTGTGTGTACCTAGATGTGATTTCTCTTCACATTCTATCATAGTGTGAATGTTTTAGCTAGGTGTTGACCGCTGGGTCAACAACACAACATAACTCAAGTTTCATACCAAAGTCTTATCTTTTGCGAGTTATGAAATGCTGCTGATTATGGCTATAAACGTCATTTGTAATGAGTAGTTATTCTAGTTTCAGAAGCCGGGGTGCAATGGAACTTCCAGATTGTAAATACAAAGCCATTTGACCCTTTCAACCCCATTTTTGATTAAACCTAAGGTAGCCTTAGTATATAAGGTACCTAGGTCATTTTGTAAAAAGGACTTTTATCATAATCAAAACTGAGCGCTGCCGTCTACTGTGTGTGAGAGAGAAAGAGAGTGAGCGTGAGCTTCATCCTCTCGCTACGCCCGGCTCGCTCAACACGTTGGAGATCCGACTACACGATTGCTGTAGGCTCGAGGAGAGCTATGCGACAACGCCAAGCATTCCACGCGAGACGAAGTGCACACGCCGACGCATCCACGAGCTAATTGTGATCGTAAGTGTATCAAATGATGTCTGTTTTCTGCGTACTAGTAGTCTATAGAATCGTGGCGACATAAGCTACGCATAGGTACTCATAAATTTCAATTTCGGGCACTTTCAAAATTTGGCTATGTCATCCTACGCGTTTTCTGCAAATGGGTTTAGAGTGAGGGTTTTGAGTGTAGAAGCTTAGGGACAAGTGTATCCTAGTAAGGGGATGGTGTTCCTTAAGTTTCGTATGAATCTGGCATGATTAGGTGAGTTACCTTCCGTGTGTGTATGTGGCTAGGTGGTGTAGTTGAGAGCAGTGAGGTTCTTGATTGTGGTTTAGTTGGCCTTCCAGAGTGTTGTATGTGTAGGATGGTCTTAGCCTGACAAGCTTAAGAGATTTCCTCCGTGTGCCTATCGTGTCATCTGTGTCCTCGATTGACATTATGTTGATCTAGGTAGTGTTTGCATGCACTTCATGGGTGTGTGAGTCGCTCCCCGTCCAACACTAGGCTATCGAGTAATTGTTGTGGGAAGTATTTAGTTTCTTTTTGTAGAGCTATTTAAACACAATTTATTCTCTCATTTTTCATGTATTCCTTGAGTATCCATAAGCATTGGCAGCTACAACTCATTAGTCATGGAATGCGACTTGGATATTGTTTTGCTAAATTCATGCACACTAGATGTTATGGGCCCTAGTGTTTAGCAAGGAATATTTGGAGCGGCATGCAAATACATGAATTTGATAGCTTATGAAACTTTTCACATCACAAGTGCAGTAACTCTATGGGATTTATTGTTGGTCTACCAACCACCATATGAGGCGATGGCTCGGTATGGGTGCTTGTATATAGATTGCCTAAACTTCATAAGTTTATTCCAATCAAGTCCCACTCTTTAGCCAAGTTGGTTTTCCACAGTTTGTATAGATTGTATGGATTACCCCGCATTTTTGTTAGTAATAGTGAACCCATTCTTACCAGACATTTTTGGAAGACTGTCTGTGAATGGTTGGGGAACACAACTCAATATAAGTACTACCAATCATCCAGATGGATGGGCAGCTTGCAAGTGCTAATCTAGTGCTAGAGGATATATTAAGAGTGTATGTTGGTGAGTAGCAATCTAATTGGAAAGATTGTCTCTCTAGTTTGGAGTTTGGTTATCATGATGCAAAGCATGTTATGATTAGGTTTATTCCTTTCATGCTTATGTCAAGATTTTAGAGCCTCGATCACCAATCATGGTGGGGTTGGCTATTCATGAGGAATGACAGCAAGTCAAAGACATAATCTGTGCTGATGAGATACATTTTCAAGTCACTTTCATAGAAAGTTGAGAAGAGGTATCCTTACATGTTTCAGCAGTTGGTCATTCATTTAGTCACCTCTTAGTTGTGTTAACTCATTTAAAGTACTCAAATGAGTTATAAATTGAGTCTACATACTATTGTATTGATTTGTTTTTGGATATAAGACATTTACAAAAATGCTTACAATGTAGACGATCAAGATATTCTTGTTGGTTTCATTGAACCATATGAAGCTGCATATATTCTTGACTATCTTGGTATTGTTCAAGTAAATAGATGGACCCGAGGGAGCTACCACTTTGGAAAACATTAGTGTCCTTGAGAAGACATCTCCACTTTTCTTTTCGAGAGGAAAAATTCTTCTCCAAGGGGGGAGTAATGTCAGGCCAAAGGGTAGGGCTAGGAGGGCACGACCCTAGCAAAGTGTCGGACATACATTTAGTATAGGGGTCTATATATATCTATGAGCCAGAGGATCAAGGACCTATATATAGTAAGGATGGTTATTTGCATGTTTGAGTCCCTCCAATCTTAAACATGAGAACAATAACCCTACTTGACTTGGACCCATGTTCAAAGCTTAAAATTCCACAATAAAACAATACAAATGTTTCAACGTGTGCCTGATGAGATTGGGAGTGTACTAGCCCAATATATGTAGAATCATTCACAAGTATGTTAGAAAGTTTGAGAAATATAATACCACAAAGATACAAGATTTTGTGTCCATTTTTTGAGTCATTGTAGCACCACAATGGAGAAAATATATTGTAGACTACCTAGAAACTAAAACATCTCCGGAGAAATCGAGTAAAAGACGATGGAGGTATTTTGAGACAAAAGCTTAAAATTTTAAGATCTTCTCAAATCATCTCGGTTGATTGTGTTGCCTTGACATTATCTAAGAATTTCATAGGACCTGTCAAAGGTATATTTAGCCCTCTATTATGCCTCTCATTTTGGCAATCCTATAGATGACATTGTAAATCATAGGTTGTTGTGACTCTAAACTTGTGGCACTTGATGTGGATAGTAAGATATCTAACTAACCCACATGGTAGTTGTAGCCAGTTTGCAAGTTTGCAGGCTATCTCACTCTATAGGTTGTATTCTCAATTTTCATTGTTTGAGAAATACATCAAAAATTGGTACCCTAGAGGTTCCTCTCAAAGTAGACTCAATGTCACTACATGTTATTAGACTTTTTGTTACCACCAGTTCAAGTGACCAAATTGCTCAACAATTCTAGTCACTGTCATTGTGGCCTTTTCTTGAATTGCTTGGCGGTGTTCCACCTTGTGTAGGCTTTCTATTTCCTTGTCTCTATCCGCTTGGGTATACGGCTCTACCTCTTGCACTTCTATAAGACTTTTGTTGTTAAGCAATAGGATATTTGAGGGTGGTAATCAGTAGAGCCCTCAACTATTTGAGTGGGTAGAATATCCACATGAATACTCCTTGGAAGTGCAAGGTCCACTTGATATGTGTACAAGGAGTCCATCTCCCCACCCCCTTCGTGTAATCCACTAGCCATGGGTACCAAACAAGTGGCTCTATTAAATTGCTCAACAAATTTCTCAACAAGTCTAGTCACTGTCATTGTGGCCTTTTCTTGAATTGCTTGGCGGTGTTCCACCTTGCGTAAGCTTTCTATTTCCTTGTCTCTAGCTACTTGGGTATACGGCTCTACCCCTTGCACTTCTATAAGAATTTTGTTGTTAAGCAATAGGATATTTGAGGGTGGTAAATCAGTAGAGCCCTCAACTATTTGAGTGGGTAGAATATCCACATGGATACTCCTTGGAAGTGCAGGGTCCACTTGATATGTGTGCAAGGAGTCCATCTCCCCACCCCCTTCGTGTAATTCATTAGCCATGGGTACCAAACAAGTGGCTCTACTAAATCTTTCTCCTAAGTAACTTAACACACTAGCACTGGGTTGTGGGGCCAAGAAATGCATATTTTGATTTGAATTTTGAAGTTTTGGTGCAAGGTACCTCTCCATCACATTGTAATCGGGATGAAGAGTTGCTTGCCACTATGTGTGGGTCTTTAGTTACACTATCCTTGGTCTTGGTAGTTAGTAGAAGGTTTGAAACCTAACGTAGGCAAATAGTTTGTACTTGTGTAAATTTAAGCACTCTCTATTTGTTAAGGCTCTAGCACCCATCTAGAGCATAAATACATGTGACTTCAATATCCTACAAGCATTGATAAGCACCCTAAGACATTTTCCTTTCATTTTTTGTGTGTTTTATTTCTTGGTTTTGTTTTGTTGTTTTCCTCTCTCTCTCTCTCTCTCTCTTTTTCTTAATGCTCACAATGCAGGCTAGGATATGCAATATCTCAAAACGAGTGTATTATTTGGGATATCTTGGCACACTTTATAGAAAAATGTTTGACCAACTGTGGTGCCCATGGCCCCCAAAACAAGTAATTGAAGGTGTTTGGAGAGAAAGGCCTCTCCTCTATCCCACATGCCTCCTTCACCCTTGGGAGGACTATGCTATATATATATTTGGCCCTCACTATTGTTGTCACAAGGAGGCTGTGGTGACGCTGAGTATGTTTTTTTCCCACTTTCTATTTACATAATTTTTATATTTTTCTTTTTAAAAATAAATGTAAAAAAATCTAAACATTATCTTCTTCTACCTTGGATAGTGAATAGAATGACTAAATTAAACCAATCCATAAAACCAAGCATTGAAATAACAATTGAGCAGGATTGTACAACTTGACACCCAAAATAGGGAACACACGCACGCTTTTCAATCTTTCCTGTACAATGAGTAGAACCTTAGATAGTAACATAGAGTGCAACTAGAGCTTGATGCACAATAGGTTTCTCGATAGTGGCACCAAAAAGGTACGCTCATGTCCTACTTGTCGCGTTAAGAGAACTTGACTTGCGTCATCTGCCAACCACAAAGGCTTCAAGCACATAGCCAGGGTGTTTACAAGCTCAATAGAATGCAAACGGTGTGTCGGTCACCTTCTTGTTCTGCCATGGATGAGATATCCTCACTCTATGGAGAAGCATAAGGTCGCTACTACTGACCACCTAGCCATTGTTGGTGCCGCCACCAATGCTCGATCACGTACACACACACTCCCTCTCTTGCACGCACACTCGCACACACTGAAACGCGTGCACACAAATGGAGAAGGAGAGTACAAGCAAGAGAAGTTGCATTAGTAAGTTTGACAATAAGAGAGCTTTAGCTTCACAATGTCTTATATATGGCCCAACCTTTTCACACACAAACGTCCAGACTTAGGTGGTCAATACTAAACCTAATCTACTAGAGTTGCGATGGGCACCTTTCATATACAAAGCACCCAATCACTTACTATCTACATGCGAAATCGTTGAAGCTCTGCCCATGACTCAAAATGATGTAGTTCACAAGGTGTGCATCCTTCCCGTCATGGATTAAATAGCATGGAAGCTATTTTGGGAAAAAGAGTTGGTAGTGGACATAGTTTGTATGTTATGAATACACTATTGTTATCTTTGTCATAGGTCTTGGCTCTCCATGGATACCAATGGTTGAGCACATTTTGCACTCTTTCCCATTCTCATTCTTTTCAGAGATGCTGTTAGTATTACTTGAAGAATTTGTTTCGCACCCATAATCTCTTTGACTCTCGTTCCATATCAAAATGCTGCCAACATTTTATCAAAAAATTTGTGCACATTAAGTCAATTTTGGAGTTAAAATAAATTTCCCTCATTGCTAACTCAAACAAAAAAGCTATCAAAATTGGAGCAAATTGAGCTTGAGATCAATTCAAAAATTTATGATAAATCATTGTGAATTTTGGTTAATTTTTGGATATGTTTGATGCTCCAATTGTAATTTTGATAAATTTTAAGCTATTTTTATTCAGTTTTTTTCCAAAAACGTCCCTCCTCGTGTCACACTATGCCATGTGAGCCCAGTCCCCTCCATCGCATCATCTACATTTGACTCACCCCACATGTCACGTCTGTTTTTACATTTATATTACGTGTGCTCTGTTTTTCATCACACACCACCACCATGCGAATCACCACTTGCACACACCCATGTAACCTCCCTCTTGCACGTGCACACACACACATACAATTTTCCACAAACATTCATGCATACACGCATCCATACATGTGTACATTGGCACCATGTCCATGCCTCCACATATGCGCAAGCATATGGGAATGCTATCACATAGTTTTAGGGAAAAAAACATTGATCCTTGGAATAATTTTTTCTAGCTTAAATTGCAAAATCTCACCTGGATGTTTGAGCTTCAACTTCTAACCAAAAACAAGGTTTAGTAATTTTACAAGGCCAATATTCTAAATTGTTGGCTTTTCAAGCTTGCCTTAAAGGAAGCCTGTAAAATTTCACAAGTTTTAGGGTTTTTTTTGGGGCAAAACTCACAATCGTGAGTGTGTTAATTAAGAATAATCCAAAAAGAATTGCATACCAAGCCATGCTCCCACTGAGCCATGGCACCCTTACCAGCAGACATACCAGATTGATATAACCAACATTTAAATATAAGGTTTGACAAAACAATACGGATGATAGGGAAGCCACCCCGACATCACCATCCAAATCCACACCAAAGACATCAGTTGATCAGGGTGCCACGCTCGCAGGAAGAGGAAGTTGAATAGGTGCCTCTAGAGTCCATTTCCCTGCCACAGGAAAGGGCTCCACCGTATACAATAGCTGCCGAAGGAAAGAAGAGAGCATGCCAAATACGGGGCCAAGTTGAGCTCCATCACCGGATTCACAGGGGCCTACATCAAAACAAGAAGAGAACCAAACATTCAAACCAGCCCGCAATGTGACGACGTTGTCGTCCCAGAGTACCACCACGCAAAGGAAGTTGCCACAGATTCCCCATGATTAAATAAACACACACACACACACTACAAGAGAATAATTCATTACTGATGCCAAAATACTGACGTCATTGGCGGGTGTCGATATATGCATTGCTAAAATTGGAGGGAGTCCTAATTTTTAAAAAAATTAAAATTTTGAAATTCGATGCGTATTCTGACGATTATATAGACGCTAATACCGATGTAAATATCAAAGCCCATTATGACACCCATTATCGTTGCCAGCTATAAAAACAAAACCGCGGGTTCTTTTCTGCATTTTTGCCCCATGTTTTGAATTCTCTCTTGGTGGGATTCAAGCCAACTAGCCGGACATCTCACTTACTACTAACTTAACCTAATATACACTTATTCTTTAATACAATAGAATAAGGAGCTGCAACAGGATAACGTTGTTGTGCGCTCCACCCAAAGCACGTCTCTCTCTCTCTCTGCTCTTGCACTTGCACTCGCACACGCTTCTCGCGGCACCTTCAACTGGTATCAGAGCAAGGTTTGTGCTTGCCGTTTTTTGCGTCCGCGCACGTGCACTTTCAAAAGTGCAAATAGGTTTTCGATTTCGGCATCGACAAATTCAACGTTTCGAGAGCGTTTCCAGCAGGTGTCCTGCAGTTTTACCCCCTTTTGAAGCTGTTCGTGCAGTCAAAAGCTTCATTAGAGCTACGCTTCAGAAGTTGTATTTTTTCAACTCCACTTGCTACAGATACAGGTACAGGTAAGGACACAGTGCAGGTTGTTCAAAGACTATTTTGGGATGGTATATAGCCGTTTTATGGCTATTATGTGCTATTGAGATGGTGTTTATGGCCCATTAGGATCACTTTTTGGCATCGACATTGTCTCAGGTTTTTCAGGCATCCATCTCCTCACAGATTCTTGCATACATACAGGACATCCAGGTTTCTTACAGGTTGCAGTGTTTAGCATCAGCACAGATTTCAGTGGGAGTATTTGATGCCAATATGCATTGTTTTGGCACTTTTGATAGTACTTGAGCTCTTTTGAGAGCGGTTTTACTCCCTATAGGGATTTGTTTACTACTTGCACATTTTGTTTGGCGCCTATTTGAGCGCGTATACTGCACCTTGCAGTATTGTTGACAGTGGATGTACGTTGAGTTGCGGAGACTGCCTTATGTACCTTTTGTGGAGCCGATTTGGCTTGTTTATGGCAGCCCCGAGCGTTTTTGAACTCGGTTCGGAGGCCCTTTCTGAGACTGGGCTGGTTTCTTGTCTGCATAACATTTTGTGAGGGTTGATAGCGTGAGGTTTTCTTGAGCTGGGGGATTCTCGAATGTTGAGATCCTTTCGGTGATACAGGTTGCTGGAGTACCCCTTTTTTGTGGCCTCGCCATAGGACATATATAGAGAGGGCTAGGTGCATTTGACGTCGTGTTGGCAGTCTTGGTCATCTTTTGACTTTTTATGCACAATTAGTGGTTGATGCGCCTGTCTTATGCTTTGAGAGCATTACTTTTTATGCATTATTGATCTCTTGTGACAGTTTTGGATTGAGATTCTGTCAGTTTTTCTAGGGAAACTCTGCCAAATTTTTTCCAGAATTACCAGTGTTTATTGCCATATTATCTTTAGCTTGTAGCCATGTCATCTAGTGGTGAAAAGGATATTTACAATATCCGGAAATTTGATGGGACGAATTTTGCTATCTGGAAAGACCAGATTCAAGATGTTCTTATACAAAAAGGCCAGTTGGATCCTATCATGGAGTGCCCACAGCGAGTATACAGATGTTGAGTGGGAGAAACTTGATGCTAAGGCCAAATCTACCCTCCGTTTGCATTTGGCCGAATCTGTGTACTTTACTGTAGTTGGAGAAAGAACTTCTAGAGATGTATGGGATAAGTTGTGTTCTAGTTATAAGAAAAAAAGTGCCACTAATAAGGTTTTCTTGATGAAGAAGCTGTTTGACCTTCGTATGAAGGAAGAAGGCACTATTTCTACTCACATTAACGAGTTCAATATCATTTTCACTCGGTTGACCACTCAGGATTTAGTCTTCAATGAGGAAATCAAATGTATCTTCTTGCTATGCAATTTACCCTCGTCTTGGGATACATTCTGTACTGCGATTAGCAACTCAACACCTGGTATGGGTCTAGTGTACAATGACGTCCTTGGGAGTTTGTTTACCGAGGAGATTCACAGGAAATCTCTCGAACGCAAGAAGGATAGTGATGTGTATGTTGCTAGTGATAGACAGAGGGGTCGCAATCAAAGTCGTGCCAAAATCAAGGAACGTGGGGGATCACACAATAAGTCTCGGGGTTCTATGCGTAATGTCGAGTGCTATCACTGCCATAAAAAAGGGCATGTGAAGAAGGATTGCAGGAAATGGCAGCAAAGCAAGAAGGATAAACAATCCGGTGAAACTTCTAAGTCTAATGATTCAAACAAGGGCAAAGCAAAGTTAGAGGAGATCAATGTGCTAGAGTCCTCAAATGCTCCTATTGTAGAGACTCTTTCAGCGGTTGATATGCCACTTACCTCTGACGTATTGGTCTTCACAGCAGATCTACCTGTCGAGGCTCTTGTTACAGAAGATGCGCAGTATGCACAAAATTGGATAGTAGATTTTGGTGCGAGTTTCCATGTGACACCACATATAGAGTGGTTCTCTACTTATTCTCACTATTGTGGCAAAGTGAGACTTGGTGATGCTTATGAACTAGACATTGAGGGTGTCGAAAACGTCAAATTGCATCTAAGGAATGGCATGCACTTTACTTTATGTAATGTCAGACATGTGCCCAAGTTGACTAAAAGCTTGATTTCTGCTGGTCAGCTTGATGATTTGGGCTACAACACCACATTTGGAAATGGTTCGTGGACAGTACGCAAAGGTAATCTTATTGTACTCAGAGTTCAAAAGCATGGTACCTTGTATTCCATGCATGTGTCAGATGTTGGTCATGATTACATATCTATAGCCGAGCTGCCGTCTACTGAGTTGTGGCATTGCCGGCTAGGTCATATTAGCCAAAAAGGAATGAGAACTCTGACTCGTTTTGACTATTTACCTGTCTTTTCTTATGTTGACTTTCCTATTTGTGAGCATTGTATCTATGGAAAACAGACTAGGTCCGTGCACTTACCATTGGGTCAAAAGCGAGCTAGATTTAGTGCATAGTGATGTTTGTGGTCCTATGTCAACCAAATCTCTAGGGGGGGCAGTTATTTTGTGACATTCATAGATGACTCTATGCGAAAGGTGTGGGCATATCTTTTCAAAACATAAGGATCAAGTTCTTCCTATATTCCAAAATTTTTTAGCACTCGTTGAGAATCAATTTGGCAAGAAACTCAAGAGGTTGCGGACTGACAACGGTGGAGAGTATGTCTCCAAGGAGTTTGACAATTTCTATGCTAAAGGGGGAATTAAAAGGCAGTTTACTGCACCATACACACCAGCTCAGAATGGAGTTGTTGAGTGCATGAATTGTACGATTCAGGAAAGAGTCACAACCATGCTTTCTAGGGCAGATCTCACACAAGGCTTTTGGGCAGAAGCCGTCTTGACCGCAGTGCACATTATAAATCGTACGCATAGTACGCCATTGAATTATGAGATTCCAGAAGAGTTATGGTCTAAGCGTAAGTCCCACTATGACCATCTATGTGTTTTTGGTTGTGAAGCTTATGCTCACGTGTCTAAACAACTTCGACAGAAGTTAGAGCCAAAGTCACACAAATGTATTTTCATTGGATATGGTGCAAATGGAGTTCCAGGATATCGTCTCTCGCACCCGGAATCTCGTCATACGTAGTTCAAATGTGATGTTCAATGAGTCGAAGATGCATAAACAACCTATCAAGGAAATAGAGATTGGGAGAGTCACTTTTGAGGATGTTGCCTCAAGGACAGTGAAATTGACTCAGCGGGCTAGTGATGTACTTTTCACTAGCAATGCTCCAGAGGGAGCGGATAGCAATGGTCAAGGAGTGAGAAGGTCTATTAGAGTCTCTCGTCCACCTACGCATTTAGAGCCAGGTCTTGATTACATCATGTTGACTGATTTCTGTGAGCCAAGCTGCTACCAAGAAGCCATGATGATGGATGATGTGGTGAAGTGGGAGCAGGCTATGCAATTCGAGTATAACTCAATTCTGACTAATGACACTTGGGACTTGGTAGAACTGCCAAATGATGCGAAAGCTTTACCTTGCAAATGGGTTTACAAGAATAAATTTACCTCAGGTGATCCACATCCAAAGTACAAGGCTAGACTTGTAGCCAAAGGGTTCAAACACCAAAAGGGAGTCGATTTTGATGAAATCTTCTCGCCTGTGGTCAAGATGACAATGCTTAGAACCGTACTTGGTCTTGTAGCAATTTTGGACATGGAACTTATCCAAATGGATGTGAAGATAGCATTTCTTCACAGGGATCTCGATGAGGATGTTTACATGCAGCAGCCTGAAGGGTTTGTTCAGGAGAACGCATCTCGTGAGGAGCTAGTATGTAAGCTCAAAAAGGCACTTTATGGCTTAAAGCAGGGTTCAAGGCAGTGGTATCATAAATTTGATGCATGTATGAGGTCTCAAGGATATAAAAGGAGCGAAGAGGATCACTGCTTGTACACAAGAAAGCTAGATGATGGCTCAATGATCATTCTAGTTGTGTATGTTGATGACATGCTTATAGCTAGGAAATCCATTGCGAAAATTGCCAACTTGAAGAAAACACTTAGCAATAATTTTGCAATGAAAGATTTGGGGGATGCTACACAGTTTCTTGGCATGCAAATAAAAAAAGATCACAAATGTCGTATTCTTGAGTTATCTCAGGAAACATACATTTAGAAAGTTTTGCAGCGTTTCAATATGCAGGGGGGGAAAGCATTGAGTACCCCAATGCAAGCATTTTTGAAACTCAGCAAGGAAGATGCACCCAAATCTGACGTTGAGCAAGCCGAAATGGCTAAGGTACCATATTCTTCGGCAGTTGGCAGTCTCATGTATCCTATGGTAGCCACAAGACCAGACATTGCTTTTACAGTGGGAGTGGTGAGCCGATATATGGAAAATCCTAGCAGCAAGCATTGGGAAGCAGTGAAGCACATTCTTAGGTACCTCAAAGGTACGGTCGGCAGGTGTTTACGCTTCGAGAACAGTGATGCATCCATCGCGGGTTATGCGGATGCAGACTATGCAGGTTGTGTCAACAATAGGAGATCGACATCTTGCTATGTCTTCATATTTGTTGGAGCAGCAGTATCTTGGAGGTCATGTCTTCAAGATTGTACGTCGTCTTCCACTACGGAAGTAGAGTATGTTGCATTGTCCGATGCAAGTAAAGAGGCTGTATGGTTATTCGCTTGGTCAGAAATCTTGGCATTGATGAGAATCCAATGATATATTGTGATAGTCATAGTGCTCTTGCATTGGCAAGGAATCCTGTGTTTCACTCCAAATCAAAACACATTGAAGTCAAGTATCATCTCGTGAGAGATTTCTTGGCCAAAAAGTTCATTGATTTGGTCAAGGTACACACTGAGGACAACCCAGCAGATTCTTTGACAAAAGGCTTAGCTTTGGAGCGGTTTACACATTGCAGTGAGTTGATGGGTATAGGTTGAAGCCACTAGATTGCTTCACGGTTGTACATATCAGGTCACTTGGGCTACGTTGGCCTTCACGTGGGAGATTGTTGGGATTCAGGCCAACTGGCCAGACATCCCACTTACTACTAACCCATCTACTAACTTAACGTAATATACACTTATCCTTTAATACAATAGAATAAGGAGATGCAATAGGATAACGTTGTTGTGCGCTTCACCCAAAGCAGGTCTCTCTCTCTCTGCTCTTGCACTCGCACTCGCACACGCTTCCCGCGGCACCTTCATCTCTTGCTCTCCTCTTGCTCCTTCGCTTCATATATGATGCTCTGGGGCTTATCGGGCTTAAGGTAACTACTCACACACTCCCCTGCAACAACAAAGTAAGGTTGTTTTTGAGATATATGGTAGATTTTTTCTTTTTTGTGTGTGTATATGACATAGTGTGTGTGTGTGTGTGTGTGTGTGTGTGTGTGTGTTTCACAAACTTGGGGATGGATTATAATAAAATCCCTGCATTTTCTAATGGTTGTGTACTCTTTCAAAATGAGTATGAGTATTTGAAACAATGTCCCAAATGCGGATCAAATAGGTATAGAGAGGACACACAAGGGTCCCTACAAAGATTCTATGACACTTTCCAATCATTCCAAGAATAAAGAGCATGTTCATGTGCAAGTTTACAGCAACTTTGATGACATGGCATCAAAACACTAGATCCACAAATGATTTGATTTAGGTGCCTACTGATTTTCTTGCATGGAAGCACATAGAGGAACAATGGCCTGCATTTAAAGAAGAACCTCGTTGTGTCTGTTTTGGTTTAGCAATGGATGGAGTAAACCCATTTGGAATTTGGAGTTCCTCATGGAGCACATGGCCTATTTTCTTGGCGAACTATAATCTTCCACCATGGTTGGCGGTCAAGATGGGCCATCTGCTATTGTCATTGATTGTTCCAGGGAAGTACAAGGTAAAGAACATGGATTTTTATCTGGCACCAATTATAGAAGATCTTCAAATCTTGCGGACAGGGATTGATGTGGTTTACATGTCCCAACCGGTCGATCAATGACATGCCCATGTGCAAGGCATTCTCATGTGGACCATACATGATTGGCTAGGCTTTGATGAGTGTTTAGGTAAGTACTTTGAAACCCATACCTATATGCATTCTGTAGGTGGTGCTTGTTCAATGCTTGATCCTTTTTCATTTCTTCTTTTGATTCAAGGTTTGAGCTACTCGGGCAACCATGCATGTCCGCTATGTGGTCCTCGACTTGGATTCTGTCGCTCTAATTATTTGGGCAAGATAGTGTACAAAGAGCATGTATGATTTTTTCCACAAGGACATGAGGTGTGTGGACCAAACATATACAAACACGACATGCACCCACTGAAGATGAGTGATTGGAAGAACATGTGGCAAGAATCGGGAGATTTTATGCCACCTAGGATGAAAATACTCTTCATTTTTCACGACCTTCCATATTGGAGTGACTTACTTATCAATCGTTTGCTTAACCCAATGTATATTTTTTAGAATGTGGGGGAGATCCTATGGAAGACCATTACTGGAAAAGGGATAGCAAGGTCCAAAGAGACGTCCTACTAATGATCTATTTAAAGGAAAAGATCCTAGGCAGGCTTGGCATTTTTTGGTGCCAATATGCAACAATGCATCACGAAGGTGGGTAAGCAAGCTAAAAGCCAGAGATATGAACATGATGCATCTGAATACATCAAATAGACTCAAAGCTGGAAAATCTAGTTGCAACAAGAATGACCCTCAAATAGTTTGATTCTGACATGGCAAGGAGGGCTAGCTTTTTGTGGAGATAGTCAGAAATCCAAGATGTGTAGTGTTCATCTAATTTTTTCAACAGACTTAAATTAAAGTATTTTAGAGAATTTATAGCAAAAATTGAGAAAGATGTTGGTACAGTGGTAACCCAACCAGAGGTACATATAGAAGAATGTAAAGGGTACTTTGAGGGTATTATGAACAAGGAGGTGGATAAATCTTCTAAAAGGAGACATTCTATTTCTCTCTTGCTTTCTGTAGTTGGTCCATGTGTTGAAGAGAGCAATGCCACAAGACTTGCTTTATGTAGTTGGTCCATGTGTTGAAGAGAGCAATGCCACAAGACTTGAGCAACTTTTGATCAAGCAAAGCTACAATGGGCTCTTAAAAAGTTGGCAAATGATAAGACTCCTGGTGTTTGTGGATTAACCAAAGAGTTCTTGGTGGAATTCTAGGATAAGTTGAAATCATTGATTATCTCAATTATAAATAAGATCTGGGTAACTCAACATATGGACCGTCTATTAAACCAGGGAATCATCAAGTTGCTACCTAAGAAGATTTTCCCCACCTCCCTTCTGAATGGATAGCCATCACCATGATGGGCATAGTGTACAAACTACTAGCAAAAGCTATTGCTATTAGAATATCCCTCTTTCTTAGGAACATACACATGAAGCACAATCAAGGTTTATTGGAGGAATATCTAGGGAGGAATATCTAGGGAGGAATATCTATTCTAGATAACATATTTTCTGTTATGCTTGGGATAGAGGCATCTCACAAATGTGATCAGAAAATTGTTCTGCTGTGCAGCTAGATTTTACTAAAGCCTTGGACTGTTATCTAGGATTTTTGTGGTGAAAGTGATGCAAAAATTGGGGTTTGGAAGGAGAATTTATAAGTGCATTGTGTTATTGGGGTTGAGTGTTGTATCCAGGGTGTTGGTCAATGGTAGATTGTCTCTAGATATTAATGTGGGAATGTCTATTAGGCAGGGATGCCTTCTCTACCCTCTGTTGTTTGTTGTGGCTACTCATCCCCTCCTTTGCTTTCTACATGCTCAGGCAGCTAAGGGAAACTTAAAAGTTCTAAAGATAGGCACTGAACATGTACTTGCATTGGGGTTTGCAAATGATACAATCACATTTTTGCATGGTGATAATGTCAACATTGGTAAATACATGTCATATTTGAATATGTACTCACTAGCAGTTGGTTTAGACTTGAGTTTGGACAAATATCAAGTGATAGATGTTTTTGTAGACAATTTCCACAATTTGATCTGGTAGGGGAAGAGGATTCCTAGAGGAACTATATTCAAACATCTTGGCTATCCACTGGGAGTAGATATATCACCAAAACAAATTATTGACTGGGTGGAAAACAAAATTCAAAGTAAAGTGGCTCTCGTGTGTAGCTCTCTCTTCTCTCTCTAGTGTGATCTATGTCAAAACACGATGCCATTTTTCAACCATAGATCTCAGGGTGTCATTTAGTAATAAGGGAGGTGTACCTATATAATCGATAGATCTCTATAATAAATCTATGACAAAAGAGATTCCATGGCGGGGGTGCTTCCATGTGGTGGCATTTGCTCCTTTAGTCATCGCCCACCCCTCTCAAGAGAGTAGAGAGAGAGAGAGAGAGAGAGAGAGAGAGAGAGAGAGAGAGAGAGAGAGAGAGAGAGAGAGAGAGAGAGAGAGAGAGAGAGCTACACACTAGAGAGAGAAGAGAGGGAAAGGAAGAAAGAAGAGATAGAGAGAGATTGTGAAATTCATGGGAATTTGGGAAAGAGAAAGTCAAAGAGTGTGTGTGTGAAAAGGAGAATGTGAGTGGGAGAGGAGAAAGGACACGGGAGGGTGAGAAAAATGTCATCCTCACATGTGGGAAGTCAGGTTTTTCTAATTATCTTTTTTTATATTCTCTAATTTTAGTAAAAAAGTAAATTAGCTTAGAAGTTTACTAAATAATTTTCAAAGATAGATTACATTGTTCGAAAATCATGATAAATATCTTATAATTAGTTAACTAGTTTTACTAGTTATCATTAGTTAAATTCTTTGATTTTAGTAAAAATTTTAGTAAAATAATTAGTAAATCAGCTTAGAAGTTGATGAGATAATTTTCAAAGGTAGACTACATTGTTAAGAACGTATGAAATATATCATAATTAGTTAATGATTTTTTAATAATTATCATTGCTTAAATTCTCTCATTTTAGCAAAAAATTAGGTAAGATAAATCAGCTTAAAAGATAATGAGATAATTTTCAAAGGTAGATTACATTGTTAGAAGTTTGTGAGAAATATCTCATAATTAGTTACTTAGTTTTGCTAATTATCATTGCTTAAATTATCTAATTTTAATAGAAAATTAAGTAGAATAATTAGTAAATCAACTTAGAAATAAATGAGATAATTTTTAGAGATAGATTACATTGTTAAAAAATTGTGATAAATATATCATAACTATTTAATTAACTTTATTGATTACCATTGCTTAATTTTTTTGATTTTAGCACACAATTAAGGAAGATAATTAGTAAATCAGCTTAGAAGTTAATGGGAAAATTTTTAGAGATATATTACAATGTTGTAAACTTGTGATAAATATATCTTAATTAGATTACTATTGCTTAAATTCTTTGATTTTAGCATGAAATTAAGTGATATAATTAATAAAGCAGCTTAGAAGTTGATAATTTTTATAGCTATATCATAGTGTTAACAACTTGTGAAAATTATATCTTAATTAGTTTTATTAGTTTTACTATTTACTATGTTCTAAATTCTCTATTTAAAAAAAATTAAAAGAGATAATAAGAAAATCAACTTAGAACTTTTAAGATAATTTTTAGAGTTAGAATATACCATTAAAAAGTTGAGATATAATATATCTTCATCAAATATTTACCTTTACTAATTATTACATCGAACTATTTTTTACTATATTAAAAGTGAAAAACTAGGAAATTAACTCAAAAAAATATAGGATAATTATTAACGACTAGGTACAACATGAGGAAGCTAGTATAAAGAAATCTTGCTCAGTTATGTAGTTAACAAATTACTATGTCAAAAAGTTACTATTTAAAGCAAAGGGGAAAATTAGCAAATTAATTTTTGAGATTATGCGTGAATTCCTATAGCTCAATCAAGGTGTGAGGAATCTATGATAAGAATATCACACAAAAAGGAACTATTTATGATATTATAATCCAATAAAAGGCTTAGACTCTAAGAAAATTAGAATTAAAGTAATTGATAAAAATGTGTCATGGAAGTCTTATGGTAAGTTATGAGTTTTGATACTTTACCTGATGGTTAAGCATCCTTTTATAAGGATAAAGACTATAGTCCCCAAAAGAAAACATGTAAATCAATAATTAGAGAGGATGATATCAATATAAAGAGGGCAAGGGCCAACCACGGTCATGAGGTCGGTGCGGACCAGTCCTAGGTAAGCCCTTGGTTATGAATTAAGTTTGTAAGTAGCATAAATTCTTTTAAAGTTATAACATTGCATTTGTTAAGGGATGGTTAGGTACTTAGGAAATATTAAATTGGCTTTCAAGAAACATCATGCATTTTTTTTATAAACTAGGAAAGAAATGTTGTCTGGTTGATTTAAGAAAGATCTAATTGATCATCCTTAATTAGCTTGTATGAAGACACCTCCGATTTCTTGGTATATTTCAATGAATAAGGATGGCTATAAGGCCACTTTTAAGTCAGCCACCCCTGTGAACGATGAGATGCTACTCCATTTATATCTTGATGTTTATACATAAGTTAGGATAACGTTTTCTTATCGTAGGGGAGCCACTTGATTTTATAGGCAACTTGTTTGGCATATGGGCACCCCAAAATTTTTGGCGATATTTTTTCACCCCGCATTATCGATAAGGAATTTTCACCCTTAGGTGATCTTGTGACAAGAAGAGTACTGGTCATGGTTATTATGGTCAATGTTTTAATTCATAGTACTCTCTCTTGAGTTTAAAGATGTTGTTTAATAAATAATGTTTTGAATGTTGTTTTCAATACTTGTTTTAAGGAATCATTGTTATCAAAAATTAAAAGGAATCATTATTTTAAGTGTAGAAAGATGTGGTAGTAATTAGAAAATAAAAACGCATGTGTGAATGTGGGGTGATAAGTGGGGATCGACTAAGGTTGTCAACCATGGAGAGGTGGACCCGACTAGTCAGATAATTATCCATCCCCCCGTATTAACATCCAGTAAACTTTTTCAGTGGAAGAGGAGTCTACTAGCGGCTATGCCCTCACTCACGTATAGGAGAAAAAAAGTTGAAAGAGATTTCTTAGCCCATGCACAGAGGTTATAGGGCCAGGAAAGTTTAATTCTTTTAGAAGTTGTCTTTGTTACCATATACATGTGGTAGTGATGTGTGTGAACACACTTAGGACCGTCGAGGCATTTTTCCCCTCTTTAGGAGGTTATTGCCATGCTTGTATATACACCCATCATTCTAAGGCTATCTATCTTTCCATTGGACACTAAGTAAAACACTCTCTGTTGTGTGCCTTGAGCTTCCTTCGTCTTCTCCAAGCTGTGTGTTTTCCTGCAACACTAATTCCAACAATTGGTATCAGAGCAGGTTGCATCCTTCCGAGCTTAGTTGCCAGCAGCTCCAGCACACGTCTGCTTAGAATTTTGATTCAGGCTAATTTTGGCCTCTGTTTCCACTACAGGCAATATTGCACATGCTATTTTGTCATTTTGTGCAAAAATTTTGACAGTGCCTTTTTTTGCATAACATTTCCCTTATAGTCTTCTACGGTTTGTGCTATATAGCACGTGTTGTTCATGCTTTGTTTCTCCTCTTTTCAGGCAGTTTTCAGATCAGTTTGCAGGCATTTGTCATGACCAACAACAACACACATGTGTTCAAGATGCTTACTGTTGAGGCCGATTGGAAGGGGACAATTACGCTATGTGGGCTTACATGACGCAACATGTTCTTGTGTCAAAGGGTGTCTGGAATATTGTGAGGGCATTGATGTACGTCCTGGTTCTGAGGATGTAGGCGCTGTTGAGGATCTTGCAGGTCTTGCTGCAAGTATTGCTACTGTTAAAGTTGTTTTGCCTATGGTAGAACAAGCTCGTTGGGATGTAAAGGATGCACAAGCTCATGTGTTGATTGCATTGTCTATGAAGCGCACCATTACTCCTCACATTCGTTCAGTGAAATATGCAAAACAGACTTGGGATATTCTGGGTGGTCTTTATGCAAGCCGCAATGAGGCAAAAATTGCATTGCTGCGTAAAGAGTTGGAGTCAAAGATTATGCATGAGGAAGATAATATGGACACTTTCCTTGCTGGTGTCAAGGATATCAATGAGCAACTTATTTCTACAGGTGAAGTCATTTCATAGTTCCCTTGTGCAAAAGACTGTTCTTGATGCCTTGCCAAATTCTTACCAGACTTTTGCTATTATTTGGAGACTTGTGACACAAGGAAATCCTGAAGTTGTCAAGTTTGATGCGTTATGCACATTGTTGTTGCAAGAGTTACTTTCCCAAAAAAACAGGACAAGATAGCACGCAGTTGAATAGGCTTTTATTGTTGCTCAAAGAAAATGTGGTAAAAGTAATGCAACCACTTCTCATGGTTCTTCTGCGAGTGGAAAATCTCATGTTCCTAATGTTTCTGCTGGGAAAAATTCGTATGGAAATTTTGGTGAGAAGGGCAAAAAGAAGATGCATTGCCATTATTGTAAAGCTAATGATCACTTCATCAAGCAATGTCCTAAGCTGAAGGCCAACGAGGCTAAGAAGAAAGAGGGTGGTTCCAATGTTGGTTCCACTACAAATGCAGCTATTGTTGAGTCTTCTGTGAAAAGAGAATGTGATGTTGATGTTGATGCAGAATGGGGTTTTAGTGCAGAGTGTAACTATAATCCTGCTATCCATGATGCATGCATGTCAATTACTACAGATTCACATGTGTGGTATTTTGACAGTGGTGCTACAAAGCACATTACCTCTCATGGTTATTTGCTCACCTCTCTTGAGTCTGTCCCTCATGGAAATTCAGTTACTTGTGTCAACAATGCCTCTTATCCGGTTCAAGGAGTTGGGAAGATTGTGCTTACTACTGCAAATGGAAATTCTTTTTGTTGATGCACTTTATGTACCTAGGATCAAGAAGAATCTTTTGTCTGTATCTACACTTGCTAGACTTGGACTTGTAGTCAAGTTTGTGGATGATAGATGTACAGTACATGATCTCACTTTTGGTGATGAAATTGTTGCATCTAGCATTTTATGCCATGGGCTGTATAAGCTCACTTTGTATGACAAGTGTGGGAAAAAATTTTCAAATGCAATTGTGGATTCTAAAGCTATTGCAGATGCCAAAATTTGGCATGCACGTTTTGGACATCTGAATTTTGCCAGTTTGTTGCATTTGCAGAAATCTGATATGGCTGCTTCTTTACCGCCTCTTGAAGAACCTGTCAAACATGTTTGTGAAGGTTGTATTTTGGGTAAGATGCAACGTTCTAAGGTTCCAAAGGGTGGTTCAATTAGGGCCATATGCAGGTTGCAACTTGTGCATAGTGATGTTTGTGGGCACATGTAAACTCCGTCCTTGGGAAATTACCTTTACTTCGTGACTTTTATTGATGATTACTCTAGGCATGCATGGGTATATCCTCTTAAAGTGAAGTCCAAATTATTTATGTGCTTCAAATAATTTTTGGCTATGGCTGAAAATGTCTCAAAATGTACTATGGGCACCCTCCGTTCTGATCAAGGGGGAGAGTATATGTCTCATGAATTTAGTGCATTTCTAGCTAGCCGTGGGATAAAACACTAATGTATAGTGCCTTGTACGCCTCAACAAAATGGTGTTGCTGAGAGGAAAAACACGTCACTTACGGAAATGACACGATGTATGGTCAAAAGTCAAGCTTTTTCACATTCGTTTTGGCTTAAAGCCATCATGTGTGTCCTACGAAATCTTATGTACTTAGCACGTGTCCTACAAAAGCTTTGCAGTCTATTACTCCATATGAAGCATGTCATGATAGAAAGCCTTCTATTGAGCACATGCATGTTTTTGGCTATTTGGCATATGCTTTGGTGCCACAAACAAAGTGCAAAAAATTGGATGATAAGACTGTCAAATGTATATTTTTTGGTTATATTGTTTAAAGAAAAGGTTACAGGTTGTATCACCTACACACAAAGCATATCTTGGTCTCACAAGATGTTGTGTTTGTGGAAGATTCTGTTCGGCCCTTCATGTCACGTACTAGAGACTGTAATGTAAGCTCCCGGGACATTTGTGACACTTTGTTGCCTCTTTTCAATGGTGGAAGTTCGAATTTAAACTCCAATGAGGCAAATGTACAGCCTATGGGGGTTTCCATAAATGTTACAGATCAGCCTATTACTGATGCAGATGTACATGATATACTTGATGAGGAAAGGGATGAAAATGAGCATGCTAGAGGTATGCCAAAATGGTTGGTGCATACATTGCATGACAGTAAATTAGATGCACCTTTTTCTAGTTGCACTCATTCAGGCTCTTGCCAGGCATCTTATGCATCAGATTGTTATGCTTTTGATGTGTCTAGCTTACATGATGTTGAGGACTCTTTGCATTTTGATGAAGCATAGAATTAAAAAAATTGGCTGGCTGCCATGCAATCAGAATATGATGAAGAAAATGACACATGGAATTTATGTGATTTGCCTCCTGGAAAAAAGGCCATTGGTACAAAGTGGGTTTACAAGTTGAAACGCAAGCCGGATGGTGAGATTGATCGATATAAGGCTTGACTTGTTGCAAAGGGTTATGCACAGCAAAAAGGAATAAATTATGAAGAAACTTTTGCTCCCACTTGTTGTATGACTACTGTGCATTTTCTATGTGCATTGGCAGCTCATTTTGGTTGGGATGTACTTCAATCAGACATTGTTACTGTTTTCTTGAATGGTGACATATTTTAGGAAGTTTATGTAACGCAACCTCGCGTTTTTGTCAACAAAGGACAAGAGGATAAGGTGTGCAAATGTGACAAAGCTTTGTATGGGTTGAAGCAATCTCCTCGTGCTTGGTATGAGAAGGCTGACACTCATTTGGTCAAACGAGTCTTTCATAACAGTCCACCAGAAAGCGCATTGTATGTAAAGGGTGAGGGTGATGTATTGCTCGTTGTGGTTCTCTATGTGGATGATTTGCTGATCACTCGACCAAATGAGAGACATATTTCTGAATTTAAGTCTTATTTGAATGCTACTTTCAAGATGAAAGATTTGGGGATGTTGCATCATTACTTGGGTATACAATTTAAGCAATGTGATGGTGGTATTTTCTTGTGTTAGAAAAGTTACATAGAGACATTGCTATGTAAGTTTGGACTTGATTGCCACTCCCATGGAAACAGGTTTGAAATTGATTCTTCATGATGCGGGTGATCATGAAGATGTCACTCTTTACCAAACTGTTGTTGGATGCCTCATTTATGTATGCAACACGAGGCCACATATTCAATTTGCAGTCTCATAGGTCATTAGATTTATGCATAGCCCAGGGTCTAAGCATTGGCAAGCTTTCAAGAGGATTTTCCGCTACTTGAGTGGCACTTTACATCTTGGCTTGTTTTAACCCAATGGGGAATCATTGCTGCTAGACTTACTTGCTTTTTCGAACTCAGATTGGGCTGGTTGTTTTGACATGCGAGTGTCCACAAGTGGTTTTTGTTTCATGTTTGTCATGTATATCATGGTTGAGCAAGAAGCAACCTATTGTGGCCACTTCTAGTTGTGAGGCTGAGTACAAGGTAGTCTTCACAGCTACGGTTGAGTGTGTATGGCTCATGGTTGAGTGTGTATGGCTCAGACGCCTTATGGATGATTTGGGTGTTGGACAGGACACTGCCAACACTATCTACACTAACAGTCAGAGCGCATTGGTAGTTGCAAGGATCCCAATTTTTCATGCTTACACAAAGCACATTGAGGTGCATACCACTATGTTAGGGAGAGACTCTCAGCAGGAGAGATCAGCTTGGCTTATGTGCCAACACATGAAAACCTTGCAATTCTTTTCACAAAGGCATTGTCTCGTGAGAAGTTTGAAGCTTTTTGCAAAGCTTTGGGCTTACTCCCCTTTGTGGACTAATCATGTCCTCAGGGCATGACACTTTACTCTATATGCCAGCTCTCATTCACCACATCACTCCAGGAGGGATTTGTTACCATATACATACGGTAGTGATGTGTGTGAACACAGTTAGGACAGTCGGGGCAGTTTTTCCCTCTTTAGGAGGTTTTTTCCCTCGTGCATTGTATATGTTACCATATACATGTGGTAGTGATGTGTGTGAACACAGTAGGACCGCCGGGGCATTTTTTCCATCTTTAGGAGGTTTTTTCCCCCGAGCATTGTATATACGCCCATCACTCTAGGGCTAACTATCTTTCCATTGCACACTAAGTAATACACTCTCTATTGTGTGCCTTGAGCTTCCTTCATCTTCTCCAAGCTGTGTGCGTTTCTCTGCAACCCTAATTCCAACAATTGGTATCAGAGCAGGTTGCATCCTCCCAGGCTTAGTCGCTAGCTGATCCAACACACGTCTGCTCACATTCTCTGATTACAGTGAGGTCTGGCAAGAAAAATTTTTGGGTGAGCTCGTAGAGCTAAGTCTACTCAGTTTTTTTATTCGGGCTCATTTCGGCCTTCGTTTCTTCTACAGGCAGTACTGCACAGGCTATTTTGTCATTTTGTGCAGAATTTTTGTCAATGTCGTTTTTTGCATAACAGGTGCCTTACAGTCTTCTACGGTTTGTGCTATATAACACGTGTTGTTCCTGCTCCGTTTCTCCTATTTTTGGGCAGTTTTCACATCAGGTGCAGCATTTACCATGGCTGACAACAACACAAATGTCTTCAAGATGTTTGTTGCTGAAGACAGGTTGGATGGGGACAATTACCCTATGTGGGCTTATATGATGCAACATGTTCTTGTGTCAAAGGGCGTCTGGAATATTGTGCAAAGCATTGATATATGTCTTGGTTCTGAGGATGTAGACGATGTTGAGGATCTTGCAGGTCCTACTACAAGTATTGCTATTGTTAGAGTTGTTTTGTCTATGGCAGAACAAGCTCGTCGGGATGTAAAGGATGCACAAACTCATGCATTGATTGCATTGTCTGTGAAGTGCACCATTGTTCCTCACATCCGTTCAGCAAAATCTACAAAACAGGCTTGGGATATTCTAGCAGGTCTTTATGCAAGCCGCAATGAGGCTAAAATTGCTTTGTTGCGTAAATAGCTAGAGTCAAAGATTATGCATGAGGAAGATGATATGGACACTTTCCTTGCTGGTGTCATAGATATCAATGAGCAACTTATTTCTGCAGGTGAAGTCATTTTAGACAGTTCCCTTGTGTTGATTGTTCTTGATGCCTTACCAGATTCCTACCAGACTTTTGCTAATACTTGGAGACCGATGACCCAAGGAAATCCTGAAGTTGTCAAGTTTGATGCATTATGCACATTGCTGTCGCAAGAGTCACTTTCCAAAAAAAACAGGACTAGGCAGCATGCAGTTGAACAGGCTTGTATTGCTTCTCAGAGAAGGGTGGTAACAGCAATACAACCACTTTTTATGGTTCTACTGCGAGTGGAAAAAATTCTGTTCCTAATGCTTCTACTGGTAGCAATTCGTCTAGAAATTCTGGTGATAAGGGAAAAAAGAAAATGCGTTGCCATTATTGTAAAGCTAATGATCACTTGATCAAGTCGTGTCCTAAGTTGAAGGCCAAAGAGGCTAAGAAGAAAGAGGGTGGTTCCACTGCAAATGCTGGTTCTGCAGGCTGCAGCTATTGTTGAGTCTTCTGTGAAAGAAGACTCTGTTGCTAATGTTGATGCAGAATGGGCTTTTAGTATAGAGTGCACTTACAATCTTGTTGTCCATGATGCATTCTTGTCAGTTTGCTGCAGATTCACATGTGTGGTATTTTGACAGTGGTGCTACAAAGCACATTACCTCACATTGTCAATTGTTCACCTCTCTCGACTCTGTCCCTCATGGGAATTCAGTCACTTGTGCCAACAATGCCTCTTATCCGGTGCACAGAGTTGGAAAAATAGTTCTTACTGCTGGTAACGGTCGTTCTTTCACACTTGTTGATGCACTTTATGTACCTGGGATCAAGAAGAATCTCTTGTCTGTATCCGCACTTGCTAGACTTGGACTTGTAGTCAAATTTGTGGATGATAGATATACAGTTCATGATCTCAGTTTTGGTGATGAAATTGTTGCATCCTTTTGTGTCGTGGGTTGTATAAGCTCACTTTGTATGACAAGTGTGGATAAAATTTTGCAAATACTGTTGTAAATTCAAGGGCTATTTCAGATGTAAAACTTTGGCATGCACGTTTTGGTCATCTGAATTTTTCTAGTTTGCTGCTTTTGCAGAAATCTGATATGGTTGCTTCTTTGCCGCCTCTTGAGGCACCTGTCAAACGTGTTTGTGAAGGCTGTATTTTGGGTAAGATGCAGCGTTCTAAGTTTCCAAAGGATGGTTCATTTCGGGCCACATGCACGTTGCAGCTTGTGCATAGTGATGTTTGTGGGCCCATGCAAACTTCGTCCTTGGGCAATTACCTTTACTTTGTGACTTTCATTGATGATTACTCCAGGCATGCATGGGTATTTCCGCTTAAAGAGAAGTCTGAAGTTTTTATGTGCTTCAAACAATTTTTGGCTATGCCTGAAAATGTCTTGAAATGTACTATGGGCACCACCCTCCGTTCTGATCGAGGGGGGGAGTATATGTCTCATGAATTCAATGCATTTCTGCCTAGTCGTGGGATAAAACACCAATGTACATTGCCTTATACACCTCAACAAAATGGTGTTGCTGAGAGGAAAAACAGGTCACTTACAAAAATGGCATAATGTATGGTCAAAAGTCAAGCTTTGCCGCATTCTTTTTGGATTGAGGCCATCATGTGTGCCACTTATGTACTAAACAGGTGTCTTACGAAAGCTTTGCAGTCTATTACTCCATATGAAGCATGGCATGATAGAAAGCCTTCTATTGAGCACATGCGTGTTTGTGGTTGTTTGGCATATGCTTTGGTGCCACAAACACAGTGCAAAAAATTGGATGATAAGGCTGTCAAATGTATTTTTGTTTGTTATAGTGCTAAAATCAAAGATTACAGGTTGTATCATCCGCAAACAAAACGTATTCTGGTTTCACGAGATGTAGTGTTTGTGGAAGATTCTGTTCAGCCCTTGCTGTCATGTACTAGAGACAATAATGTAAGCTCACAGGACATTTATGACACTTTGTTGCCTCTTTTCAGTGGTGGAAATACGAATGTAAGTTCCGATGAGGCAAATGTATAGCCTATGTGGGTTTCTGAAAATGTTACAGATCAGCCTATTATTGATGCAGATGTACATGATGTACTTGATGAGGAAAGGGCTGAAAATGAGCAAGCTAGAGGTATGCCAAAATGGCTGGTGCACACTTTACGTGACAGTATATTGGATGCACCTTTGTCTAGTCGTACTCTTTCAGGCTCTTGCCATGCATCTTATGCATCAGATTGTTATGCTTTGGTTGTGTCTAGCTTACATGATGTTGAGGAGCCTCTGTCTTTTGATGAAGCACAGAATTCAAAAAATTGGATGGCTGCCATGCAATTAGAATATGATGCACTTATAGAAAATGACACATGGACTTTATGTGATTTGCCTCTTGGCAAAAAGGCCATTGGTACAAAGTGCATTTACAAGTTGAAACGCAAGCCGGATGGTGAGATCGATCGCCATAAGGATCGACTTGTTGCAAAGGGTTATGCATAGTAAAAAGGCATAGATTATGGAGAGACTTTTTCTCCCACTTGTCGTATGACTACTGTGTGTTTTCTATGTGCATTGGCAGCTCATTTTGGTTGGGATGTACATCAATCAAACATTGTTACTGCTTTCTTGAATGGTGACATATTTGAGGAAGTTTATGTAACGCAGCCTCGTGGTTTTTTCATAAAAGGACAAGAGGACAAAGTGTGCAGATGTAAGAAGGCTTTGTATGGGTTGAAGCAATCTCCTCGTGCTTGGTATGAGAAAGCTGACACTCATTTGGTCAAATGAGGCTTTCGTAAAATAGTCCAACAGAAAGCACATTGTATGTAAAGCCTGAGGGTGATGTACTTATCATTGTGGTTCTTTATGTGGATGATTTGCTGACCACTGGACTAAATGAGAGACATATTGCTGAATTTAAGGTTGATTTGAATGCTACTTTCAAGATGAAATATTTGGGGATGTTGCATCATTACTTGGGTATACAATTTAAGCAGTGTGATGGTGGTATTTCCTTGTGTCAGAAAAGTTACATAGAGACATTGATATGTAAGTTTGGACTTGAGGATTGCAAACCTATTGCCACTCCCATGGAAATAGGTTTGAAGTTGAGTCTACATGATGATGGCGATCCTGCTAATGTCACTCTTTACCAAACTATTGTTGGCTGCCTCATTTATGTATGCAACACGAGGCCGGATATTCAGTTTGCAGTCTCACAGCATTAGGAAAAGTTTGGACTCAAAAAAGGACTTTTTGGCGTTAGAGGGAGAATGTTGCTCGACCAATAGAGTTTGAGTCACCACAACGGTAGCTCCAATTTATTTTATTTTTATCTCAAATTTTTGCGTTTTCAAAAAAGAGTTTTTTATGTTAAAAAGATCTCAATAAGAAGATACGACGCGATTTGTGCAAATTATCTCCTGCCATGGACGACGAAGGCCGAATGTGCCATAAATCACATTCAATGAGGCACGTCTTTTGATGAACACTTTTCAAGCTACTACTTCTTGTGTAAACTAGTGAGCCTCTTTTCTTTTATCGTTTTTGCGTAGTGTCACTTCACAACTAATAGAAGTAGAGATGGAAGGAAGATGACCACGACGACCATCCGCCTCTGTTAAATTTGTGGATCTATTCAACAGCTTTGACTTAGACCATAGTCGCTGGATGTCTACCACAGTCACCAGTGGTAGTTGGGTTCTGCTTCAAACAAGAAGAAGAAAACGGATGTCAAATGAATTCATCAACAGCTACAAAGGACGTGTGAAAGATTTTCGCTTGTCTCAAACGAGAAAGACAGTGAAAGAGGTGCTCATTAAGCATGCATATATGCACTCCGAACTACGACTACAACAGTCACCTTTGGGGTTTCCTGCTCATAGACCAAACTGTGTGACTACTATATTGCTAAAATGTTTTTAAAGATCTTTCAAGTTATTTTGTTGACTATTTCTTGTGACCATTCTCTTATCTTTTGTTTTTGCAGATATTTATCCTTCTAACAAAGAAGACTAGCAACCAGTTGAGTGCATAATTGGTATTTTTGATGCTTTTCATGCTTCGGTGGGAGAACTTATGTACAGAACTAGTGCGAGAAGAGCTCTCGCAGAGAGGGGAGTTTTCTTTTACGACTACTTTTACAACGCCCCTTGCTATGTCCATGGATTTGGCACTTTGAAACCTTTCCCTCTTCCCCAACAGGATTCCCCAAAGTGGCCAGTTCCAACTTCAGAAACCTCTGAGTGTTTTAAACTCAAGCTTCATCAGGAAATTTTGAAGTGTTTGCGACCAAACATGGCAAGCAGACAAGTACGAGTCAGTCTATTTATGCCATTACATGTCTTTATAGATTTCTTCCACGATGAGGAGGTTAGAAAAATAGAAACCATGTTCATCTGCAAATCCCAAACTTGTCTTGATTTTTTGGATGATAATTGGGATGTCAGTGATTCTCAAGGCATTTTGTGCAAAGTTGACAAGCGCTCGGTTGTGTGCAAGTTTATGATAGCATCACAGAATTTTATAGTTTCTTTCTACTACATGAGATGGCATCGAGTGAATGGTCAGTTGGTAGCTATGGATCAAGATTTAAGTGACGATGCTTTTAATCCCTTGATGTCCATCGAGATATGGTTTTCAAATTATTTGCTTACAGTTGTTGTGGTTAGATCAAATGCCACTTTAAGACAGGTTCGAGAGGATCTGTTAAATGAGTCCGATCTCAATTTGCCTTCAAAATTTGTTTTCAAGTGTAACATGCGAAAGGTACTAAGCTACATGTATTACTTTTATACGTTGATGTCTCTATCGTGCTCATGTATCCCAATGTCTTATCGCGTACGTTGCATTGCAGGTACCTCACAGACAAGAAAAAACGACTCTTTGTGCACAGATTACCAGCAACAGACTTGAAATAGTGAACTAACTTTACACAATGATTCAAATACTATTCTCCAAGATTACTCGACAAAGGCAGCTCTCTACATTACCAAACGCCATTGGATCCTCACTCTCTCGTTTTTTTTGAAAACTGTACTTAACATTTTGTAAACTTTGAACCATAATCAAAACAAAAGTCAAATTTCGATCCACTGCTTGTAATCAATTTGTCAAAAGTACATTTCATAATCTCTTTCTAATCTTGTGTGTGCGGTGATGTGGGGGCTGTTGGTTGAGGTTGAGGAGAGGTTGTGGCTTGGGGGTTTGGAGGCTCTAGAGCTGCTTCATGAGTAGGAAAGCTGTTGGGTGGGGGGTTTGGGGGCTCTGGAGCTGCTTCATGAGCAAGAGAGGTGTTGGGTGGGGGGTTTGAGGGTTCTGGAGCTGTTTCTTCAGGATGAGAGCTGGTGGGAGCTTGGGTTGGGGAGGCATCTGGGGAGATATTGATATGTGCTTGTGTTGGTGTGGCAGACACGGGGTATCTTGTCGGCGGAGGCCTAGGCGCAGGCCTTGGTGCTGGTGGGATAAAAGCATCATGTGCTCCGTCTGGACGCATGGTCGCGCAATTGATCAAGTTTTCAATCATTCTGTTTCTAAAAGAAGAAACATCATCCTTTGAATAATCTACCAAATTTCTTACCTGCGTTAAGAACATCATGTTTATTAACATAGCTACTAACTTACTAAAATAAAAATCTATAAACGAGTGTCAAATGCTTACACTTCTACGACTTCCATCAAGCATGACCCCTAACAAAATTTCTGCATTGAATAAGACCCTCCATCCACAAGAGTAGGCATCGTCCTACTTAGGGACTTTGCAACTAATAATCGTAAGATTCTCATATATCTGCTCTTGCGTTAAAGCTTCAAGAGCAGACACAAGCTTCCGAACAGATCTGCGGAAAATACAATTAAATTTCATAAACGACTTTTAACAAAATTCTATGCGATGTCGAATAAAATACAAAACCTCTTACCTACGTACTTCACCATGAAATCCATGGGATGAATTAGCAAGGTAGCACCGGTTTTGTTCAAGGTGTAAGAGAACAAGACTCCAATGAGATCTGTTACAAATAAACATAAGCAAAACATATGTCATCACAATAAATTAGAGTTCAAGATAAAATAATTTCACTATTGAAAACATTGCGTACCCTTCATGATAAGCCAGAACAAAAAATTTTGCCGTATCCATGTTCACTGACTGGAACCAGTCAACTACTTCCACTAATGATGTATCCTCGGACGTCAAAACGACCGAGAGGTTCGAGTCAAGGACGGCGACATCATCTTGCATATTCCAGGGTAAATTTGAAACTACAAAACTGTAAAGAAATTCGTGTCATACAAAATTGAACATATTAAAAGAATTTATTGTGAAAAAAAGAATAGCACGCACCAAAGCAAGCAATTGATGATTGAGTCTGTGAGTTCCCTCGTCCGGTTCTGTAAAATTGCAATCTCCTGGGGGTGATAAGGAAAATACATAATGCGTCCCCACACAGGAAGGCCAACATGGAAGTAGGGAAATAGCAATGACAAATCATCAGCGTTAGTGTCGCTGATGGCATCTGCCATTTGTTCCTCCATCATCTCAAGGCGTAATTGCTCCAATCTCTCACTATCGTCTTCTGTTGTGTCCCGCTCGGTGTTGAGACGGGTGCTGTATCGATGCATTTGTGTAGACACTTCATGAACTTTGACCTTGTCAATAGGTGGTACTCTGAGAATAGTGTCCATCTTTCAGTCTGAAATACCGGCAGGCGGTATTGTTTTGTCATACCTGAACCTGAGAAGGTGAAGTGTGTTGATGTCTCCCGGCATCAATGTTGTCCTATGGGCGTGGGCCGAGAGAATGTAGCCGTCCTGGAAAAGCTCTACAAAAAAATCATCGGCGGCCTCGTGCAAGCACCCCATTGCACTTCGAGACCACCGGAAATTCAGGTTGTTTTGCTCGCAAATCTCGCGAACTACTCTCTGGAATGGCAGTTTAGGTATTGCCAATGAAATGTGCTTTTGGAGCTTACGAAGTTCGAGTAGAACGCTCCTATTCTGCTCGTATCTTCTTCTTCGCATTGTTGCACATAACTGCGGCATGGTCTTGCCCGGAATCACATGCGATGTTGACGGTTGCATAGTAGACGAGCTAGCCTGGCCCTGCAGAATAGACTGGCCAGGATAAACCTTCCTTGTTGTTTGCTTTGTGCGGGCCATGACCTGAACGAGGAGAATGCGAGGAAATATGGAAATCTGGATGTGGGTAAAAAGGCAGAGTGACTAGAGACACTTCGGAAAAAACGGTGAGAAAAAAAATGGGGGGGGGGGGGGGTGTTTATATTAGTGGAATAAGTATAATGAGAAGAGGTGGCTGCATTAATCATGACATTGCGAGGTATGACGGGAAGCGTACGAGCATAATGATTACGCACCACATGGCACATCAGGACAAAAGCGCCCCAACGGGTTGCCCTAGCGATAATGGTATGTCGCGACACAACGCGAGGAGGCGAACCAGAATACTCTACACTGGTCATATCGCGTTATGACGCGACAACTGGCTATCGCGCCAGAACGCGATCGCGGTGCTTTTGTATAGCGACAGCACCCATTTCGCATTGTCGCGCGATCGTTCCACGGTGTCTGACACGTGGCATAATAATCGCATGATGCACACGTGGCATGACAAAAAAGGCGTCGCGGCACAACGCGAGGAGACGGACCAGAATACTCTGCACTGGTCGTATCGCGTTATGACGTGACAACTGGCTGTCGCGCCAGAACGCGATCTCGGTGCTTTTGTATAGCGGCAGCACCCATTTTGCATTGTCGCGCGACCGTTCCACGACGTCTGACACGTGGCATAATAATCGCATGATGCACGCATGGCGCGACAAAAAAGGAATCACGGCACAACGCGAGGAGGCGGACCGCACTACTCTTGACTGGCCGGATCGCGTTATGACGCGACAACAAGTTGTCGTGCCAAAACGCGATAGCGATGCTTTTTTTGTGTGGCGGCACCAATTTCGCGTTGTGGCGCGACCGTTCAACGACGGCTGACACGTGGCGTAATCATCACGGCGACTGCATGATGCACGCCGGCCCCATGATGCACGTCAATCGATGTCATCATTGTCCTCGGGAGTCCTATAAATATGACTTGCTCCCCCTTTGTTTGGATGTTGTGCTCTCTCGTCTATCTTCGCTTTTGAATTTCCGTTATGGACCCCTTCAATGTTGAAGCAGAGGAGGAAGTGCCTTGCTCTGAGGATGCTCCCCAAGACAAACTATCTCATTTTCTATACCGCGTTGGGCTTCAGCAGCGCGAGACAGAGATCAGGCCGATGTTCAATCCAGATTTTTCGTTGCATGAGTGGATTGTCTCCGCGCAACATTACCTATCAGGTTTTGAGCAGACCTTCTAGTAGCAAACGTCTGGTAGCATTGTCGAGATACAAGGAGTTCGTTTTGTTCACATGAAGGATATCAATTCGGACTCCTCCAAGAAACACATGTTTTCTAGGAGTTGCCTTAAGCTGCGAGTGCACTTGCGGATAACAGACCACAAGTGTACACTTCATAACCGCAAGTGTCGAGTGGCTGAATATTATGCAGGTTTTATTTTATATTTGCATTTAATTTTGGATGAGCATTCTGATGCTGCAGAGGCCTCGCTAGAGGATCAGACTGGGGAGGGTCAAGAGCCCAAGTCTCGGGGAAGCCTTTCCTTGCAGGTTTCAGAGGGAGTGCAGCTTTCGGAGGGTGCTTTGCCTACTAGTGTTCTACCTACCATACCTATTGGTGATTTGCAGTATGTCTTGCTTAACGACATTATGGAGCTTTTTGACCTTCGAGAGGACTATTGCCTTGCCATTGTGGCACAGAATCTCGGAGAGGATGATGCTGTCATTGACCCTGAGCACGACAAGTATTCTGTTATAGATGCCCATGTAAATGACGATGAGTTCGTTGACCCCGCAAGTGCACTTGTGATGATTTACAATGATGTTGCTAGGTATGAGCGCACGCTTCCAATAGAAAAGGAGTTCATGGAAGTGCAAAAAAAGCTAGGGATTGAAGAAATGGGTAAGGCAAGCACTTCTTCATCATCTTTGGCCTCAACCTCCAATGCGCCCACTGGAGGTCAGGGCGGCATCAACCTATGGAATGAGGACTTACTTGAGGAAGATGAAAACCAGAAGGTAATCTTTTTTTATTTTCCTTACCTTTTTGATTTCTACTTATCTCATTTCATAAATTTAATTTGTTGCAGTTGGTGGTCTATGATGATACCTTCATTCCTTGCCCTCGTGGACGAGGCATGGGAGATTTAGGGAAGAATTCCTCTCTCGGCCAATACTTAAAGAATCTTAAGTATCCGAGTTTTTTGGTCTTCCATTCGTCCTTCTACAATGACAACGCGGAGCTACCCTTGATGGCGTTGAAGACACTTTCAAGATATTTAGGAGGGGCCGTCATCAGGTGGAACGCAAATAAAATAATGCTTTTAGAAAAAAAGGCCGCATTGTATATGTTTGGCCAAGGGCCAGGAATGTATGGTTTGCGTAGTCGCTATTTTTTGACCCAAGCAGCATATGGTTTGGCATGCGGAATCACTGACCCTGCGCAATTACTAGAGTATGACAAGCATGCTATGTTTCGCAATAAACAACCAATTGCACATCTGCCTACTGAAGAAATGTCTCTTGTGGCTGTGGAGGTGGAGGCAAATGTACTGTCGACAAACGAACCTGCAGGACTAGGTTGCAAAAGACCAAGGCAAGAAGAAGACGATAACGTACAGCAGGCAAAAAGGCCAGAATATTTTGTAACTTTTCCTGATGAAGATGAAGAATAGAGAAGCTCCAATGTATATTGTCGATGCCAAAAAATCGTACATTTTCTATCAAAACAATGAGTACATTATGTTTCTCACTTTTGTGACTGGTTGTCTTCTCTTGGCACAAAAAATTATATTGTGTTACAATGCGCTATGTTTAGGAAGTCTCAAACAACTTGGGTCGGAGTTGTCCAAGTTTTTCCAGTGCGTTCTTTTTTAAGTCGCCACTCTGCATGTCGCGATGCCGTAGAAGATGTCTCCCATATTTCCTTCTTCCGTCGTTTGCTTGCTAATCTCATTGCTTGGCCAATCTGACTGTCTTTGACACATTCCTTTCGATGTGTTCTATGCATAAGTTTTCGATAAGTCCATTGATGTAGTTCCTCCAAACTGTTGGCTTTGTTTGCACCACCTCAGAGACAAGTGTGGCTGAAATAGCCAGTACGGGCTTGGTAGTGAGTTTTCTCCATACCTTGTGTAGACCATATAGCCAAGCTACCATACTGCCTAGCAAACCAAGGCATGTGGTTGCATATGATATGCTGCAAAAAAAAACCAGCCTATTGTTTATAGTAAATATATAATCACAATTTTATCAAATAAATTAATATACCATGTAATGAGTTATGTGTTGATTTGTCCATGCAGCTATGAAAGACTTGTGGAAGGTCTCCAGAGCGTCTTGAAACGATGTATAGTCACTATCTCTCCAAGTATTGAGCTCACAAAACTTGAATATGGAATCCAAACTTTTCCACACGTTCGCTTTGCGAGTCCTTGCTGCACCATTGTCTGCGTGGTCAACCACTGCATTGTGCAGGTTTCTCCACCGGTTGTATCTCAATGTCAACCTTTCCTGAGCACTTTGGCTTTTGCGTTGTCTGCCACTTGTTGGCATCGACAAGAAGAGACGGGCTTTCACACCGCCAATAGACAACTTCTTTGGCACATCTCGACCATTCTTAGACCTCTTCTCGTCCTGCTCTATTTTCACATGTCCTCCATGCAAGCCCATATCTGAGAAAATTGTTTCCAATGATAATATAGCCCTTTGTTTTGTTGATGCTGGCCGAGTGGTCCAAGCAAAACAAATGTACAGAAACATAAGTTTCTCAATGATTCTGCAGAGTGCATGCATCATGCAAATATGTACTCTAGATAGTGGAATATCCAACACTGGGCGGAAGTTAAGGTCCTGCAAGTGCCTGTCCGGTGCTCTCCTCCAATTTCTTTTGTCAAGACCAATGACTCCTCCCATGCAATACAAACAAGGGCTTTTACTTGTTGCTCCTTTTGAGATGTTGTACATACACTTTAGGGTTTTGAGATCTCCAGCCATATGCCACTCTACTGTGTATGAACCCATGCCTAATACATCGAGTGTCTTTCCATTTCTCTGTTTGCTTATGACTTCAGGAATACTTGTTTGATGGAAAACCCAGTTAAGAATATCGAAATTCTCTCCAGGCACCTGAAATGGGAAAACCAAACCAATCAAATGAAACATAGGGTTTTGAGATCTCCAGCCATATGCCACTCTACTGTGTATGAACCCATGCCTAATACATCGAGTGTCTTTCCATTTCTCTATTCGCTTATGACTTCAGGAATACTTGTTTGATGGAAAACCCAGTTAAGAATATCGAAATTCTCTCCAGGCACCTGAAATGGGAAAACCAAACCAATCAAATGAAACATGTCTAACCATTTTTTAAAGCAAAAACTTGTTGATATCAAACCTTGAATGTGGCTAATAAGAAAATATTGTTTTCGGATTGCACACTAAAGTTTCTAGGGTCATCTGAAGCAATGCTTTCATACAATGCTCTATTCATAAGTGTTATTGTGACACGCTCAACCTTTGTCTCTTTCACTAGCTCGCACTCATCCAGTTTAAGCACAAACTTCAAGACTCCATTGCATTCCTCTTGAGAAACCTCGAACAATTGAACAATATATGTCTGCAAAGCTACTAAATCATAAAATGTATTATTGTATTTGTCATAGACCACTTCCTTTGTTGATGGCCATATGTACATTGCTTCAATGTGAAAAGCAGTGCCCAATGTCCGAAGCACTTCCTGGTTGACCTCCAGTCTTGTCTTTCGAATGGAGAAAGGATTTGGCAGCAACGTATGCTTGAGATTGAACTTCTTACTTTGTTGCTGCATAGTTCTGTAAAGAGAAAATTAAGTAAATGGACTATTTTCAAGTTTTCAAATGCTACACATATCCAATATACCTAAAAATTGCAGACATTTGATTTGACATGTGAAGACAATTGATTCAAACACCAGACATACCTAAAAATTACAGAATAACATTTGTTGGATATTCCGGCTTCATCCAAAATTGACTGAACATCACATGTTTGGAGTTGATTATGTTTCAAAAGAGTGTCAAGTTGCTTAGCAACAATCTTGCAGTACCGCTTATCGTCCAAAAGTCCGGCGACATCTTTGCGTTTTAGTATGAGACCATAAGGAATTGAAGAAGTTGGTGTGTTGCTGTCAATATTTGACTGAGGATGTAACAACGATCTAAGCATAAATATGAAAAGTAAGATATAAAACTACAAATGTAAAGATGAATTAAACCTGCTTGAATGATAATCTTACTTGATTGCTTTAACCCTCTTCTTCAAACCCCCAGAACCAACCTTCAGTCGTTCAATGTCTCGTAAGCGTCGTTCTCTTAACCGAGGACCCAAGACAGTGTTTTTTTCTCTGAGATCCTGTGTGAGCTGCGTGATGCTTTCGTCCTTGCCTTTCAGTTGTTGAGCGCACTCTGTCACAATTTGCTTCAAGCAAAAGTTTTCTTCGTGTGCAAGGTCTCTCTCAAGCTTAAGAATATCATTTTTGGCCGCCAAATGCTTAGTGTAGCCATATAAACCAGAATAGCCGTCTCCTACATAGTTCAGCAATGACGCTATGTTTCTGAACGGTGGAGTTGAGTTGGTGATAGGATGCTCAGGATATATCCTGCCATCCACCCAAAGATCTCTTTTGAAGCTTCGAAAAGGATGCCTCGCTTATTCTTCTTGTGGAGGGGCTCGTATTCTCTGGACAGATCGATATGCATATGATACACATCGTTTTGACTCCTCGTTTGAGTTCTATGTGAAGATGATAATGACATTGAGATGACTTGGTGAATGAGAAAGCTCAAAACAGAGGAGAGCGCAAGAGTGAAGCAAATGGAAGAGAGATCAAAGGAGGAGACTGCGCGCAGGCGGAAAGCAAGAGAGACGCAAAAATGAGAAGAAGAATAACATTCAATGCACCTCGTTGAGCGCCAAATCTTAGTTTTGAAAATTTTGAAAGATTGAGACAATCGGCGTTCAATTCGGAGCCGTCGTATGTTATCATTGTCTGAACACTTTTTGAGAGTTTTAATAAACGTATCCCCCAAATCTGATATGCGAGTTTTTTTTAAAGTGAATATCAAAAATGAAATTAGGGACTTTTTATTATCTCTCTCTAAGCTGACCTGGCATTTCTTATAAGGCCCATTTTTTAGTCCAAACTTTTCCTAATGGTCAGCAGATTTATGCATAGCCCAGGGTCTAAGCATTGGCAGGCTGTCAAGAGGATTTTCCGCTACCTTAGTGGCACTTTACATCTTGGCTTGTTTTATCCCAAGGGGGGATCATTGCCGCCAGACTTACATGCTTTTTCGGACTCTGATTGGGCTTGTTGTTTTGACACGCAAGTGTCCACAAGTGGTTTTTGTTTCATGCTTGGCAATTCATGTATATCATGTTTGAGCAAGAAGCAACCTAATGTGGCCACTTCGAGTTGTGAGACTGAGTACAGGGTAGTCTTCACAGCTACGGTTGAGTGTGTATGGCTCAGACGCCTTATGGCTGATTTGGGTGTTGGACAGGACAATGCCAACACTATCTACACTAACAGTCATAGCGCATTGTTAGTTGCGAGGAACCCAGTTTTTCATGCTCTCACAAAGCACATTGAGGTGCATTACCACTATGTTAGGGAGAGACTCTCAGCAGGAGAGATGAGCTTGGCTTACGTGCCAACACAAGACAACCTTGCAGATCTTTTCACAAAGGCATTGTCTCGTGAGAAGTGAGAAGCTTTCTGCAAAGCTTTGGGCTTTCTCCCCTTTGTGGACTGATCATGTCCTCAGGGCATGGCACTTCCCTTTACTCATGTGCCATCTCTCACTCACCGCATCACTCTAGGAGGGATTTGTTACCATATACATGTGGTAGTGATGTGTGTGAACACACTAGGACCGCCATGCCATTTTTTCCCTCTTTAGGAGTTTTTTTCCCCCGAGCATTGTATATACGCCCATCACTCTAGGGCTATCTATCTTTCCATTGCACACTAAGTAATACACTCTCTATTGTGTGCCTTGATCTTCCTTCATCTTCTCCAAAGCTGTGTGTGTTTCTCTGCAACCCTAATTCCAACAGTATATACGCCCATCATTCTAGGGCTATCTATCTCTCCATTGCACACTAAGTAAAACACTCTCTGTTGTGTGCCTTGAGCTTCCTCCGTCTTCTCCAAGATGTGTGTGTTTTCCTGCATCACTAATCCCAACAGTCTTGTTTTTGCTTGCGAGACAGGCCTAGGTCTTTTCTCTAGGGATATAGTCCCAAGACATTACCAATGGTAAGGGTCTGTTCCCTGGATTTTCCATACTTAGGGACTCTAATTTTTGTTTAGGCCCCTGTCAAGGACCACATCACAACCTTAGAGTCTGTGGATTGGGGAACAACTCACATTCTATGGCCACAAGAACCCTATCGTCAAGCTAAACCCTTACATAAGGGCGGTGCCCTCAAACTCCATGACTACCCTTGGCTTCATCGCAACCTCATCTTCAATCTGCAAAGTTTTGAATGTTGCAGCTCCAATTACACACCATCGTTGTCTTGCAGTAAGAGGAGCTCCCCTCAGCCCACATGTGATGCACCTTTTACGAGGGTGGTGTCTTTTTGAACTACAACTTTCCCCACCATACCCTCTTTGTAGCTCCCTCCCTTGGTCCAAATAGGTTGCACCTCCTACAGGCTCATTAAGAACATGCTCATCATTATAAGTTGGGGGCTATTAAAACCCCCCAGCTAGCATGCTCCCCACCACCATATCCTTGACTCCTGTAGCATCTTCTTTCTTGAATGTATCTCTCATGGATGCATTTGTGTCTCTCTCTTCTTCACCACAAGGGGGACTCCCTCTTAGGCCAATCGCTCTCCCCCTCCCTAATTTTGTTTCCCTTCATACCTCCCTATTGCCTGCCCTCATCCAATGTGTCCAACGATTGTAGTGGAGCTGGTATATCTCTTTGGCAATGAGCAAGTTGGGTAATATGTGGTGCTCATGGTTGACGAAGAGATAGAGGATGACATACATGTCGTAATGTATGCGTCATAGCAAAAGTAGTTATTGGAAACTATAAGGACCAATTGACTCAAGTATGGTAAGAAGGCGACGCACATGATGCAGATGATCAAGGAGGAATCCTGTACAGCCCACCTACAAAGGGTAGCAAGATGGTGTAGAAAATGGTCGTGTAGTGACCATTTCCTAAAATAACGAGCGACCACATGGCAATCAACGGAGGCCGGGAGCACTTTATTCAGGAAATGATCACTGCACGACCACTCTTGGCCATCACAATTAGAAGGACGAGGGCCAACAAGTGTCCACTACCGATTCCAGATGCTGAGGTGGCAAGTCTGTAGAGCATTGACAGTGCCTATAGTGCAGATAGCAACAAAACAAATGTGCGCTGAGGTGGCAGCGACTCCATTTGCTGAGTTGTCACACAATCGTTGGAGGAGCTTCACTTTCATTCTCGTTGTGATGCGATATCCATCATTTGTAGCAGAGTTTTAATTGATAGCAGATTGATAGTCCACAACACCTACCCCCTGCCTCCCAACTATGACAGTGCTGGATTCTACCCTAGAAGCTAGTTGTTGAATGCATCCCGGTAGCTTGCACAACATCCCACTTTTTTCTCATTATATTATCGGCTGAATTCAAAAGACCTTTTCTAATCTCATTGTTGACAACACGTTATGGCTGACAATGCATAAATTGCCATGCATATCAACTACAATGTACTATTGAAAGCTATACAATAAGTTTTCGACGACCTCTCAGCTTTCCATTCATACTGTGGGCTGCACTTATTGTAGGATATGTTCAATATTCGCAGGGCAGGCAACTTTAGTTTGCTTTGAGAAGAATGAGGGAATGCTCAGGTAGAGTTCAATTCCGAGTGTGATGGCGACTTAAGCATAGATTTTGAATATTGTAAAATTGAAGTTGTGAGAGACTTAGAGTTTCTCTCTAAATTTGTTTTTACATAGTTACATTTTGAAATGTAATGATTAATTTAAGTATGTTTTGGTGTACCATGCTCGACACATTGAGGTATGGAACTGAGTACCCTCTTCACAGATACATCTTTGTACACAGCAACAACAGAAAAAATAGCAATACATAAGATGAACAAGAAGGTAAAGGAAAATTGTAACTACTTATTCATCAAGATCTCAAATTGCAATACAGCACGAGACATGTGTACCCCTTTACATAGTGACCCTACGAAAGAGGCACCCAAACTACTCTATCCATTGATATCTTCTGTTTCCAAAACATGGAACTTGCAAACACTCCACACTAATGACAATCCAATTTGGACTCCGTAGTTCGCACAGGGTAACACCTGACACGCGCGGTGGTCTGTAAGAATCCTCACTATAGTGTCTTTTTCTTAATTTGAGCACATAGTTTTCCTTGACATTGTTCTGGCTTGAGAGCTTGCAAATTTGATGTTTGTTGCTCAAACCCCCCCCCCCCCGGGGAGTGCAATCACCCATCCTTATGTGCAATGCAGTGCAACCATTTCAAGGCTAGGTATCTTATCAATACATTCACTTCAATAGTTAGCGCTCATTCCCATAAAAAATAGTTTGAGTTACCATATCAATTATTTCCTCCCTCATGTACTATTGCTACTCCACATGAGACATCTGAAAGAGTCTTTGATAAGCCTAACTATTCTCAACCCCTTGGTATAGTTCATCCGACCATTCTTCCAACGGTAAATGGTCCGCATGGCCAACCACCCACGAACGAATAGTCAAAGGACCACCTCCCAATATTTCGACATAAAAATTTTGTACCTGTATCATTATGTTTGTATACGTCAGTCGTCGCAGCATTTGAAAGGTCCTTCTATCAGGACGTAACTTTGACAGCATTATATCCAACTCAATCTAGTAGGGTGGGAGTGGGGGTTCTATAGCAAAAAGGAGTGACCCATTAAATTTGTCATGCCAATTGTTGAATGTCACATGTCTAGGTTCCATCAACACTAAACCAGTGTTTTGCCTTTTGCTTCTATGAGGGCCATGCCAGGGACTGTCGGCTGCACCATCTCCAAATGGGTACATCACGATTTTTGACACCCCTCCCACTTGAGACCGACACCTAGACAAGACTCCTCCTGATCTTCGATGCCAAAACAAAGGGGTGTTAATATTCACTTTTCTCCTATGGATCCCTTGATCCGAAAACAACTTTCCTCATCGGTTCAACTTTCTAATCGAAGTCATCAGACTAAATTTGAGCTCAACCTTCCAGGGTCAAGTGGACGGAGTTCTCTAATTCATCCTTGGTTCAAGGTTACTTGCACTTTCCCCCCGATTATGACCGAGCACAACTATCATTGCATTCCCCTAAGATGAGAGTAATTACTAACTACATGAATCCCTCGTTCCCAAGTTTGATCCCCACTCTGTAGATTGGAATCCCTTCCCCCGTTCTTGACTTATCTTAATGTAGAACATAAAATTGGGTTCAACTTTTCGGCCAACAAATTTACCCTCCATAAACCACCCTCCCACCAACCCGTTTCATACATGCACTTTTCCAAGGTACTACTATGATACATTATTTCAAACACGTCGAACCATGAATACATTTCAAGCATTTTCAAGAAGCATGCAAACTATTGCATACCCTTGTAAGTGTGCATTTATCAGGTCATTCCCACCTTTTTCTTTTTTAGACTATTTTACTTCCTATTTCTTTTAGTATTATTAAAGTTATCTAATTATCTTTCAAGCAGTCACATATACTTCTTCAGGCATAACCCTATCCTCGTCCCAAGACTTGGGTATCTTGTCTCCTCCGCCACGTGTGAAGGTGGTACCTTACACAATTTTCAATTCGTATTTTTTAAATCTTGTTTGGAAAAGGCTTACAAAATTAATATACTCTATGATTTTTTTAGATAAATAATACGAGCAGCAGAGCAAAGGTGTGGCTAATGAGGACAATTGCAAAATAGCCCATTTAGGTTCCTAGTCTTTCCAAGGTCCCTTTTACCAAACAATTATAAGATTTTCTTAATTAAATCACATATTTCTCCCTTATTTGATGCCTTCCTAGATCCATATTCCTTCCTCTTTTCCCGTTGACATCATGCCTACCTTACTATGCCAATTTCCAAACGCATTCTCGGGTCCTCCCACCAGGCCGGGATTCACTCCCCATTCAATCCTAATTTCAGGACCTTGAATGAAGGCGATCTCAGTTATATAGACCAATGGTTATCATTCCTAGCCAAAAAGGACCATCCCCTGTTGCACATCTAAGACAAATTTCACACTTAACATTTCTATGTTATGCAAGGGTTATCCACATCAAATCTTCTCACTAAAGTTTTAATCCTAATTGAAATTTGCATTAGGTTCATTGAGTTAAAATCACTTAATTCCATTTCCTTTTAATGGCTACTCAAACAAGACCTTAAGAAAACGAGTTTCTTCGAAGTTAAGGTTTTGTCTCGACGTAAGTTTCAAATTAATCCCATCTTGGACGAATCCCATTTGTTTCCTAAACTACACAAGGAGCTCTGTCTGCCATGCCCTCATGGTAGGATGCGTCACGCCCAAGAGCTATAGTGAGGCTTCTAGCTTGCCCACCCAGCCCATGTGATGGACGCTCCATGTACAACCAATAAGTGTGTGTGTTTGTCTATGCGCACGCAGTGGGCACTAGGGTGTGTGTGAGCGGACTCCTCAATAGACCAAGCATGTGATGCCGGCAAGGGTCCGCGACGAGTGTTAGCAGTCTTAACACGCCCCAAATTTAAAAGGAAATTACCAAAATACCCCTCTAATTTGTGGAATTTCCCTGGCAAAAAAAAAGCAATTATGTCTAGAAGCAATTCATTTGACTTGACCAATTCAAATTCTAATTTTAGCATCCTGTATTGATAGACAATCAGTCTTCTTATAAAAAGCTACATATTTTTTTATCTTTGGAGAAATTTAATCTCGCAACCATGGGTATTGTGGAAAAATTGAAGGGCATTTTGGGAATTTCTGACAAAATGTTGGGAGTATTTTGGGAATTTTTGAAATTTGAGGGGTGTTTTGGTAATTTTCCCAATTTAAAAACAACTCCGCCAACTTCAAGAGGTACGACGGAAGGAACGCGGGGTGCCCTCTGATGCCAGCAGGGTGTTCTGTAGCTCTCTTCACTCCAAATGGACAAGAAGGAGGCGGAGCGAAAGCACCCACCGAGGCCCGCCTCTGCAATGCGGGAAGACAAGATCAGTCTCGCTCATTTCGATGGTGCCCACGCGCCTGCACCTCGCCCTGCCTCCGCCCCTGCTGCATCCACTTCACCTCCTACCGCCAGGTCAATCTCTTCATAGCATCAGAACCTGCAATTTATGGCCGCTTCTGACGCATCTTCTTCTTCTTCTTCTTCTTCTTCTTCTTGTCTCGCCCCGCCCCTTTAAACACATGCATTAGGGTCTCCACAGGTGAAGGAAAATTAGGTTTTTATCTTTCAAATCTATGGGGCATGTTGCCTGGTCCGGGAAATGGCCACTTACTGTCTGTGTGCGCAGATATCCCACCACGTTGTAATGCTTGCTTGAATGCTATCTTAATGGAATTTTCATTCTTGGATATCTGGCTGCCAAAGAGGGAAGCATCATTCGAATGTACAATGGCTTCTACAATGTTGGACTTTCTTTTTCTCAATCCCTAACTCACTTTAACTCTACAATTTTGTGTTTCAGGCCTGATGCTCCCGTCGAGGAGGAAATCCAAGTTGCTGAACCCACAATCCCTTTTCAGCCCGCAGCCTTGGATCACCCCCCTGGACCTTCCTCCAAGAATGTGGTACGCCCTGTACGCCCATGGGAGATTGACCTCTCGAACCTCATTGTCGCTAATGTCATTGGCAAGGGAGCTTTTGGATGCGTTTACAAAGGAGACTATGGAAATCAAGATGTTGCTGGTATGCTTCCCAGACAGCACAGGATAACTTTGTAAACAAAAAGCCATTGCTGCTTGCGACCACATTCGATAAATAGAGGTTATTTGAAAGTAAAGGACCTAATACTGTACTCTACTTCTTTATGCATTACTGCTTAAATATGAACCTTTGGGCGTCCTATACAGATACAACAACTCACAAGTGTGAAGGCAGGGGCTGCCTATATAGGGCGGAACACCCAAGTCTGCCAGCCCAATGCACAGTGTTGCATACTGCTTGGACCCTGAATATTGAGCTATCATTCGCGAATTTTTAAGCTTATTTGATTCAAGTTATTTGAAGTATTTGCTTTTGTGGTTGCTTCTAGCAACCGTGAGCTATAAGTGAGAGGCCTACGTGTCTGTTTTATCCAGATTGTTTGAGTGGGATCATAGAGCAGTGGTACTCTGTGCTCAAACATCAGCTCAATAACGCATTTAGGATCTAGCATCTCTGAGAGGGAAATTGCATTCCTTGTGTCTTGTGAATGTCTTTCTGTTGCAACTGTTACTGAATTTCTGCTTGTGTTTTCTACAAGCAATCAGTTTCATGATTTTGCTCTGGTAATTGTGGAGAGGACCACATACCTCTTGAGATTTCCCAAGAAACGCTTTTGGCTGACAATCCCAATAGTAAGAAACCACACGAAACTGTTTGATTGGTAGCTGATTTGAGCGAAATTCTTTGTCATGATCCATGAGTGACCATGCAAATGTTGGGGCAAGATTCGAGGTGTTCATCCTCTCTGATCTTGGATCCATGCAGAACTTTATCTCTCCATAGTTAGTGGAAAAATTGGGCACTGATGAATATGCTGAAAAAGATCCAATTGAAACAAAGCTGGCTAATGATTCCACTCCATTGACTGGATCTCCTTGAGTACATGGTCAAGGAATTGCAAATCCATTGAATATCACATTGTGGAATTACGGCGTGCTTTGGTTCTACAAATATTATGTAGTTGTAAATGCTCAAGACCACTTGAGACACATGAACAAAGCTGATGGATATGAAAACATGTAGCAGACCAAGCAGCTAAGAAATTATGAGGTATAAAATGAGCGAATTATCCATCATACTATGAGGTGGATGCTTGCTATGGTCGCTCCCCAATTGGCTTTGGATGACTGATAAATGGTGTCTAATGGATAAAGTGGCTTTGGTGAATGATTACACTTAAAGAAATGGTTTCTTATGGATAAAGTGGCTTTGGATGAACAATTGTGTTCAAAGGTTATCTATCATAGCCAGATAATAAGTTTTAAACCTACTTGACATATCGATAACTAGCTTACATTCATGCGCTCACACTGCCATCACAACATAGGTCACATTTGCTTCGATTTTAGAGGGAGGTATGTGACGGGTTTTAGGGTTAAGGTTTTTCCGTCTAGGGAAAAGGCACACCATGTAGTATGGTCCATGAAATCTTCGATTGAAAGAAGCAAAACTTTTGGGGGTTATTTTGTGCCTCTTTATAGTTGCATTGATACTCAAAAAGTAAACTTTTTTGCATATGTGGTGTAGATAATAAATTGAATAGATACACAAACAATTACATAATGATGTACTCAATGCACTTAGCTGTTGTGCTTTTCTGTGTTTGTTTCAGTTAAACTACTAGATTGGGGAGAAGAAGCAACAATGACAAAGGCTGAAATTGATGGTATCAGAAAATCATACATCCAAGAAGCCAGTGTGTGGCACAAATTAAGTCATCCCAACGTCACAAAGGTATGAATAAAACTAATTAACTTCACATTATTAGTGGTTTATCGCTGAGGTTTTTGTAAGTGATATGTATCTCTAGTTTCTAGGAGCTCACATTGGTGATACAAGAATAAAGACTCGAGGGAATGGAAAGGAGCCAGTTGGTTCGGTTTATATTACTTCGTCTGTCGGCTGTATTGTGGAAGAATTTATGCACGGAGGGAATTTGAGACATTATCTTGCACGTCATTCCAAATCAAAGATTTCTTATGAACTTGCAATCAAATTTGCTCGCGACCTGGCAAAAGGGTGAGCCATACTTTTCATGTATCTTAACAAATTTTACTTTGTAATTTGATTAAGTAAGTAATGTCCAAGTTTGATTAAGCTTGTCAACTTCTGAATAAATTACAAGGTGAATAATTCTTAGTCTCTCAACTTAAGTGCATGACAATAGTGAAGCTAGGTTTCATTTGACTTGACATGATCTAATTGCCTTGTTACAAGGTTGGACTCCCATACAATCTTTGGTATCATGCATGTGTATGAGAAAAGAAAGTGGATAGTTAGCTTGCTTGTTTGTTAACCCATAAAATATCAACAGTATTTTAGTTAACTTGAGTGAGGTTTGAATAGAGTTGCCTCATTTAACAATTATGCTATTGAAGTAATCTACAACACATGGAAATTTGCCCCAGTCTTGTAACTTCCTAAGCTCGATTGAGGGTAAACCTTGCTGCCTGACGGTCCCTTGGAGGGGTTCATCTCCATTAGCTGGAATACTCTGTGAACCGTGCCTGTCCTACTTGTCTTTCGCAACTATGGTCTGGAGTACTTGCCATCGATATTGGTATCTTACTAAGAGAACCAACAAAGCACTGTGGGATGACACTTTGAATTGTCCTATCACCAACCTTAGACTGTGTATATGTCCATGCAGTGTGATCTCTAGATGAAGCTATCACTTGTCAAATGTAAAAAAATGATGTGTAGTACACCATCTTTGTAGGTAGGGGCCGTGTAAGTGTCGCCCATTTGTATGTGTTTTTGTCCGAGTTCGTCTCAATGTGTTGTTCATGCCACTATTTGAAAGCGATATATGAGATGCACACTTATCATAGTGAGCAGGGGATAAACTGTTCATCATAACCATACTTCTGCTGCCATTAATTCTACTGAAGCATATCAGGCTCGATTGTCCCTTGACTTGCCTCAAAGGCAAGCCGTGGAAGTCTCTCAGTTTCTCTATAGAAATGGAGAGTCTGAAGAAAGTGCCTCCACTGTTATGTGTGGCGCATTGAATTCTGATCTTACTATGTCATGGCGAACTGAGGGTTTGCTCAACATCATCAATGAGAACATTGACATCTGTGGGTGCTCTAGCGTCTATAATGAACCTGTATATCTGGTGTGTTAGAGTTTTGGAGGTTATCTCCTGGGTTTCCCATCTAGATCTTGTGCTCAGTGAGGGCTTCTTTATGGCTGTGCCTGGTCTTGTGAGGCTTTTCTCGAGTCTAGGCATCATTGGGGATTTTTCCCACATATTGTCCATTGTGCCACTTGTGGCTGTTTTGTTGGGCGCCCTGTTTTAATGTTTTTGACCCTTCATATTGCCATTTATATTGAGATGTGGGTTGGGCATTATTGTTACTTTCCTTTATAGGGAACGTAGGGGCATTCAGGCATTTTGGGGGAGTGTTTGATTTAGTCCGGACGCTCTAGACCAAAGAGTGTTGGACATTTGTAGAGTTGTGAGCCTTGTAGTCTCTATTGTGATAGCAGAGTTTGTCCCTGTGGGGCTTGAGCACACACACTCTCTCACTATGGCTTTTTGATACGCTGGGTGCCTCAGCTATGCTATATGGAGTGCATGTTTGAGGACCCTTAGTAGATCATCATAGTCGTCAGCGTGGATGTACAGATGGGTGGCGACATATGGAGAGGCCACTTATCTCCTTGATCTCTAGGATGATCAAGACCAAGGCCTCGGTTCCTCACGCGATTATCCGAGCAGAGCTCGCTGCCCCTCCTTTGGGGTTGAGGCTCTCACGAGCATAGTAACAAGAAATGGTGTTTCGGGGGCCTGAAACAGAAACGATGTTTCCTCACCATTTCGGACCGGAAGAAACTCCGTTTCAAACCTTTTTTTTTAAAGGGTCAATTTGAAGGGAAAAGGCAGGAGCTTGAGCACCTGCTCCAGACCAAGGAGCTACATGAGACCCTCAGGGCACTCCCGAAGTATAGTTGCCCAGGGGAGGATGGTTTGATGCCGAGTTTCTTCTTGGAGTACTGGGAAGTGCTTGGTCGAGACCTTTGTAGTGCCTACCAACACATTTTGCACACTCGGGAGATGCCTGACACAATAGGTTTTTTGTAGTCCGGACTCCGTAGGTTGGTAGATCATAGTGAAGATTCTGAGTTTTTGTCATATGACATTCAAATTCTGCAAGGCTGACACCCCTCTTATCCAAGCATCTGAGAAGCCCATCCTGCGTAGAGTGCCCTCTAGAAAGTCCCAGTCAACTCTGTCGTATGCCTTCTCAAAATTGAGAAGAAGAATCACAAGGTCCTCACCACGGAGCCGTGCCAGGGCAGAAGCCTCCCAGAAAGTAAAGATGTTGTCAAGGATACTGCGTTCCTTGACAAAACCTGTCTGAGTCTCATGTATAAGGCTCTCTAAAAGTGGTTGAATCCTCAAACTTAGAGCTTTGGCAAGAATTTTGTAGGCTGAGTTGAGGATGGTGATGGGGCGCCACTGTGGAATCTCATCCAAGGAGCCACCCTCCTTGGGAATGAGGTAGATCAGGCCCTGTGACTCATGCTGTCAGGCATCACTCCTGTGTGCAAAATGTACTGGAAAGCACTACAGAGATCTGGGCCAAGCAGGTCCCAGTACTCCAAGAAAAAGCTGGGAGTCAACCCATCCTCACCTGGACAGCTACCACGGGGGAGGACCCTAAGAGCCGTGTGCAGCTCCTCAAGATGAAGTGGCATCTCTAGCCTTTGACGCATCTCCTCAGTCACAAGACATGGCATCTGTGCCCAAACCTACTCCCTGCATGCATCCTGCCGCTCTGACTGGGGCTTAGTAGACAGTAACTCACGATAGAAGTCAGTAGCAACTGCATGCATATCCTCGGGCTCACAAGCAACTGACCCATCGGGCCTCCTCAATTGACTGACCTTGGCATGCGAGTGCCGAGGTCCCACTGTCTCAAGAAAAGCACCAGTCACTCTTGTCACCCACTTGAGTCCACTGAGATGCCTGTCGGTGGAAAGCAAACTCATGACGCCTCTCCTCTGTGCTAGCAAGCTCCTGTCGAGCCTGCTGTAACTGCTCCTCCAACCATGGATTGTCTAGATGCTGCTCCTGCATCCTCTGTAATGAAGCAATGCCCCGTCTGAGACGCTGCTCCGCCTCTCTCGTTGCCGCCCGGCAAGCCAGAGACTCCTAAAGAAAAAAGTGGCTAATCTGAGCTAGGCCTGAGGCCACTCTGTCTGCAGGAGAATCCTGTCTGTCCATGCCCTCTGTCCAGAGAGCCTCTACCCTCTCTCTGAGTGCTGAGTCCAACAAGACCCTCTCTGGGATGCGGAGCATCGTGCTCCCACTCCTCTGCATGTCTGCCACTGTGAGGATCACTGGTGCATGGTCCAAGAAGGAGGTCCCTGCCAAGATGCCCACTGATCCTCCCAAGTCACTGAAGTGGTCACTAGTGTAGAAGTGATCTATCCGCGATAATTCACTCCTCCCACTCTGCGGTCCAATCTAGAGAAAGCAAGACTGTCTGGGGGCCTCACAAAACCAGAGTGCTGCCATGTATCCGAGACCCTCAAAGTCATACACAACCTCTCCCAAGCTGCCAACTCGACTCCATGCACAGTTACATGGTTGCCACCAATCCTGTCAGAAGGGTCCTCCAACATGTTGAAGTCCCCTCCTATACACCAATGATCTGCCTGCGGCACTGACTCAACAATCAGTGACCAAAACTCTGCACGAGCACTCGCCACATTGGGCGCATAGATGTTCAGGAAACCCACAAGGCCACCTTGAACCTGCATAGTAATCCACTGAGCCCTGCCTGGCACAATAGTCCCTCTGCCCACAATGGCCTGTTGCAATGAGTCCGCAATAGTTATACATACCCCACCCTGGATGCCTCCAGGTCCAAAAGCAGCTGACCAATAGGTATCATATCGTCCACGCAAAATCTGACCACATCGCCGAATGCGGCTCTCACACAGTTGGTGCTCCTGAAGCATAAGGAGATCAATCTCTCCTCCCACAAGGCAACGCTGAAGCTCCTGACGCAATCGGCCCCGCTGACGCTGAAACAGGGGCCCACCTAGTCCCTGCACGTTCAATGAGACGATCCTCATGGGGAGCGAGAGAGAACAGATGCTGCTACAGCAGCTAGACGGGCTATCTTCGAGGCTTGCTTGGATGGGGAGTAATCCGTATCCGAGCGTCCTCTAGATAGGCGTGATTGCAGTGAGTGCCTAGCCCAAGCCCAAGCAGAGCGAGCCATGCGTAAAGCAACCTCCTCTGTCCTGGAGTCCTCATGAATGTATACATAGCAAGGCAAACACTGCGTACCAGCAAAGTACACTACAATGTGCCTACATCCTGCTGAGTCTGGGGGTGTCACCGCAAACTTGGCCAATGGCCACAAAGTCTGCAACATATCTGTAACTCCAAGTTCTCCCATGTGGTGAGAGAACTCTAGGATCTGTGTATGCAACCATCCCAACACTGAGTTGAGGGTCCACTCTGTCTCGGCCCTGCCACAAAGGGAGAAGGAGAAACCAACTGCTGAGTCCAAGGCCTCTGTCCCCATAGCGGCAAGGAACAAAGCATGGACCCTGAAGCAGGCTGCCTCATGAACTGCTGCGGAATCGCCGAGAAAACGAGTGAAGCCTTAGTCGAAGAAAGCCCAGTGGCGTCGGATGTCAATGCTCGTCAGACCACGAGGGATAGCAGCAAGGGAAGATGTCTGAATCTGTAGAGGGGGCCGTAAGAAGACTGACCCTCTCTCGCTAGGCGACTCGTGGCAAAGGCGCTGCCAAGAGATCTCCTAGCCGCCGGAGAAGGCCCTGCCCCTTGGGTCGACTGTGGATTGGAGTAGGAGGGGGGGGAGGAGCAGGGGGGGGGAGCGGTGGAGAAGAGGGGCGGGATGGGGCAATAGAGGTAGAGGGGGGAGGTGGAGAGGCGACGGGAGCAGAAGGCGGGGGGGAGGATGAGGAAGAGGGGGGGAACTCTGGGGGGGGGGGAGAGGCTGTCGAGGGTGAAGCGGAGGTGGGGGCTGGCGCAGGGATCTCCTCCTGCTCAAGTGGACCAAAGCGGTTCCCCGTGGGAACCCACTACTGCTGAGTAGGCGTCTGAGGGCCACTCTGAGTGCCAGGCTAACGCTGTGGCCCCTGTCGTCGTCGACCACGGGCCTGCTGCCACCCCTCCTCCGTTGGAGCCCCAGGCTCGGAGGGTGGCTCAGCATGTGTGCGTTGAGCCGCTGACTGTGGTTGCGGGCCAGCCCTGGCAGACTGGGGCTGAGGCTGTGGTGCAGGTCGCGGCCTCCTCCGTGGACAGGCCTTCGCTAGATGGCCCATCTGTCGACAAATGAAGCACTGGTTCGGGAGGCCCAAGTACTCCACACTCTGTCTAAACCAACCCCCACTCACCCGAGGCAAAAGGATAACCTTCGGGAGCGTGTGGGTATCTCTGACCAAAACTCGAACTGAGGGAATGCCAGTCGCCTTGGCAGCTACTGATGCTGCCGTACGAGGTGTCTCCAGGACAGTCCCAATGGCGGAGCCGATCCTGAAGAGAAGTGTTAAGTACTCCCTCCGTAAACCCGGGAAGCAGACCGAGATAGGGATGTGTGCCTCCTCTACTAGAACATCCGAAGCCGGGTCAAAACCATGTCGCCACTGTCGAAAGTGGGCACGTGATGCTCGGATGGCCAGTGGACTCATAGCTATGACCTTGGACGCCATCTCGGAGGTCTCAAACTCGATCTGATAGTAACCCCGTCCGAGAATTTGGACATCCAAAATCTTACCCACCTCTGCGAGAAGGCAGGCCTGGAGAAGGTCTCGCAGCTCTCCTCTGCTAGGTCGTGTGCCGAGAATCTTGCAGATGATCGAAGTTGCCTGCAATCGCTCTACCTCTACGGCAAGGCTCGTTTGCTCTGTTGGCGAGTGAGCAAGTCGAATGGTGGGCTCAGCGGGGTCGGGAGAGGGGGCTTCTGGTGAGTCCCTCTGTGGCGAAGCTGGAGCCTCCATCTGTGTCTACTGCTGTGGCGTAAGAAGAGGGCGACGGAAGGACGCTGCAATTTGGCGCGTAGAGCACTGCCCCAAGGATTGACTCAATGCTGAAGTGGCCAATTGCAGAGAGCTGACGGTGTGAAGAAAAAACAACACACGCGGACGGGCGAACGCGGGGGGAGGGGGGGGGGGGGGGGGGCTAAAGCGGGAGCGTAGGCAGCAGCGGGAGGGGATGGCGGGGGCAACAAGGGCAATGGTGGGCAGGCAGCGCGGGTGGTGGTGGGCAGGCAGCGCGGGGCTGGCTACGCAGGCAGGCAGGCAGCGGGGCTGCGGGGGGGGAGGCAGCGGGCAGCGCTGGGGGGGAGGGAGCGATGACGCAGCGAGGTCGAACAATAGCAGCGAGCGCAGGGTTGGATAGCCCTAGCCTTATATTTAAAGGCCCTTGGCTTGAAAAGCAATTACAGTAAAAAGCCTTTAAAACTCAAAAGCTTTTGGTCCAAAAAGCAATACCAAAAGCTGCCAGCATAATTTACGGAAATCTGTACAGCCTGCCACATCATCGGCCAGCGCAAAACGCGGAAATCCGTACAGCCTGCCACGTCATCGTGCCAGTGCAATTTTCGAAAATCTGCCACGTCATCAGTTTTTGTGTGGGTGCGGATCCTGCTTTATTTTAATCCTTTGTGTCACTTGGGGCCCCATCGAACGGGGTCCCCATAAGTTTGTAGGACTTCTTCTGTTACTTGTTCTTCTTAGGGTTTAGGCCCCTCGGCCACATCTGTAAGTTGGCTCCATTCTTTAGGCTTTGACACGTCAACAGTTTGTTACACACCATATCAGTTTGAGGTTGAGCCTGGTCGATATTGAGGCATTTCAATCGACACCAGGTTGTGCAAGCTTGTCAGAGAGAGCGAGAGATAGAGCTTCTCTATATATGAGATACGTGGCCGCTTTCACTGCCTCTTTAGAGAGGGTTTGGGCCTCTATCTAGAGTTATGAGATACCGGGATCAGAGATGCCTTGGCCTCTATCTATTGGAGATTCAACGATATCGAGCAGGGTTACTAAGAGAGATGCTCACACACAAGGAGACACACCCAGAGACAGATCACAATGTTCTTCCATCTAGAGATTGAGCAGAGGCGAAACCAGCCAGAGAGGACGGATGCAGGGCACATCACTAGGAGAGGTATATTGAGTGATCGAGCAGCTGAGCTGTGGAGATCCAATAGGCCCAGGATTAGGGGATGCTCCCATTCACGAAGAAGGTTGCAGCAAAGGATCAAATCTATATTGGCGAGACATGGAGATGCCATGCGTAGACTCTCACCATGGAGGACATCAACATGATCATGCAGTGACCGATGCGAGCCATCTCTAGTGTAAGGTGCAGCGGAATGAATGTTTGAACTTTGCTGAAGATGAGTGCTCCGAATTGTGCTCAAGGTTCCTTTTGTTTTTATGGAAGGGAGAGCCTTTCGTTCTTAATGAGAGACTGCAATGATCACTAACAAAGTGAATGGACACTGTGCGTGCAAGTGTATGAGATTGAGAGATAGAGAGAGAAGAGAAATACGACACCAAGGACGATGTAAGACCCTCCTCCGAAGGCCCCACTCTCGTCGGCGAGAGTGGTCTACTATTGATTGCACAAACTGGTACAAAGTGGATGCATGTAACTGATGCAAGTCTAGGCTAGATCGATGACGACGACGGGGATGGCGAGACCGATCTAAGGGCTGAAAACTGACGCTTTTGTACTGCTGTCCAAAAACGCAACTGGCTGAAATCTGAGGCTGATTTGCTGCTGTCCCAAAAACGCTAATGGCTGAAATTGTCTGGCACCAAAAACACTGATGTGGGCTGGTCCTTGCGGCTGAAATCTGTTGGTCTTTAAGGGGGTCAAAGGCTGAAATCTGCTGGTTCCTTACCTGTTGAAAATCGCCATGCAAAGAGAACGCGATTTGGGGATCCTAGAAACGCTAGGGGCTGAGGTTGTTTTGCGGGGAATTCTTGATGAAAAACGCCAATGCTAGTGAGGCTATGGCGATGCTGATGCCTGATGGAAAACGCTAGGCTAGGGGAGTCCTTTCTTGGAGGAAAAACGCCACCAAGGGAGGTTCTTGCTGAGAAGTTGCCTGTTGAGCGATGGTGCTCCTACTGCCTCTTCTGCCAATTAGTGCTAGTCTAGGTTTGCTTATATACAAACTTACTCAGTTTGCCCTACCTACTTTCCAACAAAAGTCACTTAAAAATAATAAGTGAAAAATGTCAAAAATAGAGAAAATAGGCTAAATGCACTGGAAAATTCCCCTGAAGGATTCTGATGGATTCTGATGGGAATGCTTATGATCATGTTGTGTGCAACCAAAGGATATGCATCTAAACTAAGTGCCTGGGCATGCACGGTCTGCGAACAGACTCACAAAAGTGCCAGATCACTTCTAAATCTAGACTGACTGGACTGACTAACCCTTGTCGTGTTGTAGCTTGTCCACGGACACATAGGGTTGGATGTGTCACGTGACATCCCCTCCTTTTCAAAGTGAGTTACTGGTACCAAACTGTATGGCGTCGAGGGAGATCGCCAATAGCATCCGGAATCTTGGAAGGGACTCTTCGCCGGCCCACTCTGATGTGTGGGTCGTGCGGTACTTGAACTTCATAAAGGTCTGCAACGCTTGCTTCTTTGGGCCGCGCCGAAAGCGACACAAAGTCTTCTGTGGCTCCTTCGATGCTTCAACTTCGTCGAGATTCATGCTTCTTTCTACTTCAAGAATCTCCATGGCTGAAAATTCCTGAAACCATTTCCAACACAAAAACATGAACATACCTATTCCATGTAAAGTGACTGGAAAAAATCACGTCTTCTCTAAAGACTGTGCATGTAATGTAGATGAACATATAGACGGAGTGCTAACCTGTTCACCACACACATGCAAACAATGAGATTGAATCTTTCTCTTCTGATCTAAATCAATCAACTGTGGAAATTCACAACGGAAATGCCCATGCTTGGTGCTCATACTTTCATGTGCTCTTTCTACAAATGTGTCATGCCAAGGAAGAGACATGGAATGTGACTTCCTTACATGCATACTTTTCAGCTTTTCATGAACAATCCGCATATATTCGTGCTTATTCATGAGTGAAACGTGCTCAACGTACAATATGTCATGCCTAGGAAAAGGGATCACATAAAGATGCTGACGAAAGTACAGGAACCGATCACGAATGAAACACTCGAACAATGCGTGCGTACTAATCATGCGAACACATAATACTTCTTGGGGGGGGGGGGGGGGGGTCTGTGGACCTAGGCTCGAGAGCCAAGATCGGTTCTTCGTGATTGATCGTCTCCACAATGATAGCTTCACTAGAGAAAGTAGCCACTAACACATCATCCATGTGAACAATCACTTCTTCTCCATGCAGCTCATCATGTTTGTGAGAAATCACATCTTGATCATGCAAATCATCATGCTTGGAGAAATCACATCTTGATCATGCAAATCATCATGCTCATCATTAACATCCAAATCATCATGCATATCATTGTCATTCAAATCATCGTGCAAATCATTGTCATTCAAATCATCATGCAAATTCTGTGTGTCATGCTTGAGAGAAGAAGAGACTGAGAGAGTCTCCGTCTCCTGAATCTCTTGCATCTGTGCTTGCACTTGAGAAAAGAGTCGCAAGAACTCTTTCATGTGTCTGTCGCTCTGTTCTTGTCTTGCTTTGGTTGCCTTTCTTTCTGCGTCTCTTTCTACTTCTCAATCTGCTTCTCTTTCTGTTTTTCTTTCTACGTGTCTGCGTTCCATTTCTGCCATTCTTTCTGCATTTCTTGCTTCGCGTTCTAGCTTCCTTTCCATAAACAATTGCTTCAACTCCTCCATAGGAGTGAGTGCAATCCTTGGCGTAGAGGGGGAAGGGGGAGGGTCGGAAAAACCTCCTGGTGGGGAAAATTCTTCTTCGCCTCTCTCATGCTCATCACCTCCAAGCGAAGTATCCATTCCGCTTCGAGTGATGACCATCCACTGAAGTCGTGGGTTCTTGTGGGTTCTGGTGGTCTTGGGTTCTTAAGTTCACAAGGAACTTGGGTTCTTGCGGATCTTGGTTTTTGGGGTTCTTGAGTTCTTGAGGTTCTTGTGGGTCTTGAGGGTTTTCTTTCGCTTGCAATCTGTGTTTGAGAAGGATCTTCTCTTCACCCGAGTTCTGCTCTTTTCCGCGGGCGCACCCCTAGGCAGCCTTGCGCTCACACTAAGGTTGCTTTTTCCCACCTCACGTCGATTGGCCGGCAGCTAAGTGCACGGTCCGCTCTCAATGAGTGAAAAGAGGCACAAGGGGAGGCTGGACAAGCCCTTCTTTCCTGGGATTCCTGTCAGTCTTCAAAAACACGATTAGGAATCGACACGCCCAAGCGGACTTGGGTTACGTGCGACCGCAACAAGGAAAAAAATTCTTGTGATTCTTGTGGTTCTTTCCTTGAGTGCCAAAGCTCTGATACCAATGTAAGGTACAGCGGAATGAATGTTTGAACTTTGCTCAAGATGAGTGCTCCGAATTGTGCTCAAGGTTCTTTTGTTCTTATGGAAGGGAGAGCCTTTCGTTCTTAATGAGAGACTGCAATGATCACTAACAAAGTGAATGGACACTGTGCGTGCAAGTGTATGAGACTGAGAGATAGAGAGAGAAGAGAAATACCACACCAAGGACGATGTAAGACCCTCCTCCGAAGGCCCCACTCTCGTCGGCGAGAGTGGTCTACTATTGATTGCACAAACTGGTACAAAGTGGATGCATGTGACTGATGCAAGTCTAGGCTAGATCGATGACGATGACGGGGATGGCGAGACTGAGCTAAGGGCTGAAAACTGACGCTTTTGTACTGCTGTCCAAAACGCTACTGGCTGAAATCTGAGGCTGATTTGCTGCTGTCCCAAAAACGCTAATGGCTGAAATTGTCTGGCACCAAAAACGCTGATGTGGGCTGGTCCTTGCGGCTGAAATCTGTTGGTCTTTAAGGGGGTCAAAGGCTGAAATCTGTTGGTTCCTTATCTATTGAAAATCGCCATGCAAGGAGAACGCGATTTGGGGATCTTGGAAACGCTAGGGGCTGAGGTTGTTTTGTGGGGAATTCTTGATGAAAAACGCCAATGCTAGTGAGGCTATGGCGATGTTGATGCCTGATGGAAAACGCTAGGCTAGGGGAGTCCTTGCTTGGAGGAAAAACGCCACCAAGGGAGGTTCTTGCTGAGAAGTTGCCTGTTGAGAGATGGTGCTCCTGCTGCCTCTTCTGCCAATTAGTGCTAGTCTAGGTTTCCTTATATACAAACTTACTCAATTTTCCCTACCTACTTTCCAACAAAAGTCACTTAAAAATAATAAGTGAAAAATGTCAAAAATAGAGAAAATAGGCTAAATGCACTGGAAAATTCCCCTGAAGGATTCTGATGGATTCTGATGGGAATGCTTATGATCATGCTGTGTGCAACCAGAGGATATGCATCTAAACTAAGTGCCTGGGCATGCACGGTCTGCGAACAGACTCACAAAAGTGCCAGATCACTTGTAAATCTAGACTGACTGGACTGACTGAATCCTTGTCGTGCTGTAGCTTGTCGACGGACACATAGGGTTGGATGTGTCACGTGACATTTGGATTTTGATATACATATCTACCATTTTGTATCTGTTCTCTGAGATACACACCCACTTTTTGTATATGTACCTCTCAGGATCTCCTTTTACAGCTCTAGTAGTGTTTCTGTTTAGTTAGTTTCTTTTGTTCTTTTTATCAAGACCTTGTATCAAATTCACCATGATCTAACTCTTTGGTCTCATAGGTCAATATAGCCTTTAGAAGGCGTTAATACAATATATATGTCGTTTCGTTTCGTCTCTCTCTCTCTCTCTCTCTCTCTCTCTCTCTCTCTCTCTCTCTCTCTCTCTCTCTCTCTCTCTCTCTCTCTCTCTCTCTCTCTCTCTCTCTCTCTCTCTCTCTCTCTCTCTCTCTCTCCGTCTCCGAATGCAGCAGCAAAGGCATACCCACACATTGAGCCTGGGCAGCGAGACGCTCTGGGAGCACACCCCAAAATAGTTGGTATGATGAGGAGTGCAGAGAGAACAGAGCTCGACTTCAGAGGGAGGTACTTCTAGGAGCCTTGGGCACCCCAAGTCGGAAATCCAGCACGACACACGAGAAAATCACTTAAAATACTTCACAACTTTAAAACTTGAGTCGACACGGCCCAGCTTAGTTCCGTGCCCAAAGGTATTGGCCCCAAAACCTGGCGTCCCTTTCAGTATTTCGTTATTATATTAATGCTTGAGCAAAGTACAACACCCGAAGGGGTCCTCTGCTCTTAGACTCTGCGTCCAGATGCTTTGAAAAGTGAGGCCCCTAAGCATCTATTTGTTTTTACAAGGGATGCCAAAAGCAGTTGAACTCAAAAGCAATTGGTCCAAAAGCAATAATCCCAAAAGCAACTTGCTCCAAATGCTACCAGAAAAAGCATCAATGCAAAAAGCGAAATTCCGTACAATCTGCCACATCAACAACTGTCATCAGCGGTAGTCACGGAAATCCGTACATCCATGTCAACAACCTGTCAGCACGATATGTGGAGATCCGTACTGCTGTCCGTACCGTTTTTGCCACGTCGTCACTTGTATTGCGGGTGGTCATGCCACGTCACCATTTTGTGACATATCCCCCTCTTGAAAGAATTGTAATCGCCCTCGATGATGCTTGCAAAATCAGACATAAGCCATAAACCAGTTCAATAGACATTGACTCTAAGTACCGATGCACTAGTCGACACCAATCCAGCACTTGTACAAAGAAGACAATCACATCACATCACATTCAGATCACATTCAGAGCACATCACATAGAATCTAGGACCTTGATTCTTGGCGACGTATGTAGCAATCGCATCTAGATCCGCACCGGACCTCACTGATGTCGATTTAACTAATCTCATATCATGATCACGTCCATGGATTTCGTTCTGATCTAGGACCATGATTCCTGGCGACGTATTTAGCAATCGCATCTAGGTCTATCCCAGATCTCATTGATGTCGGATTGACTAATCCCATATTGCGATCGTGTCCATAGATTTACGAGACCGAAATGCTGCAGCATTTGGTCAATCGTTCCATCTGCACTCAAGCACTGTCGTGTGAGAGTAATCATTTTCGGGGATCCCAATCCATCAATGAGACAATGAATTCATACTGAATAGAGTATTTCAATCATTCAGTTCTTGCTGTGTGGCCATCTCATCCTGCGGGAACTCTTGATGCGCTCACGATGGTTCCATTGAATCATTCATTATTCAAAAATCATGATTCTTTTCGTTCATTCGAGAACTGTCATTGCTCGAAAATCGTCTCATTCTCGATTTTCACCTGTTATATGCACACAACTAGCAAGTTCTTATAGAAAACATTAATTTCATACATAAATCAAATTCATCTTCAGAAATTCCTATTTCAAAGGTCTTCATTCACACACTTAGTTCATATTGAACACACTGTTTCAATCATCTAGTCATCTCATCCGTCCAAAAGTCTTGATGCATCTAGATCCCTGTGTAGCCATCTCATCCCGCAGGAACTCTTGATGCACTCACAACAGTATCTAGTCATTTCATTCATATGGGAATCTTGATGCAGTAGAATTATCATCATTCATTCAAAGTGATCGGGTTCATTTGAGAGTTGTCGTCGCTCCCAATCCGTCATCATCTTATTTTCGATTTCACCTACAACAGGCAAAATTTTAGGCAAATGGTTCACCTCGTTGCAAAAGAGTCGAGGTCCAGTTCCATGTTTCCAAATGCTTTCATATGCATGTTCCTCGCTCCTACTAGTTATCTGCACACAAACAACAAGATATACCGGATTTCCGACTTGGGGTGCCCAAGCCCGTGACAGTGGTATCAAAGCATCAGACGTGTGCTTTTCCCAAAGCATACCGGTACTATCAAAGAGCAAAAAGGGCACTTGGGCACTTTGGAAATTGTTATTGAAGAATCTTCGTGTCCCGACCCGGGACTTAATAGATACTCCCACCCTTACTTCATCGCGCATCGAGCGTGCTCCCGTCTTTATCGCTCTGTCTTACAGGGCATAAGCCTTAAAGAATCCCAGATTACACATGGGTTCTCGTGGAGAATCTAACAGAAATAACACCTCTTAGAGGAGACATTACAAGGTGAGGAGATACTCGCTCCAGAACAGATTTTGGAAAGGAAACTCAAAAGGATACTGACGACACACGAGAAAATCACTTAAAATACTTCACAACTTTAAAACTTGAGTCAACATGGCCTAGCTTAGTTCGGTGCCCTATTGGCCCCAAAGCCTGGCGTCCCTTTCGGTAGTTCTTTATTATATTAATGCTTGAGCAAAGTACAAAACCCGAAGGGTCCTTTGCTCTCAAACTCTGCGTCCAAATGCTCTAAAAAGTGAGGCCCCTAAGGGTCTATTTATTCTTATAAGGGATGCCAAAAGCAAAACCCCAAAAGCAGTTGAACTCAAAAGCAATTGGTCCCAAAGCAGTAATCCCAAAAGCAACTTGTTCCAAAAGCAACTAGCTCCAAAAGCTGCCAGAGAAAGCATCAGCACAAAAAGCGGAATTCTATACAATGTGAGACACCGGCAACCGTCAGCGCTAATCGCGGAATTCCATACAACCACATCAGCAGCGTGTCAACGCAATATGTGGAGGTCCGTACTGTTGTCCGTACCGTTTCTGCCACATCATCACTTGTACTGCGGGCGTCACCATTTTGTGACACGAGAGCAGGATTTATATCAATTTGTTTTTGAGCCAAGATTCAAGCGAGGCATGGTGACTCTTCCATGAGCACTCCCCCCCACCGGTCATCACTTCTACGGAGGTATGGGGTCAATAGGCATCATCTCTCTACACAGTCTCGAGGCAACCACCTGTCACAAGACGGGCACCACGTGCCAATAGAAAAGAACAGACTGAACAGACTTTTAGCACTTCAATAACAATTGAACTGAGAGAGAGAGAGAGAGAGAGAGAGAGAGAGAGAGAGAGAGAGAGAGAGAGAGAGAGAGAGAGAGAGAGAGAGACAACATGCGACACAGAGTGGCGGAATTCCACCCCAGAGAGTATTGGCCTCAAACCTTGGCACCCTTTTTGTATTTCTTTATATTGCATCAACACAGTACAAGCCGGTACTCCAGACTCTGCACCTTCTATAGGAAGCATGCCAGAGAATGAGCCCATGGCCTCATATTTAAAGGCCCTAAAATCAGTTTACATGAAAAGCCTTCAAACTCAAAAGCTTCTGGTCCAAAAGCAATGCCAAAAAGCTATCAGCGTAAATCATGGAATTTCGTACAACTGCCACGTCAACAGTCAGCGCAAAACGCAGAAATCCGTACAGTCTGCCACGTCATCATGTCAGCGCAATTTCCAAGTTTTTCCATACAGCTACCACGTCATCAACTGCTACGCAAGTCTTTCAGTGTGTGTGTGGGTCCTGCTTTATTTTAATCCTTTATTTCACTTGGGCCCCATCGGACGGGGTCCCATAAGTTGGTAGGACTTCTTCTTCTGTTGCTTGTTCTTCTTAGGGTTTAAGCCCCTCGGCCGTGATCTGAAGGTTGGCTCTGCTCTTTACTGACTTGACATGTCAGCAGTTTGTGACACCACCTCTTCCAGATCCGCCAGAGCCATGTCCACACACATATGCTTTCTTTACTGCCGAGATGTAAAGAAAGTCATTGACAAGCTGAAGACTACGAGAGCATATGATCACGATGGCTTGGTAGCATTTTATACATGCCAAAGATTTGCTTACAAAGCTTCTAGCAGTGATGTTCAGCCGTGCCATGTGCGAGGGCCTACCTGATACTTGGAGTTTGTCACGATCGTACCTATCTTCAAGTAAGGGGACCCTATGGAGCCTGGGAACTACCACACTATAATGATTGGACACACATTGGCACGGTTGTACGCATCTATCCTTGAGCAGCAGTTGAGTAGATGGGCAGAGAGAGAGGGTGTACAGGCAGTAGGACAGGCGGGTTTTAGGGGAGGTTTCTCTACTCTTGATCATGTTCAGACACTGAGAGCCATTATTGAGGAGGGGAGATCACATGGGAGACTACTCTATTGTTGCTTTGTGGACTTTCGCAAAGCCTTCAATACAATGGCCAGAGCTAGATTGATGCGTAGATTGCAAGAGATGGGGATACCCAAAGAGTTGATTTGGGGGATCATGGCTCTCTACAAGTCAGTAGTGGGGCATGTACGCACTCCAGAGGGGATTTCTGATTTGGTTCACTCCACTATTGGGGTGAAAGTTGAAACAAGGTTGACCACTTTTGGAAAAGAAAGAGGATGTCATTCCTCTTGGGGGAATCTTCAAAGACATTACCACAAAAAGAGAGAGAGAGAGAGAGAGAGAGAGAGAGGTGAGGCATAGTGCAAATTAGCAAAAAACATATTGTCGACTTGAGAATGGAGAGCAAAGGAGATACCACGTCCCATCGGGTGGACCATCACGAATGGTTGATGCCTCTATTTCCTTGTATGCCTCGTCATGAAGTGGTGAAGAAGGCCTATGGTAGATCCCTCCATGTCGGTCATTCGGAGCACTTTGTAGATGGGCAAGATGGGTACCACAAGATCCTTCACCTCTTCCCAAATCTCTTGTACTATTTGACATGTATGTGGATGAGGTTGCTGACTACATTGAGAGGGACGGTGATAGAGGAACACAGTTGGCAGGGACATGGATCTCACTATTGTTATATGTTGATGATATTGTGTTGATTTCCGACTCCCTAGAGGGGATGCAGCGTCATTCAGATGCTTTGTACACATTTGCCCACGATAGTGGATTGTCTGTTAACCCGGGGAAAACGAAGGTTATGGTGTTTAACACCACACCACAGTGGGTCTGGAGGTCAGCACCTACATATGGCCAGGAGACGGTAGAGTATACAGATGCATACACCTATCTTGGGGTAGTCTTCAGTGGACCGGCGTTTTCATTGAGGAGAGAAGCAGAGACTAGATTGACGAGAGCTTATGCAGCCTTGGGAGGATTGGAGAAGATGTGTTCGTAGGTTCAGTTTCAGGAACCTCGAACAATGCTGTGGCTTTTTGACACTCTAGTGGCTTCAGCTATGCCCTATGGGGTTCAGATTTGGGGACCCTCCGTGGACCACTAGGGGAAGGTGTGGTAGCATTGATGGATGGAGATGTATGGAGAGGCCTCTAGTCTCTATGATCTCTCGAATGATTCGGGCTAAGGCCTCAATGCCACATGAGATTATTCGAGCTAAGCTAGCTGCTCCCCCTCTTGTAGTTGAGGCCATCACGAGATTAGTTTCCTTCATGCATAACTTATGGGACCTTCCTAGAGACAAATACGCTGGGCCAGCCCTCGAGTCATCCCGACAGCTAGCGCTGCAAGGGGACACAGCATGTTGGTATGGGCAGATGACATCATGGTTTCAACTTTCAGTCAGATGGCTTCAGCATGGATAGACTTCCTCCATTCCAATACTCCTTGGATGTACCCTCCCTCTCTCCCTTTCTCTCACACGGACAAAGATCCCTGGACTTATACATCAGGATTTGATTCAACTAGATACCAGAAGCACATGAAAATGCCGGTACAGGAGTTGAGCACGAAGATGGCTTTCTATAGAGAGCATCTCCTCCACCTAACAGAGGATGGATATGTGATCAGACCAGCCTATATGGACACTCATTTATCCTATGAAATACGATGTGCTATTGGTAAGATGCGCACATCATCGGATCAGCTAGAGATTGAGACTGGCAGATTTAGGAGGGTACCAGCAGAAGCCAGGATATGCCAGTTGTGTCATATAGAGCCAGAGATAGAGTTACATCACATTTGTCAGTGTATGGTTTACTATGAGATACTAGGCTGCTTTTACTGTCTATTCAGAGAGGGCTTTGGACCGTTGGCTAGATTCATGAGATATCAGGATCAGAAATGCCTCAGGTTGTTTTTGCTAGAGTTGCGCAAACACAGGGAGAGTCTCTTGAGGAGACCAGGCAGTTGGAGACATTCACAGAGGGAGATCACTGACTTCTTTAGAGCAAGGACTCAGCAGCTGGAGGAGCATGCTTCACAACAGACTGTAGAGCCTACTTCTACCAAAGGTATATTAGTGGACACAGCCACTGAGCTCGGGAGAGCTAGACGAGGCTGAAATCATCATCATCATCATCCATGCCCGAGGATGCCCGGCATCGGGCATTGTCCGAGAAAGTATTGCATCGGTCGCTGAAGAGCTTCGTCGATGTCCGCCTCTGCAAATAGTCGTACTGGGCATCTCCCATGTCATGCAACGATTTTAGTCTTTTAGGTTAGTCTTTCACTTTACTTCATTTTATTTTTGTACCCAGACATTGGATTAGATCCACAAGGATGTATCAGTTTGGTCTCATAGGTCATTTTGGCCTTTTGAAGACGTTCAATACAACATTTCATTTCTCTCTCTCTCTCTCTCTCTCTCTCTCTCTCTCTCTCTCTCTCTCTCTCTCTCTCTCTCTCTCTCTCTCTCTCTCTCTCTCTCTCGCGTCAGACAGATCTTTAAGGTCTCTTGGGATAGTTTCCTACAACGTTAAAATTCTCTTCTTCTCGGGTGTGTGTGCGCGCTAATAAAAAGTGGAAAATGGTATAACCTTTCTATCAGCCAAGTGTGGTAGATTGGTTATGCCATTTCCCTCTTGAATAACAGGTCTTGAGTTCAACTCTCCTCGTCGGATAGATCTTTAAGGTTTCCTACAACGTTAAAATTCTCTTCTTCTCGGGTGTGTGTGTGGGGGTGTGTGTGCTAATAAAAAGAGGAAAATGTTATAACCTTTCTATCACCCAAGTGTGGTAGATTGGTTATGCCATTTCCCTGTTGAATAACAGGTCTTGAGTTCAACTCTCCTCGTCCGATAGATATTTAAGGTCTCTTGGGATAGTTTCCTACGACGTTAAAACTCTTCTCTTCTTCTTCTTCTTCTTCTTCTTCTTCCTCTCTCTCTCTCTCTCTCTCTCTCTCTCTCTCTCTCTCTCTCTAGCATTTTTCTCTCTCCCTCTTCACCTCTCTGTCATGGTTGCACTTTGACATGGTATGAGGCATAGGCTTGTCAATGCCTAGTGGATCTGGAGCGCAAGAAGGGGGTTGGTTGAGGCTTCATTTTTCAGCCAGCAGGAGGTCAAGTTCTGGCTGCGTGTTTGTCGCGGAGAGCACCCTTGAACCAGCATTTTTGCAACAAAAGGGAGCTGATTTGTTTCTGCAGTGATTTTGTCGTGAAGCTGTGCCTGTGTTTTTGAGCCTGTTGTCGCTCAAGGAGTGTTGCTGATTTTCACTGTGGAGTTTCCAGCGATGGGTTTTGAAGACTAGAAGGTGATTCGAGTGCAAGGGTTCGTGCCCAGTACCTTTGCGGATTTTCATCCAGCAAGTTGGAGACTTGTGCGGCAGAGGGGGCTGATTTTGTACCAATTTCAATCGGTGAACCAACCCTTGCTGAGGAGATTGGAGATTCCTTTCGACGGGAGGTTGCTTGCAGCCTTGAGCTTGGTTTGACCTGTCTACTGAGGACATTATTCTCTCGTGCCTTGCTGGATATGTCGGAGATGGACAATGGAGAGTCTATATTGCAGTACCTCAACAGAGACTTGGTGGTTTTAACTTGCATTGAGTCTACATGGTCTTCTCAGGTGGATGTGTTGTTGGAGATAGTTGGATGTGGTCTATACCCTTGTACGTGTTCTCGTGGGAATGTGGTGAGTTCTGGCATATCCAGCCATATGCGGCCTCTTGGTGTTAGGTGGAGAAGCTTTTGGCCGAAGGTGGTGATGTGTTGTGGATCTTGGAGGAGCGTCTTCTCTAGTCCCAGCTTTCTACTTATCCCTAAACACCCTTGTTAACCCCTCGATAGTGATCCTAGATTCTTCTTCAGAAAGGAGGATCATTGTCTTACCTGTGCTGAGTGGAACAATTGGATTGATGATACTGCTGGGAGTATTGCAACTACCTCGTGACGTGTGCTTTATAGCCGGAGGAGGTTGGTACCTCTTGGACAGACAGTATGTCTGGATATAGAAGCAAAAGCAAAAGGCACAGAAGGATGACACCTCTGGTATTGGTGAGAGATTTGAGAAGGAGGTGATATGTCATGAGTGTGGAGAACAGATTCATATTCGGAGGGATTTCCTGAAGAACTGGGATTCGAATGGTGCCAACTTTGCACATGGTGGCACATGGATTCAAAATTTGGCGTCTTCAAAACTTTTGTTGTGAAAATTTCATAAATTTTTTCAAGCTTTAAACCATCCCTTTTGGAGTGAGGGCTTCTTTGTGGCTGTGCCCAGCCCCATGTGAGTCTTTTCTAGAGTCCAGGCATCATGGGGATTTTCCATATTTTTTTGGGTGTGACACTTCAGGCCTTTACGTTAGGCGCCATGTTTTGGACCCTTCATATTCCCATTTATTTGACATGGGTCATTGAGATGTGGGTGGGGCATATTGTTACTTCCCTGGATTGGGGGGGGCACCGCAAGGCTTGAGCACACATTCTCTCTCCATCCTCTCTCTCTCTCTAGCATTTTTCTCTCTCCTCTTCTCCCCTCTCTCACTCGTGTGTTCCCTTGTTACCACGCCTTCCGCTGCACTTTGACATGGGGTCAACTTTTACCCAATATTTGAAATAACTAGTGCAGGGCTCTTGGAAGTGTGCCAAGTGACACTCTCTATATAGCATGGCCAATGTTATGATACAGTACCTCTAGCAGGTCAACAGCCCTAGAAGACCTCTAACATCAAGAATCTCCCAGATTTACTGGTAAAGGTGATGCCCCAATGGATGTACAACCTTGCTTGCTTTTGAAAGTGTGAGGCGACCTCCTTCTCACACTTTCCCAAATGAGACCATGCCCTTTGTTTCCCAAGGTTCACTCTCCAAAATAGCTCTTAGTGTCTTTTTGTCCCCTTGAAAATGAATCATATATCCACATTTTGCACCTCCATAGAGCTTTAGTAAACCCCAAGGGTCATTATTGTTGAGGCTAACTTTAACCAAGCTTTAAATGTTTTTTTTTCTTGCAATGAAGAAGGTTTATGTTAATTTTTAGCAGTTTCTAACTTTTCCATCATTGTTGCAGGCTAAGCTATCTGCATTCTCAAGCAGTTGTACACAGGGATGTGAAGCCAGATAATTTGCTTTTGGACAGCTATATGAATCTCAAGATAGCTGACTTTGGAGTATCCAGACTTGAGGCCAAAAATGCTAAGGATATGACAGGCGATACAGGAACTCTTCATTATATGGCACCTGAGGTTGGTTGATTGCTTTGACAGTAGAGGTACAGAAAAATCTTCTATGACTGCTGGGTCTTGTTCAAGACCCAAGAGCAGGACACCCTAAATGCATCTGGTTCTTTTGAGGTACAGATGAGATGCTGCTGGGTATTGAACCTGGGTTTTTAGGCACCCACACATCCACCTTAACTGCTAGGTTACGACCCCGTTTGCCTGCATCTGGTTCTTGGCACATTCTTGGCAGGAATTTTCATGGCACTTCTCATATAAGCAGGTTCAGAGGTGATGAACCTTGCATTCAACATTGGAAGCATCTTTTTGTGCAAGCCCATTTACAACTATGGGCGTCCGCAATACTTCTGACAGGTGGTCGAAGGCAAGCCGTACAATAGAAGTTGTGATGTGTATAGCTTTGGAGTGTGCCTGTGGGAGATATATAATTGTGAGGAGCCATATAAGCATTATGGATTCAGCAAGTACGTATCAGAAGTAGTGCTGAAGGTGACGACAAAGCTCATCGAACACTAAAGCCTTTTCTGGGATCAATATTTGGAATTTTCGCTGCTGATTGATGTGGTGTTCATACAGAATGTGCGACCACCGATCCCAAAGTGCTGCCCTGGTGATTTAGCTAGAATTATGAAGCAATGCTGGGATCCCGATCCTCCGAAGAGACCAACTATGGCGGATGTTGTTATTATGCTGCAAAACATCGATGTTAGCAGTGAGGGAAGGATGAAACCCTCCAATAGCAGTAGCAAGCTACGAGACTTCTTTTGTCTTGCGTGATTTGCAGGTGATCATATCTGCTTCTCTGAGGTCAATTACAAGGTGGTTTTTTTTTTGGGTGGTGGTTTTGGCAAGGTGATGGTTTGCTTTGAAGTTTTGTTTTTTAATTTTTCTTTAATGAGGATGATTGTGCTTTTGCTTGGGGTTTTAGGCTGGATACACATGCAAAGAGAAGGCATTGCAAGGTAAGCTTTTCTCTATAATTAAGAGTTGTCTGCTTCCATCTCTTTATTTGTCATTCCAAGTACATGGCCTTCTGTGTCCTGCAAAATGAGGGGCTATCATGATTGTCTCTTTGAGAAATAATCCCCAATACATTTTCTTGAGAGTCAGCATCTGCAATCAGATTTGATGAGGTCCTCATAACTCGTATACTACCTCCAGCTTGCAGCTTGGCAAACCTAACCTAAGAACAGCATACAAATGTTACTTCACTTTTATTTTTGGGCTAGAGCCGGCAAGCTGGCAAGGGGGAAAAGAGCTTCCAGCTGTCTGCAAGCCAGCCGGGGCAGGATGATGCCCAAAGTGATACTGCTGAGGCCCAAAACTTTAAGGCAAACACACCTTTTGATCACTCATGTGCACTGCACTTGTAAGGCTGTTGATGCAAGTCACAACATGGATTGATTTAATAACCTAGAAAGCTTGTTTGTGCTGATAAGTTTGTGGTTTTGAGCATTAGCTTCTTTACTTGCTAATTTTCCTTGACAAGAATACTACAACATGTATTGAGCAAATTAATTCCAATGAAACTTTGCCTCAAGATGAATGGTTTGTAACAATTTGGCACTCAATAATCTTTTTGTAAACTTGGGTGTTCTATAACTCACATTACTTCACAAAGAAGCTTGTGACAGTATACAAAATCATGAACTTTGTGAATGTGCAATTGCATGCCAATAGATTGCCTTAAAGAGGCATTGAAGATCACATCTTAATCTCAAATTAGGCAAAAGTTTCCATGGTATGCAACTTTGAATTTCTTAGAAATCTTGAAGCTTTGTATAAGCCGCATTTTGTTCATTTTGGTTTTACGCATCTGTCTAAATTAGCGGTGGCATGTGTACTAGTAGAGCTGGTGCTTGCTTCATACATTCTACCATATAGAATCCAAGAATTGGGGAAGAGAATGTAAGTTGACTTCTCTTGTTCACATCATGAAATTCCAAACTATGCAAGTTCATATATTTTTGTAATAATCATACCAATTGTTCTCTCCCATCATGATGGCCACTGAAAAATTATTTTATTGGAATACATTTCAAAAGCAGGCACTTGTGGAGATAATCAAAATGACAAGTTTATGACACCTATGATAAATTGAAATTGATCAAACACTAATTTGTAGAGTACTGCCTATGCAATGTAAAATCTTGCAACTTTGAACTTTATCTAGTTTGCAAGGTCAATTGACACGTGGTTCTATGATTGGCAATATTATGAGGAAAGTAAGGTGACTATAATCAAAAGCCATTCTTTGATAGCAACAAACCTCAAAGTTTGGCAAACATGTAATAGTATTCTGACTACAATCAAAAGGCATTCTTTGTTAGCAACAAACCAATCTTTTTTTTTTTGGACGCACTAGAGGCCCACAGGGGAGGTGCTTATCCCTTCCAAATATTAGCCATGAAACTTGGTCAGGCAAGGGCCATGTACCATCGGGCAATTGCCACGTGTAGGCATCACCATGGCCACTTAATTGATGCACCATGTGCTAGGAACCTCCTCCTCGGGTAACCCACTTGAGGAGGAGGATGCACTCGAGTGTCCAAGGGTAAGAACCCTAGCAACGTGAACACTAGGTGAGCACAAGGTGTCCCTCTAGAGGTGACCCAACGGGGGATTTGAACCCACAACCTATAGGTTGAGAGGCCAAAGCCTTACTGTTAGACCACTCTTTGGGGACACAACAAACCAATCATTTTGAGTGCTTATATCACAAATTGTAGCTCTCTCTCTCTCTCTCTCTCTCTCTCTCTCTCTCTCTCTCTCTCTCTCTCTCTCTCTCTCTCTAACCCCTATGTAAATAGTTCCACATCCATTCGATGTTAGAGCTCCCTTCCTCTCATCCCTCATAACATGAATACACACGCCCATGTCAGTCTTTTAGTTTGTAGTAGATTTACTTTTAGCACTCTAAAAAAAGAGTATAAATGCAATGGTCAGCATTGAACTTATCAAGTGCAAGACTTACCATCAAAGAAATAAACAATGATCTAAACGGGGTTGCCACCTAAAGCCATCATTTCATTTTATTTTTATAAACACTAAGACCTTTTCCATTGGTAGGCCAAAAACATGTTTGAACATCATGGAAAATATAAAAAAGAATGGTATTTCTAGTGATCTAGTTATACGAGCTGTGCACAAGCCAAAGAGCAATTGGAAAAGTTTGAAATGGTTAGGACATCTTTCTAAAGCATAGAATAGAATGGCATCGGACCATTTAATCACATGGAAGAAAGACAGGGTTATGATCTTTTTTTTTTGGCGATTTTCCATAATGAAGTGATGTCTCTTGGAGCTTCGTGTCACTCGCTTCAGGGGCATTACGTTGAGATGAAGCAGAGTCATCGCTTACTTGCTTGCCAAGAAGATGGCAAGAGAGAAGGAAAGAGAGTTCTACAATCGAGGGATAGCACGATGATGGTAGAGTTGGAGTTGGAGATGCAGATGGGTTGAGGGTGAGAGCTTGAGGGAGAGAAGGTAACTTCAGCGTCAAGACAAGAGAGCTTCCGCTTTTGAGAGCTTGTGTGTGTGTGTGTGTGTGTGTGTGTGTGTGTGTGTGTGTGTGTGTGTGTGGAAACTAAGAGAAGAGGGGCCTTTATTTAGGCTCTCAAGTTCAAGAGAAGGTGCTAATAATAGTGAAAAGCACGAAGAAAAGTTCGTGCGCATTCACAACTTATATATATATATATATGTGTGTGTGTGTGTGTGTGTGTATATATATATATATATATATATATATATATATATATATATATATATATATATGTATGTATGTATGTATGTATGTATGTACTTTTTATGCGGACGCGTCTTGATGTGAGATTTGGAGACTCTGATTTTAGGAGAAGCTTGTCTAAAAAGAAGAAACAAAGCTCTAATCTTGACTTACCTTCTTTGCTTCTCTAAAAATAAAATAAAAATTGCTAAAAATAATCTTTCTTTCTTAAAACCACTCTTTCTTTCCTAAAACTTAGCCAAAAGTTTCTCTTTCTTTCTTAAGGGTCAACTCTTATCTTAAAATATAGTTTTAAAGGCTTAAATTTTCCATAGCAACCTATTGTTCCCAATTGAGTAAGAACCACAATTAATAGACCTGGAGTTCGATTTTTAATCCAATTGTTTCGTTAAAACTCTCTATGACTTAACAAAAATACGAACCTCAAATACTTTTTCAAATTACAAAAGACACTAGAAACTATGTCAATGAAAAGGTGGTATAATTCCCATTCATAGTATAGAACAGACTTTATACACAAGTACAAGAGAATCAAGAGCCTGAAGATATATAAGTCCCCCATCTTCAAGCCAAGGAACTTTGAAAACCATAGTTGAGACGGTAAGCTTCACCTGCACTCATGGAAACAACACAAATTTCAGTTAGCATTGGCACCGTATGCAGGTGATGCATGGGTATCCCACATATTATAGATGTCACCCAAGTGAAATGCTTTCAAAGATAAATAATAAAAAATGTGAAGCTACTCATATATTCAGAGATAATTTCATTTACGGGAAAAAAACATTTCGAGCCCCTTTAGCTTTGCAAGCTCTCATGAGATAAGGCCGTAGACAAGTTTTATGAGGCAATTTAGCATCGAAGTGGGCCACATATTACATGTTTCTTGACTTTACAGAGTTTGGCATTAATTGACGCTTTTTTTCAGGGTCAGTTTGACAGTGCTCATACGTGAAGTCAATCTAGACTTTGGAGTCACCCGTAACATAAAAGGATGTTAGTAAGTCCTACACATCCCTATACGGAGTTGAGAACACGTATAAAGAAGTAAGTATGAGTGCTACTTCCCTAAAACATACAACATATAAATGGGATATTTCATAGCTCCATATTTGTTCAAAAAGCTAGGAAAGTGAGCCGCTGTGGCCCATAACTTAGATGCAATAAGCAACCATTTACAGCCTCATGAGTAGTCCATTTACAACCATATCTACCATAATCCACAACCTTTTATAACCATTATCTTAACCATAATCAGCCACAATCAATCATAACCCTGTTCACAACCGTTAATAACCATATTCGGCCATGTTGAGCAATTTTACAAAGAATCAATATACATAACACTAAATCGGCATAGACCGTATCTGAGCAAGAATGGTAATCTCGGTACCAACCCCATAAGCACACATCGATAGAATAACCACTGTGGCCACAATCAATCATAACCATGTACACCACCACCCATTCATGGCTAAGCGAGCAAATGTTAAAGCTCTATATCCACAACACTAAAACACTATAGATTGAAATCGAGCAGTAATGGTAAGCTCGATAACAACCTCAGAGGCACAACATCAGTATCATACCAGTCGCACCAACCATAACAGAGTATACCACGCTGTATGTTTACCCCCCACAAAAAGTTCAACCCTATTATATAGGGCCATTCACTAAGAGCTTCTGTCATTTCATTTTAGCTAAAACAACAATTGAAGGCAACATTTATCCAGTGTTTGCAAGAGGATACCACCTTTTAAAGTTATTCTTAAAACATGCCTATGAAAAATCCCGTAGATATGCATTGCCAGATATCCCTAACCTCAAAAGGAATTTCAAAACCAAAGCCGCAGACAAAAGGATGCACATATATGTGCCAATGATAAGTTAATCATAAACTAAAAGCCTTTCCTAAACCCATAAGGTGAAAAAGACCAGTGCCGTAAATGTTACAGTAGAAGTTGCCATTTATGTATATTCCGGCATATGCATGAAGAATATAACCATAACAACAAGTGAATCATATCACATCCAAACAGTTCAGATAGAAGTCCATATTAATTCCATAGGTCACCTTAGATTAAGTCGAAGCATCCAGCTCCACAATAGCCTGCTTATCCTTGCCTTTTGCCATAGAGCCAACAACTTTAACACTACACCTCTTGCAGGTATCTCCCTCACAATCCCAATGTACAGACAACAACTCTCAAGTACACACATACACCATAGAAGCATACAGTACCAATGCTAAGTGAGCATGGGAGTTCACCTTTTATAGCATTTGGAGCTAGTGGCCACATTCCTCCAGTGTTGTATAGTGGGCCCATCAAGCGGTAGAGGTATACAATAGCGTTGTATGGCAGGCCCATCATCAAGAGGTAGAGGTATACAGTAGTGCCGCCTAATACAGAGAGAGAGAGAGAGAGAGAGAGAGAGAGAGAGAGAGAGAGAGACAGAGAGAGAGAGAGAGAGAGAGAGATAGCACTTAGAGGGTATTGTAGAGCAGGCCTGTCAGGAGGGAGCCACCATGAAGTTAAGCAGAAAATGACAGGGTTTACAGAGCCAAGAAACCCGCCAAATGATCATAACCCCTTTTTAACTACAAGGGTTAGGTACCATTAATGTACCACCCTCTAATATCCTTTAGTGAATTCAAGCCATTATTCACCTACGGTTTCCAAACCTAGCCAATTATACAAAGGATATAGCAAGCCAATGCGTCCACCTCACTTAACCCAATAAACAACCAAGGGTTAGATCCCATTAAAGTACCACCTACTATAAAAAAAAAATTACCTAGTGAATTCAAGGCCGTTATACTCTAAGGGCACCCCCGGCCAACAGTCCCAGCAAATTATACCAAGGAAATAGCAACATGCCAGAACTATCCGTGTGTGTGTGTGTGTGTGTGTGTGTGTGTGTGTGTGTGTGTGTGTGTGTGTGTGTGTGTGTGTGTGTGTGTGTGTGTGTGTGTGTGTGTGTGTGTGTGTGTTGCAGTTCTAAATCTATATATATACGCAAACGAACACTCTTGTTCACAGACCAACAATTCTAGAAAAAACAATGGATTTGTAAATAATTTATTTGCAGTTGAAAATAAATTTTATACAAGGTAATAAAGATAACAAAATATAACATGGGAAACAGTAGTCCCAAATTCTGGGTAATGTTGCTTCAGGGTAAGAGATCCGCAACAAGTTAAGAACAGAATGTTTTAATCAAAGAAGGTACCCCTCACCTGCACCCATAGCCACAAGAAAACAATTCGTTAGCACGTGACTGTACGTAGGGGATGCTGGGCATCCCAGTTGTTATCCATGTCACAATGAAAAAACAAACATTTCTCAACATGTATTTTGTTCCTTTTGAAAACATAAAAAGAGTCCTTGGCTTTTTGCCAATCCGATATTGGAACGTGAAATTTCCACAGAGCAACTATATATCTAGTTAGTTCCATATTTATTTTATAAAATTTTCCATTGCCTAACCTTAGTTTTAAGGAGTTTTAACCTGAAAAAACTTCTTCTCTAATCAGATTCGAGAGAATATTACTCCATAGGAGTACGCACAAGAAAGCTTGAGCCAGATATCAATTTTTTAAGGACTACCACATCTCTTGTATATATAAAGGCCAGCATGGCTATGTATGTAAGAGGTTAGAGCCTGATTTTGTTTCCTTTTCAAAGCCCAAAAGGCATCAGTAGTATATTCACGGAAGCCAAACCAACCAGCAACACAACAATATATTAAGGTCCAAGATCTGCAAACCATCCTAGAGGGATTTGAAAAATTGAGCTTGGATTTTCTTTAGAACATAATCATATCCCCAAAAAACTATTTTTGTAATTTGAAGTATAGAAAAGGAAGTCCTTTGGTAAAGTTCCTATTTTACAAAAAATTTTAGTTATTTAAAAGCTGAGATAACCCAAAAAAAAACATCTAAGTATTTCACGACTTTCAAAATACAAACCAGAGCCTATTTTATGAATTTTGAGCCGGTTCAGTCATATTTACTGCCACTATCAAAAATACCTCCGTCATTATGTCATGTCCGACATACTTTTAGCAAAGCCAACTACAAACTACATTTTATACCATATTACCATAGACTACTCAATCCTACCCTTTCATTTTATTAAAAAAAGTAACAATCGAAGTCTTTTTTGTGAAAAAGGACTATATATGTGTATTGATAGTGTATGCCTCAGAGCGACCATTCTGAAAACACACCGGCCAGGCAAGTTTAAGTAAAAAATCATTACATAGAGCCAGCTCAGAAGTAGACAGAGAAAAAGTTGAAGTAAGTCTAACAAGCCAAGACCAGCTAAAAAAGAGTTGATGAGATTTCTTATATTAGCGAGAACCTTTTAAACCATCACCATAAAAACTTTTCCTTGTATCCGCGGAAAGTGGGTAGTCAAAACTGTTCCTATATACTCGAGTGAGAAAAAGAAACGAGCAAATAATGGCAAGCTTAATTTATTGTATAGCCGAGGGTCAAACCAAAACACGGCAAGCCGTAATCAATCAATAAACTGAACATGTGGCGAGCCACAAAAAACCGTCAGCAATCTTACAAGTATGTGATGTAATAAGGTAAAAGAGAGCAAGTAAATTTGCAAAAAATTATATATACTACCGCAATAGGGTATGTGATGCTACTCAATAACTACGAATCATTTGAAGATAAGGTAGCAATTCTGAAACCAGTACTCAGTATGACAGTGAATTCAATTATCTCAGACGATTTAGAGATACCAGCTCGTGAATTGAGCAACAATTTGATCTAAGGTTTGTCTACTTACCCAAAATACCTCAAACCAATAGTATTACAGCTTACCCAAGTATCTTATCAGTCATATAAGACCATCACAGCTCAACGTCTTGAAGTCTTTTATTTAAAGGGTATTTCCGACACTTTTCAGAGACATGCAGTATCTCATTCACCAGCACATACATCCTATTGAGTAGCTATTTTACGGAAAACAACATCATCAGCCATAGAGACTCACCACCTTCCATCCGTCATAAAGCCATCCAATACTCACAAACCATACAGTATGCTAATCTCGAGACCTAACAACTCTTATCAACAGGAATAATTCCCATCTCTTCCAATAAACCAGCAAAAATCCATTTCCAGAACAAGAAGTTTATCAAAAACTAAGTCTAATTACTGGTTTTTCAAACATTACAATTTACCAAATTTCAAGCACCATCATCTTAGCCAAACAGTCCGGCTCACAGTATTTTTATAAAGCTTCAATAGAGAAAAAGTTTTATGTCAACCTGTAGATTAGGAGACGAAGAAGACTCCACAATCCCCTTCTCAGTCTTTTTCGACATGTTGAAGTCATAGCAGTCAACAGTTTTGAATGCACACGCAGATGATTACAGAGCACAATGCTAAGTGAGTAAGAGTACTCACCTTGAGAGTTTTTTATAGATACTGATGGAACTCTGTTGTTGCAGATAGGACCCAGAGTCGGACAAGTTTTCCCGCCATCAAGGTCGCCAATAAGGGCCCCATTCTCAAGGATTATACTCAGCCCAAGATCCGGAGGATACAGGCCTTATCGAGACACACCCACTACAGTATTTTCCTGCAAACCCTCTCTCCAGTACAAAGACGGTGCATGCGACCTGAAACAACAAAACTCAATGCAGAGGAATAACTTAAACACTACTATGATGTCGTATAATTTTAATGTAGAGATATATTTATGTTAAATGCAAGGACAAGACAAATACGCCTTTTTTAATATGGCAGAAGAAAGTAATCCTTTCACATGGTCGATACACGGTCCATTATTATTTACGAGTTACTAGCCCTGGGTGGTCATACACAACCAGTTACCCATAAGACCGAAACCTCCAATGAGCTTATGTCATACAGCTTATCCACTTGGGCAAATTACTAGAGTATACATACACCAATCCCGAAGATGAGAGTTAATCTACTTAGATAAGTCAATTAGTTTGAGTAATCCGTACTAGTTCCAAATTGGTCCAGGAATCAAAAGTGGGTCTATATAAGACGGGCGTCTTTTTTACAGAACCGAGTGTATAGTATTAGTCTAGAGTAACTTCCACGGAGTTTACACCTCCAGATTACTCAGTCATCAGGTGTATCATACACATTATATGTTATGGCTTATATTCAAGAACAGGTTTTTGCCATAGCAACAGCACATCTTCATCAGTCAAGTGAATCTACTCAGAGATCCACACTACTTCGTTAGGTCATCTATTTTCGCAATTAGGAACATCTGTTACCCAAACTAAGTGGTGGACATATCAGGACTGAGTGACGCGTGTGACCCTTTGGGGTCGAGAGCATTTTAGGAACAATATCCGTGTGGCGATGGTAACTGAAGCCATGGGCGCAGGGCCACAATATTATTATGTAGAACATTCACTGAAGCAAGGGTTTTCAGAGCGGTTATACTTGCTAGCCCAGTTTCTACCTCACCATAAGATTTTTTTGTATTGTAGTTATAGACATCCCCTAAGAGGATACTTTAATAGTACACCACGCACCCGGGAGTATGGGGTAGTCTTGCGACTCGTATCCTACCTTTAGCCAAGCGTCCAAACACATGTTATTATTGTGACAGCTATTTGTGTGATCATGTAATGGGCGGTTTAATAGAGATGTAGATGAAGAGGTCATTTTTAAGAAAAACAACAATCAGGCTTTTTTTTGTCCAATTTAGGTGGTGAGTCAAGTGAAAGGACTCATGTAATTTTGTGTGTGTGTGTGTGTGTGTGTGTGTGTGTGTGTGTGTGTGTGTGTGTGTGTGTGTGTGTGTGTGTGTGTGTGTGTGTGTGTGTGTGTGTGTGTGTGTGTGTGTACGCGCCCACCCATTCCCATGCACCATATTCTATGAAGTAGTGGACCCCATAGAATAGGGGCCTACTACCTCAAGAAGCGTTTTTATTAATTTGAGACATTTGATGCTGCAGTTAAATTTATTCTCATTTAAAGAGACTTATCAAATTCTGTAAGTCAAACTTAAGGCAAGTCCAATTGTGTTTTTGTAAAGAATTTCAGATACACGCAACGAGGTCCTTTCTAGAAAACCTATTATTAATGAACTTGGTAATCAAAGTATTGATTTCTTCATATGCTATAAAATTGTCTGACGAGGCATACATTACGAGAAAAAGCATTCCTAGACAGGTGTGTAGAGAATTCTTGAAGGGTCTATTGCTTTTCCTTTTTGTAAATTCTGAGGATACAAGCTTGACCTTTTCTCTTTTCCAAAAGAAGCGAGTATAAAAATTACCCAAGAATGGGGGAGTCAGAGTAAACTCAATATTCAAGAAATGAGTCCTAGAAATGACCCCATTTATCATGCCATAGTACTCTATCAAAGAACGTAGGTTCAATATTAAGACAAGGTGGATATATATCTTTAAGATTAACCTCGAACAAGGGATTGTTAAGGCTACACAGGTCATCCATAAATCTAAAAGAAAGTTCAAAGTGTGTGAGTAACGAAGCACTAGTAGGGTTACTTAATATTTTTAAGAGCCATTGGTATTTTGAAGTGACAAAGATAGAGATTACACATAATCGGAGAGCATGAAAATCCCATTGGGATCCCTAAAATTTGTTTGTAGCAGGTATCACCTACTTGGATACAGAAGTTATTAAGGAGCCAAAAGATATATTTATACAAATCATCCTCTTTAAAGATGAAAGGTGTAGACTTATTAGACTTTTCAACCCAACCTTTATTCATCTTTAGTGAGATACATGTATACCCTAGTTTCTTTCTGTGAGAAAAGGCTATCTTTATAAGAATAGATAAAGTATCAAAAAGCCCATACGGTCCTTTTAAAGGGATAAGCTCATAACATTGTGTTATGTCTGCCGTAAAGATAGAGAAAATGTTTTCTGGGAGGTTGATAGAAACCTCAGCTGCATTTTTAATAACCCAAAATGGGCAATAATCTATATTTCTAAATTGTTTGAGATCATTACGCTTGATGGCACAGATTGCTTCAATTTCTAGCAAAATAAAATTTAAGCAGTAGGTGATGTCATTCGTAACACAAGAAAACAGGCTATTGGATACGTCAGAAATCCATCCAAATTTATGCTTATGAGTTTTATAAGTTGGGAAGAGTACAGGAATTTTCAGAGAGTTAGGACAATAACCAAGTCCTGATAATTCCTTATTTAATAGTGTAGCCGTACTAAGTGGAGAGGTCTCAAGTTTAAGAAAATCCTTACTATTGAGTCTTGAATAGGCAGACTCAAATGCTAATGTTTTACATATAAAGGAAGCAGTATTTCAGGCTTTATCCAAGCCAATAATGAACCATTTCTCCTTAACGTCAGAAATAGAGGTCATAATTTTAGGCATAAGCCAGGTAGTATCAATACTTAGCCATACTTGCGGCATAAGACTGATCTTTTTCTAGAAAATTTCTTTGAGTGTTGAGGTAAGTAGAATGTGAACATCCACCTCCAGTTGGAGTTTTAAGGCCAAGTCGGCTAGGCATTCAAGTAGAGCCAATAAGGCAATCTGAGAATTATATAATTAGTGGAAAAGGAGGAATATGATTCAAGGCTTTACTTAAGAGGCTCCTTACAGGAGGATCAGATATGATTTCTAAGTTAGAAGTACAAACATGTAATCCAAAGTTAGTGAAATTCTTACAAAACTTCGGAAATAGGTGACAAGAGCAGATAGGAATCACTTCATTATGGAGGAAATCATTTGAATAAAAAAGATTTTTGATAGGTGGCAAGTGTTTCCATCCAAACATCACATCATTTAGTAACAGATTTGATCGAAACACATGTCCAAAACATTCTGTAAAAATAGCTTGGGGAGTAAAGAAATCCAAAATCTTGCTAGTAAACAAGCAATGTGAAATTATCATGTTACACATTTCTTCCTTCGGAGGTAGGTAAAGTCTGCCACAAGCGTTCCTTCGTACCTGCAGATTATATATCCAAAAGGTTTCTGATTGATAGGTTTCTACCCCGTCCTCTAACATAACTTCTACCTCTCCCTCTCCCAAAAACAGAATCACTCAAGGAGGGAGTTAAGAAAGAGGTGTAAGAAGCAGACGGAGAGACAAGAGTGTTAGGGCGTTTGGAAACTTGAGTTTCATCATCATCAATATTCGGCTTGATTTTCCCAACCATGCTCTTGATTCCTTTAAAGCCTCCATAAGTGGTTAGTTGTGTGCCACATCCATCAGAACCAAGCTCTTCGAGGGTGTCACACATAATCGTTTTGTACTGAATAAAGGCGATTTGAGCTAAGACCAGATCCTTAGCTTGTCCACCAAGCCATGAGCAAAAGAGGGAAAGGTGAAACTCTTCTGCTTTGTCAGGAAAGATACTAGGCAGATTGTTGAGGGCGTACCAAATAGCATGGTCAAACCAAAAGATGTTTGACTCACACGCAACTTTGGGGTCTAAAAATCTGCATGCACACTTAAGGTAAGGTCTGAACACATTCCACACTGTTTCAATGTAGTAATCAACATTATTTTTACTAAAGTTCATCATACCTTTGGTTCTTGCATATAAACCTGTATTCGAACTACATTTTTTATCATCAAGGAAACTCATATTGAATGGAGCTTTAATCAGATCTCCTTTAACCAAGAGCTGAATCCCTTTAAGAACTTTAATTTTTCATTCTTCAATAGTGGCAGGGGCAAGGTTGGCAAGGAAGACCCAAGTTTCCATAGAAATGGGTGCAAGAAACCCTTTATTTGGGAACATCCACGGCATGTGCTCTACCCCCAAGGATTCTACTTCAATCTATCGTGATGGTAAAAAAGGAAAGGCCCTAGAGACTTTCGGCACCATATCCAAAAGTGAAGCTTCACTGAGTGAACAAAGGTCCTTCTGAAATTATTTTACATCTTCCAATGCAACTGCATCTCAGCAAAAGAGGTTGTTAGGTGGAGGGACAATTGGAGTAGAGGGAGCCGTAACAAAGATGGGACTAAGCCCGCAAAATTTTCTAAGAAGATTGGATAGTTCAGAGCCTTTAAAAGAGAATGATGCTAAGTCCTGAATATGGGCTTTGGAAAGACGAGCCAAATTAGAAGTAAATTCCAGCAGAAGGTTGATACCATCAGATTTATTCTTAACGAGGAGAGCAAGAACCTTCACCCATTGGTCAAATGAAATAAGCTGGACAAGAGACATACTAGACTCCTTCAAAGCATCAAAAATTAAGGCAGAGGCTTTTCTATCTTGTATACATTTCAGCACAACTAGAGAAGCAAAGGAAAGGGGTTCCACATGAAGAGCGAGCCCTTGGGAAAGGGAAACAATCTGCAAAGATTTCAATAACAGTAGTTAGATTACTGCAATTTGGAAGAGCTAAGTAGATCTGAAGATCTTATACATAGGTTATATATTTTTGAGTTTTACAGCCCTATGCAGGAGAGATATTAGAAAAGGTGCTTTCAATTTCTTTAGCAAGTTGTAACTTCTCCGAAATCAGAGCTCTTTTCTCTAGGTCAGAGCAGACCTTAATTCTTGCAGTGAGCTTTTCCATAACCTGGTAAACAGACGTAATGACTAGTGAAATGATAGTAATTAAAGGAAAGTGAGAACGAGAATCTTGAATATAGAGTGGATTGGTCGTGCTAGCAACCTTTCACCAGTCATGTCAAAAGGAACCACTGAGACTGTGTGATAGCACCCCTGCCTACTAGAGTATAATAAATTATACTGTAATAGGCGTTTATTACCAGAACTATTGTCTAAGAGAGATCAACAACCAAGTCAATCTCTCTTTTGCATTTATTGTGTGTGTAGCAGTTCTAAATGTATATATATATATATATATATATATATATATATATATATATATATATATATATATATATATATATATATATATATATATATATATATATATATATACACACAAATGAACACTACCTATTCACAAACCAACAATTCTAGAAAAATACAATGGATTTGTACAGTAATTTATTTGCAATTGAAATTAAATTGTGTACAAGGTAATGAAGATAACAAAATATAACATGGGAAACAGTAGTCCCAAAGTCTGGGTAATGTTGCTTCAAGGTAAGAGATCTGCCACAAGTTAAGGACGGAATGCTTGAATCAATGAAGGTAGCCCTCACCTACACCCATAGCCGCAAGAAAACAATTCGTTAGCACGTGACTGTACGTAGGTGATGCTGGGCATCCCAGTTGTTATCCATGTCACAATGAAAAAACAAACAGTCCTCAACATTTATTTTGTTCCTTTTGAAAACAGAAAAAGAGTCCTTGGCTTTTTGCCAATCCGATATTGGAACGTGAAATTTCCATAGAGCTACTATATATCTAGTTAGTTCCAGATTTATTTTATAAAATTTTCTGTTGCCTAACTTAGTTTTAAGGATTTTTAACCTTTAAAAAACTTCTTCTTTAATCAGATTGGAGAGAATATTACTCCATAGGAGTACAAGAAAGCTTGAGCCAGATATCAATTTTTTAAGGACTACCACATCTCTTGTATATATAAAGGCCAGCATGGCTATGTCTGTAAGAGGTTAGAGCCTGATTTTGTTTCCTTTTCAAAGCCCAAAAGGCATCAGTACTATATTCGCAGAAGCCAAACCAACCCGCAACATAACAATATATTAAGGTCCAGGATCTGCAGACCATCCTAGAGGGACTTGAAAAATTGAGCTTAGATTTTCTGTAGAACATAATCATATCCCCAAAAAACTATTTTTGTAATTTGAAGTATAGAAAAGGAAGTCCTTTGGTAAAGTTCCTACTTTAAAAAAAGTTTTGGTTATTTAAAAGCTGAGATAACCCAAAAAAAAACATCTAAGTATTTCACGACTTTCAAAATACAAACCAGAGCCTATTTTATGAATTTTTGAGCCAGTTCAATCATATTTACTGCCATTATCAAAAATACCTCTGTCATTATGTCATGTCCGACATACTTTTAGCAAAGCCAGTTACAAACTACATTTTATACCATATTACCATAGACTACTCAATCCTACCCTTTCATTTTATTAAAAAAGTAACATTCGAAGTCTTTTTTGTAAAAAAGGACTATATATGTGTATTGATAGTGTATGCCTCAGAGCGACCGTTCTGAAAACACACCCACCATGCAAGTTTAAGTAAAAAAGCATTACACAGAGCCAGCTCAGAAGTAGACAGAGAAAAAGTTGAAGTAAGGCTAACAAGCCAGGACCAGCTAAAGAAAAGTTGATGAAATTTCTTATATTAGCGAGAACCTTTTAAACCATCACCATAAAAACTTTTCCTTGTATCCGGGCAAGCGGGTAGGCAAAATTGTCCCTATATACTTGAGTGAGAAAAAGAAACGAGAAAATAATGGCAAGCTTAATTTATTGTAGAGCTGAGGGTCAAACCAAAACATGGCAAGCCGTAATCAGTCAATAAACGGAACATGTGGCGAGCCACAAAAAACCGTCAGCAATCTTACAAGCATGTGATATAATAAGGTAAAAGAGAGCAAGTAAGTTTGCAAAAAATATATATACTACCACCATAGGGTATGTGTTGCTACTCAATAACTACGAATCATTTGAAGATAAGGCAACAATTTTGAAACCAGTACTCAGTATGACAGTGAATTCAATTATTTCAGACGATTTAGAGATACAGGCATGTGAATTGAGCAACAATTTGATCTAAGGTCTATCTACTTACCTAGAGGACCTCAAACCAATAATATTACAGCTTACCCAAGTATCTTATCAGTCATATAAGACCATCATTACTCAATGTCTTGAAGTCTTTTATTTAAAGGGTATTTCCGACACTTTTTAGAGACATGCAACATCTCATTCGCCAGCACATACTTCCTATTGACTAGCTATTTTACACAAAACACATCATCAACCATAGAGACTCACCACCTTCCATGCGTCATAAAGCCATCCAATACTCACAAACCATACAGTACACTAATCTCGAGACCTGGCAACTCTTATCAACAGGAACAATTCCCATCTCTTCCAATAAACCATCAAAAACCAGTTTCCAGAACAAGAAGTTTATCAAAAACTAAGTCTAATTACCGGTTTTTCAAACATTACAATTTACCAAATTTCAAGCACCTTCATCTTAGCCAAATAGTCCGGCTCACAGTATTTTTTTAAAGCTTCAATAGAGAGAAAAATTTACGTTAACCTGTAGATTAGGAGACGAAGAAGACTCCACAATCCCCTTCTCAGTCTTTTTCGGCATGTTGAAGTCACAACAGTCAACAGTTTTGAACGCACACGTAGACAATTACAGAGCACAATGCTAAGTGAGTAAGAGTACTCACCTTGAGAGGTTTTTATAGATGCTGATGCAACTCTGTTGCAGACAGGACCCAGAGTCGGACAAGTTTTCCCGCCATCAAGGTCGCCAATAAGGGCCCCATTCTTAGAGATTAACCTCAGCCTAAGATCCAGAGGATAGAGGCCTTATCGAGACACACCCACTACAGTTTTTTGCCTACAAACCCTCTCTCCAGTACACAGGCGGTAGCGTGCGACGTGAAACAAGAAAACTCAATGCAGAGGAATAACTTAAACGCTACTGAGATGTCATATAATTTTAATCTAGAGATATATTTATGTTAAATGCAAGGAAAAGACAAAATATCCCAAATAGACCTTTTTTAATATGGCAGAAGAAAGTAATCCTTTCACATGGTCGATACACGGTCCATTATTCTTTACAAGTTATTGCCCCTAGCCCTGGGTGGTCATATACAACCAGTTACCCATAAGACTGAAACCTCCGATGAGCTTGTGTCATACAACTTATCCACTTGGGCAAATTACTAGAGTATACATACGCTGATCCCGAAGATGAGAGTTAATCTACTTAGAGAAGTCAATTAGTTTGGGTAATCCGTACTAGTTCCAAATTGGTCCAGGAATCAAAAGTGGGTCTATAAAAGACGGGCATGTTTTTTACAGAACCGAGTGTATAGTAGTCTAGAGTAACTTCCACGGAGTTTACACCTCCAGCTTACTCAGTCATCAGGTGTATCATACACATTATATGTTATGGTTTATATTCAAGAACAGGTTTTTTCCATAGCAACAACACATCTTCATTAGTCAAGTGAATTTACTCGGAGAGCCACACTACTCCGTTATGAACGTCATCTATTTCCACAATTAGGAACATCTGTTACCCAAACTAAGTGGTGGACATATTAGGACAGAGTGACGTGTGTGACCCTTTGAGGTCTAGAGCATTTTAGGAACAATATTCGTGTGGCGATGGTAACTGAAGCCATGGGCCTAGGGCCACAATATTATTACGTAGAACATTCACTGAAGCAAGGGTTTTTAGAGCGGTTATACTTGCTAGCCCAGTTTCTACCTCACCATAAGATTTTTTTGTATCGTAGTTATGAACATCCCCTAAGAGGATACTTTAACAGTACACCATGCACCCGTGAGTATGGGGTAGTCTTGGCAACTCGTATCCTACCTTTAGCCGAGCGTTCAAACACATGTTATTACTGTGACAGTTGTTTGTGTGATCATGTAATTGGCGGTTTAATAGAGATGTAGATGAAGGGGTCTTTTTTAAGAAAAACAACAGCCAGGCTTTTTTTTATCCAATTTAAGTGGTGAGTCAAATGAAAGGACTCGTGTAATTTTGTGTGTGTGTGTGTGTGTGTGTGTGTGTGTGTGTGTGTGTGTGTGTGTGTGTGTGTGTGTGTGTGTGTGTGTGTCTGTGTGTGTGTGTGTGTGTGTGTTAAGTGGTGAGTCAAATGAAAGGACTCATGTAATTGTGTGTGTGTGTGTGTGTGTGTGTGAACCCACCCTTACCCAAGCATCATAACTAATGAGTCTAATAGGCTCATTAGATATGCGCCTGCTTCCTTAGTAAAAGACTAAGTAATGCAACATCAAACTTGACTCCAGGCCAATCTTTTTTACTCAGAGTTGTCGTTATCGTAGAAATCAAAACTCTTTTATGGAAGTCTTTAGCTTGAAACTTCCTAATAAGGACCCCCATTTCTTCTAGGGTTGAAATACATTAGAGGATGAGCAACTATTTAAATGAAGAGTACTTCAATAGGTAGGTAGAGCAATTTTTAACGGCCTATTGCTCTTTTTCACTACAAACTCAGGAGTAGTAAGCTAAAGGTGATCTCGTTTCCAAAAACATCTAGTGGAGAAGTCACCAACATAGTAAGTGTCAATATTCAGTTCAATGGACAAATACTTAGTGCGTTTTAGTGAAGGCAATACCGTTGACAGTTTCTTATTCTAGAAAGGTGGGTTCAAACACTAGACAAGGAGGATAGATATCCAACACCTACTGGGCAAAGTTGGGATTATTGATACTTAATATGTCAACCATAAATCTAAAAGTTGGGATTATTGATACTTAATATGTCATCCATAAATCTAAAAGTGTGATTACATTTTATAAGCAAAGATAGCCCATCTGCATGGGAAATATGCCTAATAATCCATTTATATTCAGGATATAGCAAATAAAGGTTACACATAGCAGGAGAATAAGAGAATCCCATAGGATTGCTATGTGTTTGACGAAAGTAGCCATTACCAAGTACAACATAGTAGTGGTTTGGAACCCATTGAATGATTATTTGAAATTGCATATTATTCATGTGAAGAGGGGAAGTCTTGCTTACTTTCTTTACCCACCTAGCTGTCTTAACAAAGGACAGGCCAGAGAACCCTTCTTTGGCTTTAATGGAGAAGTCTATGAGAAAATTCAATACATTTATGAGACCATATTCACCTACTAGAGGGATATTTTTGTAGCATTGGGTAATATCAACTGTATATACTGAATAAATGGCAGATGGAAGGTTTAAGATGACATCATACGAGTTACCAATTACCCAAAAAGGTTGGATGTCCACTTTTGAGAAGCACCTTACATCTTTTCTTTTAATATCACATATGTTTTTGAGCTTGTCACATATCAAAATGAGTCCTTCAGTGACATGTTTCGTAATATCGAAAAGAAGGAAATTGAAAGCATCTAAGATCCATCGAAATTTACTTCTATGCCAACCCCATTACACAGTACCTGCATTACAAATCCAACAAGTGTTTGACAAGATACCCTCTACCTCTCCCTCTAATCATGCTTCTTGCTTTCCCTCTCCCTCCATAACACTCAGCAGAAGAGGAGGCTGGAGTCAAAAAAGATGTGTCGAAGAAGTGGGAGATATGAGAGAGTTGGGTCTTTTAAGATTAGGGGAACCTTCTGCATTTGTATTAGGTTTTAGAAATCCAAGGAGAGTTTTAATACCAAGATAGTTACCATACATAGTCAAAGGAAGCCCGGGTTTTTCTACAGCTAGCTCTTTGAGAAGAGAGAGCATAAGGGAGCGAAATTAAATAAAATCCATTTGAGCTAACACAAGTTCCTTGGCCTAGCCTCCAAGCCAAGAGTAGAAAAGGGAGAGGTAGTGAGCAGAAGGAGTGTCAGGAAACATGAGATCCAAGTTGTTGAGGGCATACCATATAGAATGGTCAAAATAGATAATGATTGATTCATGGGAAGCCTTAGGGTCAAGAAATCGACAAGCGCATTTGACATAACGCATGTAAATGTTCCAAATAGACTCAATGTAGTACTCAGAGTTACTTTTGGAGAACTCCATCAAGCCCTTGGTATGTACATACAAACCAGTGTTTGAGCCACATTTTTTTGTATCAAGAAACCGCATAGTGAAACGAGCTTTAATAAGGTCACCTTTATCAAGAGACTAGACGCCTCTTAATACTTTAAATCATGCTTATTCTATTGAAGATGCCAAAAGATTAGCTAAAAAGACCCAGGTTTTGATAGAGATAGGAGCTAAAAAGCCTTTGTTAGGAAGGGCGCAAAGGTGATGGTCCACACCAAGGGATTCGATTTCAACTTGTTTTGATGGTAAGAAGGGAAAAACGCCAGAAACTTTAGGTACCATTTCCATAAGCATTTAGGGTCAAGGGGTCCCTGCAAAATAAATTGTTGGATACTATTTGTACCATAATTAAAGGAACTGAAACAAATCCAAGGGTGAGACCACATAATTTGCGTAAGTAGTTGGTCAGTTCAGCACCTTCAGAAGAGAATTTGGCTAACTTTCCTTTGTGAGCAAGTGTCAGAGTGGGAATGCTCTCTATGAATTCAGATAGGTCTGCTACCCATTCTTTAGAGTTGTTGACAAGTTGGGCGAGTGTATGAACACACTTATCAAATGACATGGTTTGAATCAAGGAGTTGGCTAAATTAGCAGAAGCTGCTACTATTAATTCAGATATCAAAGGGTCATGAATGCATCTAAGTACTTGAAGTAAGGCTTTAGAAAGAGGCTCAGTAGGAAGCTCTAACCCTTGAGATAGTGCTAAGCTCTGCATGGTCAAACAAGGTGTTAATTAGAGAAATAAATGACTAATTGTAAGAACTGGTAGCCTCTTCAGTCTTCAACCAACCAGGAGAACCTATAAGGGCCGTGTGAAGAGAGCCCATCTGTTAGGTGCGTGTGTGTTCCGGTAACAATATAGCATAAACACCAAAGAATCCTTTCAAATTACAAAAGATACTAGAAATTATGTCAATGAAAAGGTGGTATAATTCCCATTCATAGTACAGAACAGACTTTATACACAAGTACAAGAGAATCAAGAGCCTGAAGATATATAAGTCCGCCATCTTCAACCCAAGGAACTTTGAAAACCATAGTTGAGAAGGTAACCCTCACCTGCACCCATGGAAACAACACAACGTTTAGTTAGCATTGGCACCCCATGCAGGTGATGCATGGGAATCCCACATGTTATAGATGTCACCCAAGTAAAATTCTTTCAAAGATAAATAATAAGAAATGTGAAGCTACTCATATATTGAGAGATGGTTTCATTTACAAGGGAAAAAAACATTTGGAGCCCCTTTAGCTTTGCAAGCTCTCATGAGATAAGACCAGAGACAAGTTTTATGAGGCAATTTAGCCTCGAAGTGGGCCACATATACATGTTTCTTGACTTTAAGATTTTGGCATTAATTGCCGCTATTTTTCAGGGTCAGTGACAATGCTCATACGTGTAGTCGATCTATACTTTGGAGTCACATGTAACATAAAAGGGTGTATTAAGTCCTACATATCCCTAGACGGAGTCAAAACCACATGTAAGGCAGTAAGTATGAGTGTGACTCCCCTAAAACATACAACATATAGATGGGATATTCCATAGCTCCATATTTGTTCAAAAAGCTAGGAAAGTGAGTCGCCATGGCCATAACTTTGATGCAATAAGCAACCATTTACAGCCTCATGAGTAGTCCATTTACAACCGTATCTACCATAATCCACAACCTTTTATAACATCATCTTAAGCATAATCGGCCACAATCAATCATAACCCAGTTCACAATCGTTAATAACCATATTCGGCCATGTTGAGAAATTTTACAAAGGATCAATATACATAACACTAAATCGGCATAGACCGTATCTGAGCAAGAATGGTAAGCTCGATACCAACCCTAGAAGCACACATCAGTAGAATAACCACTATGGCCAGAATCATTCATAACCTTGTACACAATCAATCATATCTGAGCAAGAATGGTAAGCTCGATACCAACCCCAGAAGCACACATCAGTAGAATAACCACTGTGGCCACAATCAATCATAATCTTGTACACAACCACCCATTCATGGCTAAGTGAGCAAATGTTAAAGCTCTATATCCACAACACTAAAACACTATAGATTGAAACCAAGCGGTAATGGTAACCTCGATAACAACCTCAGAGGCACACCATCAGTATCATACCAACAACGCCAGCCATAACAGAGTATACCAGGCCGTATGTTTACCCCCCACAAAAAGGTAAACCCTATTATATAGGGCCATTCACCAAGAAATTCTGTCATTTCATTTTAGCTAAAACAACAATTGAAGGCAACATTTATCCAGTGTTTGCAATGGGATTTCTAATCACCGAGCAAAATGAATCGAGCGAAGACAAATTCGAGCAAATTGACACAATACTAACAATGGTGAAAGAAAAAAATTATGCCATGCACATACTTTCACTACACAAATCTAACACTCAATCCACAAAAAATGAGATTTTAGAACCAATATGAAAATTGAATACGTGAGGCACAAGAAATCTCGTCCCACTTGAAACATATACAATTCAATTCCATGTGGCATACCTCCTCTCAAAAATAGGTTGTAAAAAATTTGGCAAGCTTCAGTTTACTAATCACCAAAAGTTCAAGTGATGACTTCTCGTCTCGCTTAAGTTTGTTGGCAACCTGTGCAACATTGGCTTCTAAGCTGCCTCTTAATTCTCGGAGCCCTCCTAATTGCAAATTAAGGATAAAATAAAGCTCGAAGAGGTGCCTTGCAAGACCTCCAAAAGGCTGCTTTATCTGATCATTTTGCTTTTGGAACCACTTTCCTTAAAGACAATTTCTTGCCTAACGAGTCTATTGTGAGATTAGTAGATAGAAACGATACGATCGAGAGCCAAATGCAAGTTCTTCTACACAAGAAAGGTCCAAGTCTAGCTCATGTGCATTTGCATGTTGGATGCAGAGATAAAGTCATGAAGCAACAATTCCTTAAAAGCTTCTATATTGTGAGTGCTCTCACTATTAAAAACACCCAAGGCCATGTCACAACTAGAGAATCATCTAATCCTAGGATATCCAGGCAAGATTGAAAGAATCTTTTAGTCCTAGCTCATAGAATGGTGATTTACAACTTCCAAAGCCTACAAGATCTTTTGCAGCAATAGGTAAACAAGAGAAATCATCACAAAAACAGAGGTACAATAGAATTGTTTCTTCTACATGCCAACGTCTATGGTTACAATCCAAAGTCCCTCCAATCTATTACAGAGTTGTTGTCTGTTACTTAGGATAAATATCGGACTGTAAGCGAATGTCATTTGCACTATGGGGTATACCATGCTGGAATGAATTGAGAGTGTTGGTTCGAATCCTGACTTATGTTAAACAGAGTTCGTGCTCATTTGTAGCCCGCCCTAGTTCGGATCCCGAGCTGTGTTGAACAGAGTTCGTGCTCATTTGTAGCCTATATATGTTCAAACACGTTTGGTGGAACGAACTGCTGACTGGTTAATCTACTAAGCATGTTGTCCCTACGGCTACATGGCAGGCTCTCAAGGATCCCACATTCTTGAGAGTCTAATATTTAGCAAAAGCGGGATTTTGTGGGCGTGATTCTATGGGCAGAAAGCAACAAATGGGCAAAACGCATAAATTGTAGGTGCGAGTGAGACAAGCGACAACAAAAAATAAGTCATTCACAAAAGCTTGGAATCCAACTCATTTTGACAAATGCTATTTTTTTCAAGGGAAAATTACCAAAGTACCCCTCTAATTTGTGGAAATTTCCAAAATATCCCTCAAATTTTAGAAATTCCCAAAATACCCTTGTATCTATTTTGGTTGGATTCTTCAAGATTTTTTAATCTTTATTCCTTTTTGACAATTGAGATCTACTTTGAGTGCTTAGCATGTACTTTGTTACAAATTACCTCACAAAAAGGGCAATTATGTTCAAAAATAATGAAGCAATTCGTCTCCAAAGCTTACATAACCAACTCAAATTCTAGTTTTAGCATCTTGTATTGATAGACAATCAGTCTTCTTATGAAAAGCTTTTTTTTTTAATCTTTGGAGAAATTTAATCTCAAAACTCCGCGTATTTTGGGAATTTTGGAACATCTATAGGGCATTTTGGGAATTTAGGACAAAATATCGGGGGTAATTTTCCTCTTTTGTAAATGACCCTACCTGCACTAGTTTGCTACTGCAACCAGTCCGCGCCGGCGCGGAATGGTTGCAACTGCATACTAGGGAGCCAAGGAGCGTGGGGTGCCACAGGCAAGCTCGATAGAGGGGCTTCTAGCAGTCAAAGAGCTCTTGGGTAAGGCAATTTTGTGGGTGAGAGTTCGGCAGTTTGCAGGCGTTGGGCGGACATCAAAATGCTCATAAGCGCGAATGTCGGATTGCAGTGGAGGACGAGCCGGACGGGAAGGACAGTGGAGGAGCAGGTAGAGGTGAACAGAAGGGGCTCTCTTTCTCCTAGCTGCTCATCTCTCACCAAAATGGAGGCTTACCGCTCAATTAAACCACAGAACCATCTGTCTCTGTCTCTCTCTCTCTCTCTCTCTCTCTCTCTCTCTCTCTCTCTCTCTCTCTCTCTCTCTCTCTCTCTCTCTCTCTCTCTCTCTCTCTCTCTCTCTCTCTCTCTCTCTCTCTCCTCTCTCCCCCACTTGAAGTTTTTTTATAAAAAAAAGGACCTTAACCACATGAACCTACCCGGCCCTGGTTTGTTACTGCAACCGGTCCGTGCCGGCACGGACTGGTTGCAGGAGCAAACCAGGGCCGGGTAGGTTCATGCGGGTAAGGATGAGCTTTAGTGATGAGACAGACAGAGGCATGCACTCTCAACCCTAACCTTCCCTGAGCCTCCCTCAACGCTCCGCCTCCCTCAACACTGTGCCACTCTCAGGTGAGTGCTGCAGGCCGTGCCACCCTCAGTGGAGAGAGAGAGAGAGAGAGAGAGAGAGAGAGAGAGAGGGGGTTTTCCTACGAGCCGGTTCTGGAGAAGACTTTGCCGAGCTGAGAGAGAGTGTTTCTGCGAGTGGGTCCTTTGGTTCGAGGGACCATGGGGAGGGAAGGGATGATCGTGACTCGTGCGCACACACAAGCGCGTGCAGCATCATCCGCTTGATTTTCATCGACAGCTTACAGAAGGCATGCGGCGATGGACTCGTAAGTGATTCTTTGCATGATGTCCAGGCTTCCGCCATAGCCAGGAGCTTGGTCTGAAGTCGTTACTGCTTGTACTGCAACAAAAACAAGCACGCCATTGGCGAAGGTGGTCAAGAGGAGATTATTCATCTATTGTTGCACAAGAGACGGTAGACTTCATCATATTTGTAACTAGTCGCTCAAGCAACATTTCATGTGACCCCAGAATAGCTATTGCTATTGCTACTCATGTGTAGATGAAAACCCAATGTGGATCGGCTTGGATGAGTCAGACAAGAACATCACCGTCAGTGATCTCAAAATTTCATGTGACTCGAGGGACGATAATATATATTGCTACCAACAATAGTAGCTACTATGATGACGTTGAGGTGGACATGGATCCTGAGAAGATGCTCGATCAAACCAAAAGACCCAAACACATTCCAAGCAACCATTCAAAAAGTGATGCGTGAGGGATATTGGGTCACCATGCCCAGTGGACGCGAGGCATTTTTGCGGGCCCAAGACTTGGGCTTCTTGGGTGGCTTGGAGAAACTGCATCAGCTATTCCAGCCTGGACAAGAGGTTATAGTGTGTGTTGTGACTCGTGAGAGCTCTAGTCGAGAGGTGCTCTCGCTTAAGAAGCCAGATCCTAACAAGCCAAATCTCCCACCCAAACCTCTCTTTAAGGCATTTGAGGGTGGCCATAGGCCTCGCTCATCATCAAGGTATAGCTAAACTTAGGTGCATTTCTGAACTTGTATATGGTTTCTCAATGATCCCTTTGTAACTTGTTTAGAAATTTCACAAGCAGAGATCAAAGTTGTCATTCTTACGGGGTTTTCATTTCTCGGATGATTTGAATAGCAATGTAAGGCAGATGTATGAGACATGTCTTGCGGGGGGGGGGGGAGAGAGAGAGAGAGAGAGAGAGTCAACTTGGGTGTGGGCCTCACGAGCATGAGCCTCTTCCTCACCCCTCAATACTATACTTCCTATGATTAGGTCTTTAAAATTTCCATAGTATGAAGATTACTCCTTCACCAAGCCTATCCTATGTTGCTCTCTGACCATGCCCTCACTGCCATGCAATCCCCCCACGAGGTAGCGTCTTCTTCTACCTTGGCTGGCGACCCTCATTCATGTGTGGTTGGCGAAAAATCCTCCCATCAGTAATGCAGCAAGGCTGCTTGCGGAAACCTCTTGTCCCTGTCTGCTCTGTGGTGCTACAACATAGGAAGAGAGGCGAGCGCCGAGAGAGAGAGAGAGAGAGAGAGAGAGAGAGAGAGAGAGAGAGAGAGAGAGAGAGAGAGAGAGAGAGAGAGAGTTGTGCTCTGTCGAGGGTGTTTAGAATACAAGGTCTTCACATTTGATCCAATAAGGCATGGTGGAATATTTGTATGTCAACTAAAGTGGGTACGGTTTATATTACTTTGCTCTTCGAGGCGGCCTAGTGTTTGGGAAAAGGCTTTAGCCTTGAGCCATTTGAAAAATCAAAACAACCTGTTGAAGGGAAGGGAAGAAGGAGGAAATCCATTAGATTGATACTATAATAATGCAACTTCATCTTTGGTATCTTCTCATAACACTACAACAAAAAAAGGTGTCATCGACGCGATATCGATGCCCCGCGTCGATATCTACGTCCCTGTGAAATTGTCGCTATTTGCGTCGATATCTGCGTGTAAAGGCTTTATTTGCGATGCAGATATGGACGCAGTTATAGATGCAGATAGCAACGCAGATATGGACGCAGTTATAGACGCAGATATGGACGGATATATAGACGCATATATCGACGACCATAACAGAAAAAAAAAATCTTGGGCAGAGGACATGTAGCCTGGCCTGTGCCCAGTGAAAAGATGGACACAGCCACCACAGCCAAACTTTCTGCCCTCTGCCCAAGAAAGCGAGCAGCACCAAAATCAACCATGCTCCCGCAGAAATTTCGGCAGAGTTTCCTTCGTTTTTACATAAACTTTTCACAAAAAAATATATCATGTATACTCCTCCTACATGCTATCCATGTAGGATCTCACATGAGATTTAAGGCCAATGACCATAACGAACCATAACCATAACTTAAAACCATAACCGACCATTATAACCACTTTGATCATAACCAGAAACAAAATTAACAATAACCATAAGCATAACCAGAAAGTTAAACATAACCATAAACAAAACCTGAACCATAACTATGTCTATACAAGAATAGGAGAAATAACCATGTCTATACAATGACAATGACAATTACCATAACCATAAGAAAAACAATAACTGTCTGAACAATAATCATAACCATATATATATGTCTATACAAAAGGAGACACAGAAGCGTGTCTGTGTCTCACAAAGCATATATATGAAATCCGGTCAACTGATGACTAGGCGTCACAACCTGCACATAGGACAACTCACAAAATTAGTATTGATATTACTTCACATATACTTACTTAATTAAATCAACTCACACATATTAACGTCTCACCTCAAGCGATCAGCGAGACTGTAAGGCCGCCCAGTCTACAGGCTCTCCTGAAGCATCAAGATCATTCAATACTTCATAGATACCTCTACGATATCCATCTGACTTCTCATGATGTGTTGGGGCTCGATGCATCGCAAGATTCTGCGTTTATACAAAAATCAAAGTAATAAGAATACATGATTCATCGCGTTTTAAAAAACGCCATAGTTAAGATTGGATTAGAAACTCACAAACTCAGAGCAAAAGGTATTGAAGCCTCCGCTGCCAAGATGAGATGTCCCCCTGGTCATCTGTCGTATCTGCGCGGCCTCACGCTACTGTCTGAACCACGTGGCCGATGTCCGCTCATCCTCCCTAATCTGCAGCCATGTCTCGTGTGGGATGCCCGAAGGCTTCGACGAGCCAGTCCTGAAAGCCTTGCGAGCTGCATCTCGTCGATGTTTCACGGTGTCCCGTGCAACACCCTTGATCCACCTCCTCGAAACAACGTCAGAACCCGGAGCAGGCTGGTACTCTCTTAGGATGGTCTCCACTATGTAAGTGACTTTGTCCTTTTCTTGTTGATCCCAAGACATCAGAATGTTGGTTGAAATCTGCAGCTCCGCGAGCTAGCGAATCCGCTGTCTCATCTCAGTCCCGACTCTATCCATGTCAACAGAACCATCTGACCGTACAGTATAGAGCTTAGAGGCACTAGGATCGTGTGCCCCCCAAGGTGTCTGAGGTGTGCCAAGAGGTGTGTCGAGAGGTGTGCCTGGGTAGGATGGGGGTCGTGAACGAGGAGGGGTCGAAGCATCTGTGGACCCTCCTCCACAGCAACCACCACCTCCACCTGACGATCGCCGAGATCGGCGAGTGCGCCTGTGCTGCGGAGATGAGGACGTACCCGCCTCTGCCCCACCCCTAGGTGTCGAAGCGGTCGTGATGGGAGAAGCAGGCGTCGTACCCATAGGCGTCTCCCCCCCCCCCCCCAGGTGTCCCCCCCCTAGGCGTCGGACCCTCGGGTGTGAAGCCCGGAGGCGTAGTACCCGTGCCTCTGGCTACCCAGTAATGAGAAGCCTTTGCCATCTAAGCAGGCGTCATCCGTGTAACGAATCCCATGAATGCATCTGCACTCATAGAAGCGGGCTCTGGAAACTGGTCTGCCATACTAAAGTCGTGCACAAAGAAAGTAAAATAAAGCGTCAGAACACAGTTGTTTAAATTAACTTTAAGCTTAATTTTAAATCAACATCTTCACACAAACACTTACGGGCCTAGGCCTCGACGAGTGAGGCATCATCGATAAGATCTTGCACCGTTTCATCGTCTATCTCTAATTGCAAACATAACTCTGCCCCAACTCGTTCTGGCAGATTGTCTTCATCCATTGTATCTTCATCTACAAGTGTCAATTCTGGCTCGTCTGCGTCATCCCTCGTATATCTGTCAGCTTCCTCTGCCATACCTTCGTCCATCTCATCTAATGTCACAGTAGTATGGACGTCAGCTGACTGACTTTCCTCCAGGAGATCTTGCCCTTCAAATACTTGTTTATTTCTTGGAGCAACCTGAACCAAAAACCACCAGTGTCGTTCTCAAGGGTCCGGTACAAAGACCACTTGCTCGCAATGTTCGGGGAGAGCAAATGTTTCGCTCGCATCTGTCCAAACCTTTGTAGAATCTATTTGCACAAGTTTGTTTCCATCTCTGCGTACCGTTACATTGCAACCAGAAGTAATCACCTCGAACCACTTCAAATCCAACAAAAACATCTCAAACTCCCTGAAGCTTACTTTCAGGATATCTGACACCAGACCACAGTAATCTAGGTTGCTAGTGCTCTCATTCGTGTCTCTGGCACTAGCCCTGCTCTTTTGCATGAAACTAACCATTCCCCGCTGTCAAACGTGTTTCTTCTACTATCAATTTGTTGTGTTCTGAAATGCTTTCCATGCGACCACAGTGCCATGTATGTATGATACTTTCAATCACATCCAATAGCCAGCTCTTCCTCTTCTAGAGATATGGGTTCTCTGATCTGTCGAGTTGCTCTCACTGTCTTGTCCAACCATGCCATTGTAGGGAATTCAGGTAGAGGAGCGAGATAGTCTGGCAAGGGTAAACCTCTAGTCGTTCGGCTTTGCCTGAAATCCTGTCGCTCCCTATTGCGTCTCTCTTTCTCTTCTTCGTACCTTTCAAGCCATTTTTGCATCGGCGCTGAATTTAGTATATAGAACTTCATGATCTTTTCTCGCATGGCGTCGCTCATTTTCTTCGGCACCCCTTGCCCTTGCGGCTCCTCTGCTACCAGTCTTGCATCCTCCTCATCGCTCCACAGCCGAGGCATTTCTGGGTCAGAAACGGATAGAAATTCGATCGTCAATACAAGAGACTCTTGCACCAGCCATCCTTCTGCCATGCTCCCCTCTGGACGCACTTTTTGGCGAACAAAACCCTTAAGTGTTTTCATGAACCGCTCTAGAAAGAACATCCAACGGCTGTGGACTGTACCTGCCACTGCAACCTCATCTACTACATGGACGAGCAAGTGCATTTGGATAGTTAGGCAGCTCGTGGGTAGATACTTCTCAATTATGCAAACTGCCTCAATGGAGTTAGCCCTTGCGACTGCAATAGATTTCTCCTGTATCTCCTTGGAAGAGATCTACCGCACTAGCTCTGAAATCTTGTATATGCAGGTCCGCACTTCCTCCGTTAAACACCCCTTGATCGCAATTGGAAGAATGAATTACAAGAACTTATGCCAGTTGTGCGATTTCAGTCCTGACAATTGATCGTCACGGGTGAATGCTATCTTGAGACATCGCATATATCCTGTTGGCGTCCTGAACTCTGAAACCACCCTTTTAACTTGTCGCTCTTCGTTTTTTAGCAATACCCATGGCGTTCTTGGAAGTTTTGTTTGGCTAGCTGCATTGGTGAAAGGCCACAGCTCTGGCATCTTTCCAGCTGACTGCAAATCATCTCGTAAAGCTCGATTGTCTTTCATTCCCATGATTGTCTTCCAGAGGAGCTCTCCCACATTCTTGAATATATGCATTGGATCCAGCAAATGGTTAATTAGTAGATCACCCCAGTACGGCAACGTATGGAGAATGGACAAACGTTTCATTCCTAGAACAGGTTGCTCCTCATGTTGCTCCCATCGGCGACGCCACTCTTGTACATGCATAGGACGACATTCGATGCGACCAAGCTGACCTTCGCGCAAGTGATGGCCATCTAGAAGATAACGGTGGTGGCCTTGATAAATTGTCTTTCGAAGAGAGGTGGAATAGCGCACATCCAAAGACTGCCCGCAAATTGGACATGCATTGTATCCCGAAGTTGTTAGCCCTGCATATATTAAAGCATGAATCAGGCCAAGGCAAAGTGCTTGCGAATAGCGAGAATTTTGTAAATCAAGAACCATTACCAGAAGCTTCTCCGTATCCTGGCCAATCATGCATAGTCCACATAAGAAGTCCATGGATCCTTGCATGTTGTTGTCCTACTGGTTCAACCGCATCTGCTATGTCGATCCCATGCCATAACTCTTGGAGCTCGTCAACTAGTGGAGCTAGATAAACATCCATGTTTTTTGCCTTGAACTTACCAGGTACAATCAAGCTTAATATCAAATGACCCTTCTTGATGGCAAGCCATGGCGGGAGGTTGTAATTGATAAGGCACACAGGCCAAGTGCTCCATGACGAGCTTCTCAAGCCAAATGGATTGACTCCATCCATTGCCATGCCCAAACGCAAATTGCGTGGTTCACTCTTAAAATGTGGCTAGGTATCTTCAATGTGCCTCCAGGCCTTTGAATCAGTAGGCACCCTAAATGTTGCGTCAATGGATCTATTCGTAGAATGCCACCGCATCAACTTTGCAATGGAACCACAACAAAACATGCTTTTTATCCTAGGAATAATAGGGAAATTCCTCAACACTTTAGCTGGCACTGTCTCACCAACTGCATCTTGTTTGTAGCGCATTGCTCCGCACTTAGGATACGACAGACAATCTGCGAATTCATTGCGAAAAAGAATGCAATCATTTGGACATGCATGAATCTTGTTGTAGTCCAAGCCAACTGAGGTCAATAGTTGCTTTGTGTCTGGCCTGGAGGGGGGCATTTCATTACCAGCCGGGAGAAGTTGCTTCCGCAACAACCTGTTTAAGCCACATTAAATTAAAAAGCTCTCCAAGCACGTCACCGTTGCAATCGGAAAATCTCTTTTGTAAATTACGTACCTAAACAAAGCAGTGACGCTTGCATCTGACCACCCGTACACTGACTGAAGATTCAAAAACACTAGACAAGTACGAAGCGTTGATATTTTGGTGCCTTCATAAATTGGTTGACGTGCCAACTTCCTCAACATGTCTTCAGGAGATAGGCGCACGGCTTCTGGTGCTGCTTCGTTAGCGTTCTCTCGCTTGTCTAGAAGAAGGCATCCAGCATCTCCTCCATGCCGTCATCTTCTGTCTGTAAGTACTTATCTGCTTCCATCCTTGGCTCTATATTGGTTGGACCTTCACGTATAATCCTTTTTCTCTCTCTCTCAGATGTAGGTGCTATGTCGCGAAAATCAATGCCCGTTCCGTAGGAGTCGTATCATAGATTCTGTACAATTTCTTTAGCAAACTCTCTGTACTTGTGCACATGCTCATTACATATCCTACGCTTGCGCAGGATTTGATACTTGCAGAGCGTGCACGACCATGCAATCTTTTCCTCCATGTTAGTTGATGACGTTGCCATCTACAATGATTATGAATGTTGTTTTAATATATATACTCCTCACAATGTAAACTACCTCGCATTCTCTAGTCTTGCCCAATCTCCGTACACCTCGGTCCAGAGGTGTACGGAGATCAGGACCACCGGGTCAAGATCTCGTCTTTATTGGTCAAATCCTATATAGGTAGACACATACGTGCACTCCCAGGTGTACATGGCAATGCATGTAGCGGGCAAAACCCCTTTGCCTCTTTTAGTTCCATAGTTTGACGTTTGTAGCCTCTTTTGTAGCTTGTGTATTTGACGTTTCTTCTGTCCGTTTGACCTACAGCTTGCCATACATGCTCTTGACATTGCCTTAAAACTACCTAATGGACTATGGATAGTTTCGGTAGGCATAGAAGCCATTTCCGAAGTCCGTTTACGTTTTTCTATAGAAAAACGCAATCGGATTTGACCTACGGCTTGTGTATTCGGCCTTTCTTCTATCCGTTTGACCTACGGCTTGCCATACACGCTCTTGACATTGCTTTAAGACTACCTAATGGACTACGGATGGTTTTAGTAGGCATAGAAGTAATTTCCGAAATCCGTTTGGGTTTTTTCGTAGAAAAACGCAACCGGATTTGACCTACGGCTTGTGTATTTGGCGTTAATTCAAACCCATTGATCTACGGCTTGCCATACACGCTATTGACATTTCTTTAAGACTACTTAATGAACTACGGATAGTTTCGGTAGGCATAGAAGCCATTTTCGAAGTTCGTTTGCGTTTTTCCGTAGAAAAATGCAACCGGATTTGACCTACGGCTTGTGTATTTGGCGTTTCTTCTATCCGTTTGACCTACGGCTTGCCATACGCGCTCTTGACATTGCTTACAGACTACCTAATCGTCTACGGATGGTTTCAGTAGGCATAGAAGCCATTTCCAAAGTCCGTTTGCGTTTTTTCATATAAAAACGCAACCGGATTTGACCTACGGCTTGTGTATTTGACGTTTCTTCTATCCGTTTAATCTATGGCTTGCCATACACGGTCTTGGCATTGCCTTCAGACTACTTACTGGACTACGGATGGTTTTGGTAGGCGTAGAATCAATTTTCGAAGTCCGTCTGCGTTTTTCCGTAGAAAAATGCAATCGGATTTGACCTATGGCTTATGTATTTGGCATTTCTTCTGTCTGTTTAACCTACGGCTTGCCATACACGGTCTTGACATTGCCTTAAGACTACTTAATGGACTACGGATGGTTTCGGTAGGCGTAGAATCAGTTTTCGAAGTCCGTCTACGTTTTTTTCGTAGAAAAACGCAATCGGATTTGACCTACGGCTTGTGTATTTGGCGTTTCTTCTATCCGTTTGACCTACGGCTTGCCATACGCGCTCTTGACATTGCATAAAGACTACCTAATGGACTATGGATGGTTTCGGTAGGCATAGAATCAGTTTTCGAAGATCGTCTGCGTTTTTTCATAGAAAAACGCAACCGGATTTGACCTACGGCTTGTGTATTTGATGTTTCTTCTGTCCGTTTGACCTACGGCTTGCCATACACGCTCTTGACGTTGCCTTAAGACTACCTAATGGACTACGGATGGTTTCGGTAGGTATAGAAACCATTTCCGAAGTCCGTTTGCGTTTTTCCATAGAAAAACATAACCGGATTTGACCTATGATGTAGAAGCCGTTTATGAAGTCCGTTTGCGTTTTTCTGTAGAAAAATCCAACCGGACTTCAAAAACGGCTTGTATTTTGGGCGTTTCTTCTATCCGTTTGACCTACGGCTTGTTATATGCCCCCGCCCAACCCTTTTTGAGGAGGAAGTTTGTCTCTAAGAGCAACGACGGCGCTGTTGTTGCTCTCTAGAGGACTTTCATGTGTAAAGGTGAGAGTTGAGCTTCGAATGTATTTTGAGCAGGTCAAATGAAGTCATAGGCTGCATCAAACAATCCAGGTCACTTTGGCTCGACATGCACAATTCTCGGTCAGACTACCACACATGGAGGAGATTGATGAGATCCGCTAACGACGAATGCTGGATCTCCTATGATCTACCTATCCCAGCTACTGTTTTAGCCGTTTAGTCCACACCCAACAGTTTAGGATTCCATAATATTTCATTTTGTCATTTTGTCATTTTGTCATCTTTTTACTCTGACTTTGTATCAGATCCACCACATTGTAACTTTCTTGTCTCATAGGTCACTTTGGCCTTTCGAAGACGTTAATATAACATTTCATTTCATTTCTCTCTTTAAGTTTTCTTTCTTTAATTTTAATTTCCTACGCATACATTAATTCTCTCTCTCTCTCTCCTACACACACACACACACACCGCTCTCTCTCTTTCCTACACACACACACACCGCTCTCTCTCTTTCCTATACACACCTCTCTCTCTCTCTCTCTCTCTCTCTCTCTCTCTCTCACACACACACACACACACACACACACATGATGTAGAGAGAGAGAGAGAGGGAGGTTGGGGGGGGGGGGGGGGGGGGGGGGGGGGGGGGGAGAGTGACATAATATCTACGCAGCAGGTTTCGGCCAAGATTTGAGCAGGCGAAAATGGCCCCTGCGCGCGCGGGTTTTCCTTTTTTCCCCCAAATTTTTTTGCGTCGCAAACAACGTCGATATACCGGTGGGAATTTGCATCGATATACGCGTGGCAAAGAATGCATTTCCACGCATATATCGACGCTCATTGCGACGCGTATATCGATGCCTATATCGACGTGCTCTAATTACGTTGATATACACGTGGAAAGGCATGGCCGTCGATATATGATGCGTCGATATCTTCATGTTATGTTGTAGTGTAAGAATCAAGATATGTTATTATTTTGTTATCATGGCTTTCTCATAGCTAGACTTTACCTCATGCTTGGTTTTTCAACATAGAATGAGTGTGTTAATTACAATGAGTATATTGATTACATGATAAATGTGTAAAATACGATCGTTAATAGTGATTGTATGGTTTAAGGGGTTGTTTATTTTTTTGAAAACTTGGGTGTGGTCCTACAAATAGAAGAGTCTCTCAAAGAAAAGGAAGAGGGTCTCTATCTCACAATCCTCTATGCAGTGATCAAGTGTGCTCCGTGTTAGTCACATAGGGCTTTGATGACAATGATCTTCGTGGGATGAGGGTGAGAGCAAAAACATTGGCTTGAGGTCATTGAATGAAGTAGATGCTTACATAGCTAGGAGGGAGGCAACCTTGAAATCGGCTCCAATCTTGGTTCCATGGGATTAGTCATCATGGGATTTGAGTTTAATTGTGGAGTTAGTTTTCAACAATGGAAAACCCGTTTACACTTTTGCAATTTACTCTAAGTAAAAAATAATGTTTAAGGGACTTGCTCGATTATTTTGTTGCTCAGACATGCTTGCTCGCCAATCTGTATAACCCTTTTTGCAAGAGGATACCACCTTCTAAAGTTATTCTTAAAACATGGCTATGAAAAAGCGCGTCAATATGCATTGCCAAGTTTCCCTAACCTCAAAAGGAATTTCAAAACCAAAGCCGCAAACAAAAGGATGCACATATATATGCCAATGATAAGTTAATCATTAAGTGAAAGCCTTTCCTAAACCCATAAGGTGAAAAAGACCAGTGCCGTAATGTTATAGTAGAAGTTGCCATTTATGTATATTCTGGCATATGCATGAAGAATATACCATAACAACAAGTGAATCATATCACATCCAAACAATTTGGACAAAAGTCCATATTAATGCCATAGGTCACCTTAGATTGAGTCAAAGCAGCTAGCTCCACAATAGCCTACTTATCCTTGCCTTTTTTCATAGAGCCAACAACTTTAACACTACACCTCTTGCAGATATCACCCTCACAATCCCAATGTACATACAACAACTCTCAAGTACACATATACACCATAGAAGCATACATTACCAATGCTAAGTGAGCATGGGAGCTCACCTTTTATAGCATTTGGAGCTAGTGGCCACATTCCTCCAACGTTGTATGGCAGGCCCATCATCAAGAGGTAGAGGTATACAGTAGCGCCGCCTAGTACACACACACACACACACACACAAACAGAATGAGAGAATGAGATAGCACGTAGAGGGTGTTGTAGCGCAGGTCCGTCAGGAGGGAGCCATCGTGAAGTTAAGCAAAAAATGACAGGGTTTACAAAGCCAGGAAACTCGCCAAATGATCATAACCCCTTTTTAACTAGAAGGGTTAGGTACCATTGATGTACCACCCTCTAATATCCTTTAGTGAACTCAAGCCATTATTCACCCAAGGTTTCCAAAGCCAGGAAACTCGCCAAATGATCATAACCCCTTTTTAACTACAAGGGTTAGGTACCATTAATGTACTACCCTCTAATATCCTTTAGTGAACTCAAGCCATTATTCACCCAAGGTTTCCAAACCTAGCCAATTATACCAAGGATATAGCAAGGCAATGCGTCCACCCCACTTAACCAATTAACAACCAAGGGTTAGATCCCATTAAGGTACCACCTACTAAAAAAAAGATTACCTAGTGAATTGTTAACCCTCACGGCTCACTGACACACTATCACCTACAACAGACGCCGTATTATTTATTAGTAGAGTCAAGGACCGGGCTTCTCGGTCCAATAGAAAAAGGGTAGAGTGTTCGCCGATGAGAGGCGCACTCTAACAGGAACATTCAAGGGTTAGTTGGCTAAGTATGGGTGCCCAAGTGTGAATGGGGTGAGTTCATATAAAAGTCACCTAAACCTAAAAATCTCTCATTCTCTCATTGGTGCAATTGAAGAGTGATCTTGCTCCATCGCCATCTTCTTCTTCATCTCCTTGTGTGTGTGTGTGTGTGTGTGTGTGTGTGTGTGTGTGTGTGTGTGTGTGTGTGTGTGTGTGTGTGTGTGAGAGAGAGAGAGAGAGAGAGTGTGTGTGTGTGTGTGTGTGAGAGAGAGAGAGAGAGAGAGTGTGTGTGTGTGTGTGTGTGTGATCAAGCATTGCGACGATGGCACGGCGGCGGTGAAGGAGTTGAGCGCGGCGCAGCGGCGGTGAAGCGATCGAGCGAGGGGCAGAGGCAGCGACAGCTCCTTCTTCGCAGTGAGGAATTCTCCACGAAGGCGAGCGTAGGGTGATGAGTGACACACCCTTGCTCTCTTGAGCTTGCTAGATTAGTCTAGTTGTGTGCTTGGGGCCATTTGTGGCTCGCACACAGTGTATCGGAAAGTCCCTTACATTGACACGTGCGACAGACGCGCACATTTTTGGCACCGCTACGTGGAAATGCCATGCACTAAGCTCAAGAGGCACTCTGTGCTACGTTGTGGTGCAATTTCAAATGTAGGAAAGGTAGAGAAGAAAGGTGTGTGTGTTGAGAAGGAGTTTGTTTTGCTGGTGCTGTGTATTGTTTTGTTAATAAGGTATTAAAAGGTACTGTTTTTTTTCTGTCCATAAGGTGTTTTCTCTGTGATAAGGTGTTAGAATTAAGGTAGTAGATTCATAATGTTAGTTTTGTGTAAAGTACAGTAAGTAGTTCTGTTAGCTAATAAGTTGATGTAGTAGTGTGTTAGTGTGTAACAGTAGTTAATGTATCAGTTGTAAGTAGGTAGGTTACGTGTATGTGTGCTCATGCGCAAAGCGCGGCCGTGGCGACCTTATTCCAAAAAAAAAAAAAGGTAGAACCGGGATCGGGAATATCCCCCAAACCCAAGCACGTATTTTAGAAAAGTACATATTTTAGCCTCATGCGTAGGTAAAAATCGACCTTTTTGAGAACCAACGGAGCTTCGAGTAACCGAACACTGTGCTATAAAGCGGGTGTAAAGCACACCACGACCCCCTGAGCGATACGCTCTTTTTGAGCTATC